>NC_092038.1:52818034-53418034 GCF_003086295.3 Arachis hypogaea
GTTGTCCGGGAGTCCCCAGTTCGTGCGACCAAGGCCTTTATGGAGGAGCTTGATGCCAAGGTCGTTAAATTGGAGATGGATGCTGAGAAGGAAAAAACTCGAGCTACCACTGTGGAGGCGACTGCAAATCTGGCTGAGGAGATAGCTAAGAAGTACAAAGAGAGTTATACCCGCACATATGGCGAGCTCTTGGAGATGAAGGAGAAACTTCAGTCTGTGTAGGATGACTACGCCGAGCTCCAAGGTCATATGGTGAGCAGTATGACCGAGATGTGTGAGAACTTGAAGGCTCAGGTCCGGGTTCTTTCTCCCGAGCTCAACTTTACCTTATTCAGCTTGGATAATGTGATGGAGGACGGCAAAATCATGCCTGCCCCAGATGATGAAGATAAGGGTCCTCCCTTTGTGCCACTGGCTAAGACTTCTAGAACTTCAGCTGCTGCAGCCCCTTCTGCTGAGGTAGTCCCTCCTGAGCCCGAGCCTTATGTCGAGGTTCTGAATGGGTCGGATGGGGTCGTCAATGCTACCCCAATCTCGATCGTGCCTCCTCTCCCTCCAAAGGATTTTGCTACTAGGGCAAACTTGGATCCCCTGTGATTTTGTTATTATAACATTGTTTTGTTTATGGATTGGTGTAGTCCGACCTGTAGACTTTGTTGAACTTGTTTAGTTTTTTGTAAGTCTCTGTGGGTGACTTTTTGACATTCGGTTGCTTCTTAGCAACTTTTTTTTTTAAAAACAAACACTTTAAACTCTTGGGTTGCCCCTTAGGCAGCCTTTGAGTCTTTAATATTTTAATTGAAAGGATGTGTTTCTGCTTATGTTGTTTTCAAACCTTTGTTTGGAAGGGGTTGCTCTACACCCTTTAGATACGCGTTTTGGGTTTCCTTTGGTTTGACACCCTCTGAGGTGGTGTTTGCCTTGGTGTCCCTCGCGATAGCTAGCTTAGCTTTGTTACTTGAGCTCTTTGGCCAAATTCCAAACGACTTTTTAGGTAGTGTTTCGATGGGAAAACTTTTCTTTATAGTTTGTTTGGACGATTTTTTAGTCTTCTCTCGACTTATGCCTTTACTCTTTAGGTAACATCCTTTGTTAGGAATTTCACCCTTTAACTGAGCGTTTTGACCTCTAGGTTTCTTGGCCATTCAGACCTTTATTTGTTTCCTTCATTGGGGTCATGTTTGTCCCTTTGGGTTACACCTTTTGGATGCATGTTTGTCTTCGGGCTTTCTAGTCATATTCCAACAAATTTTTAGGTAGTGTTCCGAGGGGGAACCTTTTCTTTATAGTTTGTTTACATGACTTTTTAGCTCCGTTTTTTGCCCTCTTGCTTTTTAAGTAAGATATTTTTTAGGACATTTGTACCTTTTTAGCTGAGCACATCAGGTCTTTCTTTGGCCTTTGCGAGATGTTTCTGTCCCTTTTCAGTGATCCTTTCATTGGTCCGACTTCTCTATCGGGCCTTCTCAAGTTATTTTTAGTAATCCCATTTTTAGTTAGACCTCGTCAGGTCACTTTTTCTGGGTTACTTTTTATAACTTCTTGCATTAAATTGCTTTTATCGCTTCACCTTGCCGACCTTTTTTGTAATCGGGCGATGAATTTTTGTGTTTTGAGCATAGTTTAATGCGTCTTGGTAGGAAACTTTCTGAGGGAAATGATAGCTTTCATTCAAATAATAATGAAATAAAAATATAAATAAAAATGTGTACATGTGAGTGCTTACCCTTTTAGGTCGGACAGTTTTTTAGATCTCGGCCTGGCGCCTCATTGAAAAATCTTTTTAGGAAAAAGAGTGCACCTTGACCAAAGATCTTTACTATTTTCTAACTATAGTACCTTCTTATATTACAGGCATGTCATGACCTTGGTAGCTCTCGCCCTTCGAGGTCGGCCACCTTATAGTAACCTTTTCCCAGCACCTCTGTAACTCGGTATGGTCCTTTCCAGTTAGCTGCTAGCTTCCCTTCTCCTGACCGACCTGCTCCGATATCATTTTGGATTAAGATGACATTGTTGGTGGTGAAACTTTGCTGGATTACCTTCCGATTATACCTTAGAGCCATTCGACACTTTAGGGCTTCCTTTCTGATCTGAACTCTTTCTCGGACTCCTGGAAGTAGGTCAAGCTCTTCCCTTTGGGCCGGGGAGTTAGTGTCTTCGTTGTAGAAGATCACTCTAGGGGATCTTTCTTCTACTTCCACAGGAATCATTGCCTCCATTCTGTAAGCAAGTCGGAATGGTGATTCTCCGGTGGTGGTGTGTGGAGTTGTCTTGTATGCCCATAGGACTTGCAGGAGCTCTTCATCCCAATATCCTTTTGCGTCCTATAATCTCCGTTTTAACCCTACCAGTATGACTTTATTGGCAGATTTCGCCTGTTCATTGGCTTGTGGGTGCTCGACGGAGGTGAACTGGTGCTTGATCTTCAAGTCGGCTACCAGGTTTATGAAGCCCGTGTTGGAGAATTGAGTGCCATTATCTGTGGTAATGGAGTATGGGACCCCAAACCTTGTGATAATGTTTCTGTATAAAAACTTCTGACTTCTTTAGGCGGTAGCAGTGGCTAGAGGTTCAGCCTCAATCCATTTTGTGAAATAGTCAATTCCTACGTTGAGAAACTTGACTTGTCCTGATCCTTGGGGAAAAGGTCCGAGGAGGTCGAGCCCCCACTTTGCGAATGACCAGGGTGAAGTAACACAGATGAGCTCTTCGAGTGGAGCCATATGGAAGTTGGCATGCTTCTGACATGGTGGACATGTCTTGACGAACTCTGTTGCTTCCATTTGTAAGGTCGGCCAGTAAAAACCGGCTCGAAGTACCTTTTTAGAAAGAGCTCGCCCCCTGAGGTGGTTACCGCACATGCCACTATGGACTTCCTCAAGAACTTCCCTCATAGCGGAGGTCGGGACGCATTTTAGGAGGGGCGTAGAGATCCCTCTCCTATATAGGATGTCGTGCACTATGGTGTAGTACTGCGCTTCTTGTACTAGCCTTTTTGTCTCCTTGTTATCTGTGGGGAGTGTTTCAAACTTGAGATAGTTAACTATGGGAGTGATCCACCCTTGGTTAGGATCTTCTCTTCCTCCGAGATTGATGGGTTTTGAGTGTTTCCTGGATGAGGCTTCTATTATTGCCCCCTGATTTGGTGCTAGCTAGTTTTGAAAGGGCATCAGCTCGGGAATTTTGTTCCCGAGGTATATGTCAGACCTCATATCCCCTGATTTGTCTGAGTTGTTCTCTGGTTTTGTCTAGGTATTTCTTCATGGTAGGATCCTTAGCCTGGTAGTTCCCTTCTATTTGTGAGGTGACTACCTGTGAATCGCTGAAAATGGTAAGCTTCTAAGCTCTTACCTCCTTAGCCAATGATGAGCGGATAATTTATACGCTTTTTGACATTGTTTTTAGGTAGATTTTAGTAGGATCTAGCTACTTTTTAGTATATTTTTATTAGTTTTTAAGCAAAATTCACATTTCTGGACTTTACTATGAGTTTGTGTCTTTTTCTGTGATTTCAGGTATTTTCTGGCAGAAATTGAAGGACCTGAGCAAAAATCTGACCTCCCTGCACTCGAAATGGATTTTTTAGAGATACAGAAACTCAAATGGTGCCCTCTCAATTGCGTTGGAAAGTAGACATCTTGGGCTTTCCAGCAATATATAATAGTCCATACTTTGCTCGAGATTTGATGATGCAAACTGGCGTTCAAACGCCAACTTCCTGCCCTATTCTAGCGTTAAACGCCAGAAACAGGATAGAAGCTGCAGTTAAACGCCCAAATTGGCATAAAAACTGGCGTTTAACTCTAAGAAAAGTCTCTACACATGAAAGCTTCAATGCTCAGCCCAATCACACACCAAGTGGGCCCCGGAAGTGAATTTTTGCATCATTTACTTATCTCTGTAAACCCTAGTAACTAGTTTAGTATAAATAGGACTTTTTACTATTGTAATCAGAGATCTTTTGGGAACATCTTTGATCAGTTTCATGCTATCTTAGACTTTTATGGGGGCTGGCCATTCGGCCAAGCTTGGACCTTTATCACTTATGTATTTTCAACGGTGGTGTTTCTACACACCATAGATTAAGGTGTGGAGCTCTGCTGTTCCTCGAGTATTAATGCAAAGTACTATTGTTCTTCTATTCGATTCAATCTTATTCTTATTCTAAGATATTCATTCGCACACAAGAACATGATGAATGTGATGATCAAGTGACACTCATCACCATTCTCACTTATGAACGCGTGCCTGACAAACACTTTCGTTCTACATGAAACAAGCTTGAATGCATATCTCTTGGGACTCTAATCAACGATTCACATTGTTTCCCCTCTGACAATGGGGCATCTGAATATGAGATTAGAACCTTCGTGGTATTGGCTAGAAACAATTAGCAGCATTCCTGAGATCCGGAAAGTCTAAACCTTGTCTGTGGTATTCCGAGTGGGATCTGGGAAGGGATGACTGTGACGAGCTTTAAACTCGCGACTGTGGGGCGCAGTGACAGTGCACAAAAGGATCATTGGATCTTATTCTGACAGGATCGAGAACTGACACCTGATTCGCCATGTGGTAGCTGTGCCTGGTATTTTTCATCTGACACGAGAAATCTGACAGTTGATTAGCCGTACAGAAACCGTAGAGGACCATTTTCACTGAGAGGACGGGAGGTAGCCATTGACAACAGTGATCCCCAACATATAGCTTACCATGGAAAGGAGTATGAATGATTGAATGAAGACACTAGGAAAGCAGATATTCAGAAGGAATAACGCATCTCCATACGCTTATCTGAAATTCCCACCAATGAATTACATAAGTATCTCTATCTTTATTTTATGTTTATTTATCTTTTAATTATCAAAGCTTCATAACCATTTGAATCCGCCTGACTGAGATTTACAAGATGACCATAGCTTGCTTCAAGCCGACAATCTCTGTGGGATCGACCCTTACTCACGTAAGGTATTATTTGGACGACCCAGTGCACTTGCTGGTTAGTTGTGCGAAGTTGTGAAAAAGAGTTGAGAATACAATTGTGCGTACCAAGTTGTTGGCGCCATTGAGATCACAATTTCGTGCACCATGTTTTTGGCACTGTTGCCGGGGATTGTTCGAGTTTGGACAACTGACGGTTCATCTTGTTGCTTAGATTAGGTAATTTTCTTCTTGTTTCAACCTTTATTTTATTTTCAAAAAGTTTTCAAAAATCTTTCAAAAATTTTTTCTTCTTTTTCGTTTTTCCAGAATAATTTTCGAAAAATCCAAAAAAATTAATAAAATCATAAAAACAAAAAATTTGTGTTTCTTGTTTGAGTTAGTGTCAATTTTTAAGTTTGGTGTCAATTGCATGTTTTAATTTTTCTAAAAATATTTTCAAAAATTCATGCATTGCATTCTTCATGATCTTTAAGTAATTCTTAATGAGTCTCCTTGTTTAATCTTCATATTTTCTTATTTTGTGTCTTTTGTTGTTTTTCATATACATTTTTGAATTCATAGTGTCTAAACATGAAAAAATCTCTAAGTTTGGGGTCTTGCAGGTTTTTCCTTTCTTGAAAATTTTTCAAAAATAAGTTCTTGATGTTCATCATGATCTTCAAAGTGTTTTTGGTGTTCATCTTGACATTCATATTGTTCTTGCATGTTTTCTTTGTTTTGATCTTAATTTTTCATGTTTTGAGTCATTTTAGTGTTTTTCTCTCTCGTTAAAAATTTAAAAATAAAAAAACATCTTTCCCTTATTTCTCTCATAAATTTTGAAATTTTGGGTTGACTTAGTCAAAAATTTTTAAAATAAGTTGTTTCTTGTTAGTCAAGTCAAGATTTCAATTTCAAAAATTTATCTTTTCAAAATCTTCTTCAAAATCAAATCTTTTTCATTTTTTTCCTTTGTTTTTCGAAAATTTTCAAAAATCTTTTTCAAAACTTTTCAAAATCTTTTTCTTATTTTTACTTCAAATTTTCGAAAATCTTTACTAACATTAATGTTTTGATTCAAAAAAATTTGAAGTTTGTGACTTGCCTATTAAGAAAGGCTCAATCCTTAAAATTCTAAAATCATATCTTTTAGTTTCTTGTTAGTCAAGTCATCAACTTTAATTTTAAAAATCAAATCTTTTTAATTTCCTTTTCAAATCTTTTTCAAAATAAATTTCAATCATATCTTTTTCAAATTATATCTTTTTTTTAATTAAATCTTTTTCAATCATATTTTTTTGTTTATTTTGATTTCAAAAATCTTTTCTAACTTCTTCTCTTTTCAAAATTGATTTTCAAATCTTTTTCAATTAACTAATTGACTTTTTGTTTGCTTTACTATTTCTTATCTTTTTCAAAACCACCTAACTACTCTTCTCTCTCTAATTTTTGAAAATCATTAACTTCTTTTTCAAAATTCTTTTTAATTAACTAATTGTTTAAATTTTAATTTTATTCTATTTCTTCTCTTAATTTTCGAATTCTAACAAAATTTTAAAATAAAAAAATATTTTCCTTTTCTTTTTAATTATTTTTGAAAATTCTCTCTCTCATATCCTTCTATTTATTTATTTAATCACTAACACTCTTCTCTTCTTCTTATAATTCGAACCCTCTCTCCCTCTCTGTGTTTGAATTCTTTATCTCTTCTCTTTACATCATTCTTCTATTCTTTTCTTCTTCTACTTACATAAAAGAATCTCTATACTGTAACATAGAGGATCTCTCTTCCTTTTCTGTCCTATTCTTTTTCATATGAGCAGGAGCAAGGACAAGGATATTCTTGTTGAAGCAGATCTTGAACCTGAAAGGACTCTGAAGAAGAGGCAAAGAGAAGCTAAAGCACAACAATCCAGAGAAAACCTTACAGAGAATCTCGAAAAAGAAGTAATGGCCGAACCCAGCCAACAATGCAAGGATGATGCTTGGTGACTTCACTGCACCAAATTCCAACTTCCATGGAAGAAGCATCTCAATCCCTGCCATTGGAGCAAACAACTTTGAGCTAAAGCCTTGATGGCATGTCATCATGTCATGTTTTTCTATGCTTTTTCATACAAGAAATTGATGATTTGTGCTTAAATATTGAATGCTTTTGTGCTTAAATGGTATATTTCCTTGATCTTTTAATTTTATAAATCTTGTAAGAAATAAGAAGAAAAAGAAGCAAAGAAGCACAAAATAAGCTAAAAAGGAGAAAAAAGAGCATTGGGGCACAATTTGAAGTTGGAGCACACATTGGAGCCTTAGGCCACGCTTTTAAAAGCGTGGCCCATGACCAAATCAAGGGAGAGTGGCAATCAGCACTCAAAGCTCGGCTCTCCCCATGAACCTAGCTTTGCCGTACAAGAAAAATGAGCTTGGTAGCAAGAAATTTCGCTAAGTTAAATCTGGGCGTTCACAACATGACCATGCCTTTTTCAAAGGGCCATAACTTGAGCTACAGATGTCCGATTGATGTGCTTCTAATTCTGTTGGAAAGCTGACATTCAGAGCTTTCCAAAGATATATGGCAATCCATATTTGGCATGAAATTGAGGCATGAGTGAAAGGCATCTTTAAGGACCAAAAACAAGCAAAAAAAATCAGCCAATGCTTCTACCAAGGTTCGAAGCTGGGGCTCACTCCAAAGCAAAGGAGCGCTACAAGCTAATAAGGGAGCATGGCAAAGTTTCAAAGCTCAGCTCTTGCCAAGAGCTTTATTGGGCTACTCTCCAAGAAAAATAAAAAAAGAAAAGCTTGCTAGTGCATCCCCAAGAGTTCGAACTTCGAGTTTCACTAAGGACAAGGAGGAAGTTGCGCTCTTGCCAAGAGCTGAGCGCTACCTCCCTTGTCAAGAAATGCTTGTCACGCACAAAGGGACTTGGCCAGGCACACCAAAGCTCCGCTCATTGCACGAACCGAGCATTGCCCTGGGAGTGTGACCCATGGTCCAAAAATCAAATTAAAATCAACCCTTCACTAAAATTTACAAGCCCAAAAGCAAGAACTCATGACACCACTCAAAAGGCACAAGGATCAGTTAGCTTAGGAATTCATTTTAATTGTAATTTGTTTAGAATTTCAATTTCATTTTTCATTTTTATTTTGTAAAGCCTATATAAGGCATCATCCTCATTCTTGAAAGAAGAAGCTGGCTCCAATACGGAGCAATAGTAGTAGGAGCTTTCTTTTAGCTTTCATTTTGTATTTGGGAGTTAGAATTTGGATTTGAGTTCTTCTTTCTACATTTTCATTTTCTTCTGCAACTTCTGCTATCTATTCTTGGAATTTGAATTGAGATTGAAGAGCTTCATTGATTTTAAGTTTAAGAATCATCTTTTACCTCTCTTTTCAATTGTTCTAAGAATTAGATTTGAGTTTAGTTTTCTGTTCTCATTTTTGTCTCCTACAATATTTACTTTTCTGTTTTGGGAATTAGAGAATTGGATTTAACTTTCATTTACTGTCTTCCTTCTTATTTCTTTTGTAATTACTTTTCTGCTTGATCAAGAGAGCAATTGAGATCTTGATCTGCTTTCTAATCTCATTTCTCTTATTCGATCTTCAATTTCTCGTTAGGATTTCATAACTGAGCTAAGTTTCCTTGCTGTTTCTTTCTTTAAGCAATTTTACTTTCTGTTTTGCTACTGAATTAAATTCTTTTGTGTAATAGCTTTCAGATCTGCTTCAATTTACATCTTCTTGTTAAATTCTGAATCCCAGTACCCAAATCCTTTTATTCTTCAAACAATTTACATTTCTTGAACTTTAAGTTACTTGCAATTTATCTTTTATGTAATTTACTTTTAGGATAGAAACTGGCGTTTAACTCCAAAAAGTCTCTACACATGAAATCTTCAATGCTCAGCCCAAGCACACACCAAGTGGGCCCCGGAAGTGGATTTCTGCATCATTTACTTATCTTTGTAAACCCTAGTAACTATTTTAGTATAAATAGGACTTTTTACTATTGTAATTGGAGATATTTTGGTAACATCTTTGATCAGTTTCATGCTATCTTAGACTTTTATGGGGGCTGGCTATTCGGCCATTCCTAGACTTTCATCACTTATGTATTTTCAACGGTGGAGTTTCTACACACCATAGATTAAGGTGTGGAGCTCTGCTGTTCCTCGAGTATTAATGCAAAGTACTATTGTTCTTCTATTCAATTCAAGTTTATTCTTATTCCAAGATATTCATTCACACACAAGAACATGGTGAATGTGATGATCAAGTGACACTTATCACCATTCTCACTTATGAATGCGTGCCTGACAAACACTTCCATTCTACATGAAAACAAGCTTGAATGCATATCTATTAGGACTCTAATCAACGATTCACATTGTTTCCCCTCTGACAATGGGGCATCTGAATCTGAGATTAGAACCTTCGTCGTATAGGCTAGAAACAATTGGCAGCATTCCTGAGATCCGAAAAGTCTAAACCTTGTCTGTTGTATTCCGAGTAGGATCTGGGAAGGGATGACTGTGACGAGCTTCAAACTCACGACTGTGGGGCGCAGTGACAGTGCGCAAAAGGATCATTGGATCTTATTCTGACACCATTGAGAATCGATAGCTGATTACCCATGCGGTAGCTGTGCCTGGTATTTTTCATCCGAGACGAGAAATCCAAATGTTGATTAGCCGTACAGAAACCGTAGAGGACCATTTTCACTAAGAGGATGGGAGGTAGCCATTGACAATGGTGATCCCCAACATATAGCTTGCCATGGAAAGGAGTATAAATGATTGAATGAAGACAGTAGGAAAGCAGAGATTCAGAAGGAATAACGCATCTCCATACGCTTATCTAAAATTCCCACCAATGAATTACGTAAGTATCTCTATCTTTATTTTATGTTTATTTATCTTTTAATTATCAAAGCTTCATAACCATTTGAATCCGCCTGACTGAGATTTACAATATGACCATAGCTTCCTTCAAGCTGACAATCTCTGTGGGATCGACCCTTACTCACGTAAGGTATTACTTGGACGACCCAGTGCACTTGCTGGTTAGTTGTGCGAAGTTGTGAAAAAGAGTTGAGAATACAATTGTGCGTACCAAGTTGTTGGTGCCATTGAGATCACAATTTCGTGCATCAGCCAGCTTCAAACCAGCCAGTAGGGCCTCGTATTCAGCTTGGTTATTTGAGGCAGGAAACTCGAACTTTAATCAGAGCTCGATTTGGGTTCCCTGATTACTCTCCAAAATGACGCATGCGCCACTCCTGGTTTTGTTCGAGGAGCCATCCACGTAAAGGCTCCACTCTATGGGGGTACCCAAGTTGTCAATGTTTTCTGCGATAAAATCGGCTAGGTACTCCGATTTGATAGCTGTCCGAGCTTCGTATCTGAGGTCGAATTCAGATAACTCGATTGCCCATTGTAGGATTCTTCCAGCTAGGTCTGTTTTCTGTAAGATACCTTTTATGGGTTGATTGGTCCGTACTCTGACGGTGTGAGCTTGAAAGTATGGTCGGAGTCACCGGAAAGTAAGTATAAGGGCGTAGGCAAACTTTTCTATCTTTTGATAGTTCAATTCAGCCCCTTGCAAAGCCTTACTGATGAAATAGACAAGTTGTTGCCCATTTTTGTCTTTTCTGACTAGTGCCGAGGCTATTGCCCGACTTCCAACAGCGAGGTATAGGATTAGTTCTTCACCTTCCCTAGGTCGGGTTAAGATGGGTGGTTGCCCCAAAAATGTCTTGAAGTCTTGAAAAGCTTGTTCACATTCTGGGGTCCATTCAAATCTTCTTATTTCCTTAGTGTTGCGTAGAAAGGGAGAGACCTCAAGGCCGATCCAGCTAGGAACCTAAACAGGGCCACTAGTCTTCCATTGAGCTGCTGGACTTCTTTAACGTAGGTCGGACTTTTCATGCGAAGTATGGCCAGACATTTATCTAGGTTTGTTCGATTCCTCTTTGGGTGAGCATGAAGCCCAATAATTTGCTAGCGTCTACCACAAAAGTGCATTTTGCGGGGTCAAGCCTCATCTCATGCTTTCTTATGGTGTTGAACACTTCAACGAGGTCAGATAGCAACGTTTCCTCCCTTTATGTCTTTACCAGCATGCCATCTACATAAACCTCCATCAGCTTCCCAATGAGATTGGCGAAAACTTTATTCATCAATCTCTGGAATGTAACCCCTACGTTCTTGAGTTTGAAGGGGATGACTATGTAGCAGTAGTTTGCTTTTGAGTTAAGAATGAGGTTTTTTCCTGGTCGGGTTGATACATTTGAATTTGATTGTATCCCGAGTAAGCATCCATGAAGGAAAGGTACTGATACCCTGATGAAGCATTGACTAGTGTGCCTATATTCGGGAGTGGGTCGGGATCTTTTGGCAGGATTTGTTGAGGTCGATGTAATCAGTGCACATCTGCCACTTCCCGTTTGACTTCTTGACCAATACTACATTGGCTAGTCATAATGGGTATTTTGCCTGCGACCTTTTTGGACCGAGCTTCTTACGCTTCTGTTGTACTGGCCGGGACCCGGGATATACGACTAACTTTTGACACATTAGTCCGGGATCAATACCAGGCATGTCGGCGGCCTTCCATTTAAAGAGGTCAGAGTTATTCCTTAGGAGCTTCGTTAGCTGCTTCTTTAGATCTCCTCGTAGATTCGCCCCTATACTTATTGTTTTCTCTCGAGTATCTCCGATTTGAATTTCTTCGGTTTCCCCTTCTGGTTGAGGGCAAAGTTCTTTGCGAGCTCGGATTCCCCTGAATTCTATAGTATTAGTTTCCTTTCCACTAGGGTCGCCTTTAAGGTTCAAACTTTTGTTGTAACAACGTCGCGCGAGTTTTTGGTCCCCCTTTATGGTAGCGATCCCTTCTGTAGTTGGAAACTTCATGCATAAGTGTGGAGTGGAGACTACACGGCGAGCTAATTTAACATTGTCTGTCCTATGAGGGCGTTATATGCGGAGCTCACATCAACCACAACATAGTCTATACTCAGTTTTCTTGACCGAGTTCCTTTCCCGAATGTTGTGTGTAGTGGGATGTACCCAATTGGTTGGATTGGTGCGTCTCCAAGTCCGAACAAGCTATTTGGATATGCTCTGAGCTCTTTTTCTTGTAGCCCGAGTTTATCAAAGGCAAATGTAAACAGTATATCTACTGAGCTATCCTGGTTGATCAGTGTTTGGTGGAGGTTGGCATTGGCTAGTATGATATTAACAACCACCGAGTCGTCGTGTCCCGGGATACTGCCCCGCGGCATCTTCTTGAGTAAAAGTGATAGTAGGAAGGTCTGATGACTTATCCCCTTCTCCAACATGGTACACTTCTTTGAGGTGTCTTTTTCGGGATGACTTGGAGATCCCTCTGATGACTTGCATCATCTACCCTTCTTTCTTGCATAGAAGACCATAAAAGAGCACAAATCTCATTTGATCAGTATAATTCATGCATTATTTGATGAATATTATGGTACAATACTTTGAGATGAGTTGTGTTGAATTGCAGGTGAAAAAGGTATCAAAAATGGGAAGAAGACAAACAAGAAGCTGGGCGTGTGAGACTGGCGTGTCACTTGGGGGCAAACGCCACAAAAAATGTACTGGCGTGGCACGCCAGGAGCTAAGCGTGGCACGGCAATACTAAATTCCAGAAGGGAGATCAAAGCATGCATGTGGGCGTGGCACGCTAGTACAATATTTCAGAGAGCAAAATGGAAGAAACAAAAGGGGCGTGGCACGCCTGACCCATCAACTACTATGGGCGTACCACTTGAAGTCGATGGCGTGGCCCACCAACTCACTACCTCAAGAAGAACCCCACTACGGCGTGCCACTTGGTGTCGAAGGCGTGGCACGCCAACTCCAAAAAGTCACTTTGGCGTGCCACCTGAAGACCCAAGCGTGGCACGCCAAGCTTGAAGAGTGCACAAATACATGGGCGTGCCACTTGAGCAGCATGGCATGGCACACTGGTACAATGATCCAAAGAAGAGGCTGAAGGCAATTGAAGACTGGGTGTGCCACTTGAAGTCGAAGGCGTGGCACGCCAACCTCTCAACCTCACTTGGGCGTGCCACTTGGTGTCGAAGGCGTGGCACGCCAGTTCCAAAAAGAAACTTTGGTGTACCACTTAAAGGTCAAGGCGTGGCACGCCACTTACTGGAGCGAGAAAAGATCATGGGCGTGGCACGCCAACCTTCAGGCGTGGCACGCCAACCTTCAGGCATGGCACGTTGGTATAAGTAGTTTTCAGAGAGGGTGGAAGAGGCAATTACATGGAGCGTGCCACTTGGTATCGAAGGCGTGGCACGCCGATCACTATTCTTCACTTAGGTGTGCCACTTGAGCAACCAGGCGTGGCACGCCAGTGTCATTCAGAGGCTAAAACATCATTGGGGCATGCCACTTGAGTTCGTGGCGTGGCACGCCAAACAGAGGAACCACCCACTCACAAAGGGGCGTGGCACGCCAGACCCTGAGCGTGCTACGCTAGTGTAACTTTCTAGAGAAGCTTAGCCAAGCACATAACGAGGGTGTGGCACGCCAGACCTTGGGCGTGCGACACTAGTTCAAGTTTCCAGAGGCAAACGAAGTGGAAAAATCAAAGGGGCGTGCCACTTGGGCTCGAAGGCGTGGCACGCCAACACAAAAATGGCACTATGGCGTGCCACTTGAGTTCAAAGGCATGGCACGCCAAGGTTGACAAGGGACGAGCGTGCCACTTGAAGGACTGAGCGTGGCATGCCAAGCCATTTTGAAGGGCACGTGACACGCCGATGAAGCGCCAGTCACACGCCAGTTAAGGATTCACGTTTATTGAGTGTTTTCTTTCCCTCAATAATGTAATTTTCCCTTTTTCACTTTTGTAATTTCTTCATTTTCACTAGGAGTAGTTTAAATACCCCCAAAGAGTATTGAAGAGGGGTTAAGCAGTTAGTTCTATATCCATTTTTACACTCCACTTTTGAGTACTTTTCAAGCTATGAGTAGCTAACTTCCCTCTCATTGAGAGAGGGAGCTCTGTTGTACTTAATGGATTGATGATAGTGAAATTCTTCTTCTCTTCATCTTCTCTTGATTTGCTAGAAGGAATTTAATTTTTAATGCTTAGTGTTCAATTATCTTAGGAAAGAGATTGAATGCAATTGGGTTTCATGGGAACCTTGGGAAAGGAAACATGAAACCATACTTGAAATCCCTTCTCACACTTGAGTAGATTCTGGGTTTTGGTGATGGGATACGTGACATATAATCCCCCCTCTACCTGGACCTACAAGGGTGTGTGGTATAATCAGGGACCAAGCATATCTCTCTTCATGAGCAATTAGACCAAAAAATTGGCTATTGATCAAGATCTGAGAGATTAAGTCACCAAGGGATTGGGGCTCAATCAATCATGATTGCCAAGAGGTTAATGAGTTGCATGATTGAAGAAGATATAAGCTATATTTGATCCAAAGAGACAACATCTCCCAATCTTAATGAATTCCCCCATTCTTATCTATCCATTTCTTTATAGCTTAATTTTCCATTCAGCAATTCCCCATTCCCATTTAATTTCAAGTCATTTATGATTCAGCACTTTACATTCTGCAATTTTTGATTCTGCACTTTATTGCCTTTCTTTATATTCTAGTCATTTACATTTATGCCATTTACAATTCTACACTTCACAATCTTATTGATCCGCTTGACTAATTCATCAATCAATTAAAACTGCTCGGATTTGCCAATCTTTGTGGATACTATCCCACTCTACTGTGGGTTATTACTTAGCGATGATTTTGGTGTGCTTGCCAAAAGAACTGATTCACTAAATTTTTAAAAGGGATAGTGAATTCAACTCATCACCCTCCACTTGCGAATCCTCCGTTTATCATGTGGACATGTCTTTCGGGTGTGTGAGGGGGGCGTTCAGCTCGTCCTCCCTCTTCATCCCTTCTCTTCTTTTTTGGTTCGTCCACTTTATTGGCTAAGAACCGATCTAGTGTTCCTTTTCGGGCTACATTTTCTATGACGTTTTTTAGGTCATAGCATTTGTTGGTAGGGTGCCCGTAGATTTGGTGGTACTCACAATATTCGGTCCGACTTCCTCCCCTCTTGTGTTTAATCAGGCGAGGCGGTAGAATCTTTTCAGTGTTGCATATCTGATGATTAGATTTTTGACAGTTTAGAATTTCACTAATGAAATCTCGTTGTAAAGTATAGTCTCTAAACCAACAATAATCCTTTCATACAAAAATTTGTTTGTCACAAGTGCAAACCCCTAAAATATATAAACCGAAGTATTTAAACCTCGGGTCATCTCTCAAAGGACTTGCAGGGTAGTGTTCTTGTTATAGGTTATGAACTTGTTTATTTTGGGGTTTTAGATGAGAAATATGAAAAGTAAATGGAAATAAAATTTTATTAATAAAATGCTCTTGGCAAGGTTTGATGATCAAGGACCTATATCATTATCACTAATCACAATCATGATAGTAGCAAGGATCAATCTCACTAAGGCATCCTCTAGCTAATAGCAAAGGAAAGTCAAGTGAGTTATATCAATCCAAGTCCATAAATCCTAGTTCACTAATTGAATTAATGAAGGCTTGAGTCAATGGCTATCAAATATCAACCACTTGGATATTAGTAACTCAAGAGTTCCTAAGTTATCTTCCCAAGCCAAGAACATAAAATTCTATTCTAACATTCTCCCAAGCATTTCATCAAACACTTGGAAGGTACAAAAGAGAAATATAGTAAATCACAACAAGAAAGAAAACAAAGGATTAACGACAAAAATCAAGGAAACCACAATTATCATGAATTATCTCAAATTGCATTATTGAAAGAAAACAAAAGAAAAACACTAGATCCACAACAAAATGAAGAATTGCAAGAATTAAAGTACATAACTAGAGAGAGGAAGAATAAAATAGTAAGAATTGATAGAGGAAAAGTAAATCAAAGCATGAATTAATCCTAGATCTAAGAAGAGAGATTAACCTAAACCTAATCCTAATTCTAGAGAGAAGTGAGAGCTTCTCTCTCTAGAAACTAACTCTAAAACTAAACTAATGTGAATGAATGAACTCTATTGATTGAAAAGATCCCTTCCCCTTCAATCCTTGGTCCTTTTAATGCATTTTGGCACCAAAGTTGGTTGCACTGGGGCCCATAGCTTCCCGGAAATCGCTGGGCACGAGTTTCATTAAAAAATCACATGCGGCCTTCGGCGTGGACGCGCACAGTATGCGTACGCATCCTTGGTTGATATTGCAATGTGCATGCGAGTGCCTTGTGCGCGTGCGCGTCCTTGGACGAGATCAATTCTTTGGCTTTTTGTGCTTCTCTCTACTTTCATGCTTCCTTCCTTGTTCCTTTGATCCATGCCTAGCCTATTTTAACCTGAGATTACTAGCAAACACATCAAGGCATCTTATGGAATCAAGGACGAATTAAAATTACCAAAGTAAAGGCTTAAAAAGCATGTTTTTACATTCAAGCACAAATACGGGAGAGATAACAAAACCATGCTAATTCATTGGATAAATGTGAGAAAATGTTATCAAAATACTCTAAATTCAACACAAGATAAACCCTAAAAATGGGGTTTATCAACCTCCCTACACTTAAACCTTAGCATGTCCTCATGCTAAAATAAGAAGGAACTAAGGGGTATGGCATTTATTAAATGCAACTAAACTACATGCAATCTACCTAAATGTAACTATCTAAAGTGAATGAAAATGCTTGGTCCAAACAAATCGATTCCCAAGAAAACTTGTATAAGCACAAGAGCTAGGGCAATAGGAATCATGTCCAAACGATAATTGCATTGGATTATCAAAAAGAATCATAACTTGCATGAATATAGATGATAGTGGTGAAAACATGTAATTGAGCTTGGGAACCCTCACCGGATGTGTATCCGCTCCTTTCACTCAAGTGTTTAAGGGTTAATTCACTCAATTCTCTTCTAATCATGTTTTTCCAAGATTTGATCTTCTTCTAACAATCAACACTTAATTCATGCATGCATACATTCATCACGAGGTCTTTCATAGGTTGTAATGGAATTAGGGTCAAGGTAGGATCATATATGGATAAGTGGACTAGAGTTTGGACCTTTGATAAGGTTAAACTTTCCCACCTATAGTAACCTATACAACTGAATTCTAACCTAACTACCCATATTTCACTTTTCACATACTCATGTATTTTCTTTTCATTTCACAATACTTATGCATTGATTTTATTCAAACTTTACTTTGGGGTATTTTGTCCCCTTTTATTGCTTTTCTTTTCCTTTCTTTACTACATATTTTTTTCTTTTCTTTTCTTTTTTTTCTTTTCCTTTTGTTTTTCTTTTGATTTTCTCATCATTTTTCTTTCTTTTCTTTCAAGAATATCAATGCATAAGGTTTTACATTTAACCAATACATGAGCATAACTCACATTTTCTCACATTTATCCAATGAATTAGCATTACCCTTTCCTTTTTCAATCAAAACAATTTTCTTATGCAAAAAGGGCTAACTAGGTTTTAACAATTTCAAAATAGTTTCTAATCACAACCACAAACTAAAAGAAGAATATACAAAAGTGTATAAAGAAAAACCCAACTAAAAATATGAGATTTAGCATCCAAAACATCTAATATCCAAAATATCAAAGTATGCAACTACTAAGGCAAAAGTATCTAAAATATCCAAAATGACAAATATATACAAAAGTGCACAAAATAAGATAGCTAGGTAGCATACTAGGAAATGACTAAAATGTTCACCGGTCCTCTAATGGTGCTACCGACAACCTCCCCACACTTAAGATGAAGCATCGTCCTCGATGCTAATCCTGAGGATCAGGGATAGGTACACCGGTAGGCTCTGGCAGTGGTACCGGCTGAGGCTGAGTTTGAGGTGGTATCTCCATGTGAACCGGCTCCTCCTCATGAGTACCCTCATCGTGTAAATCGGCATGCTCCTCCTCAAGGGTCTCCTCATTTGAACCGGAGGACTCTGGAAGAGGGGGTAGCTCAAGGCCCTGGGTCACAAACATCTGATCAATCCGATCTAGTCGACGCATGATCTGGCGCTTGCTGCTCTCCATGAATCGGAAGAGACGCTGAACCAGTAAGTAAGTCGGCTGAGGTACTGGTGGTGGTGGTACATGGGCAGCGGCTGAAGAAGGGGCTGTAGAAGAGGATGGAGCTGCTGCTGTGGCAGGTAAAGGTCTAGCTGCCCTAGCCCGAGAACAGCGTCTAGCCGGGGGCTTCTCGTGCACCCAGCCACCCCAAGGAATAGTAACCTCCTTGTCATCGTTATCTAGGGGTGGTGGTGTCGCATCATCATCTAGCCAAGGAACCTTGGCTAATGCGGCCATACTGGTGACCAGTGTGGGAAACGGGAGTAGGCCACGGATATGTGCTCGCCACAAACTCTGTCGGATCAATCGGGGAAAGTAAACCTCCTTACCCCTTACCCTCCATAACACAGCCAATCAGAAGTAACATCTCCATGGGGATCTCAGAAAAGTGGGTAGTGGGTAAGACATAGTGGGCAAATATCATCTGCCAAGTCTTGGCCTCTCTAGTCGAATGAGCAAAAAACATCCCTTTGGGCTTTGTGTTGCCCGAATCCATGACCCAAGGAGCATCGGGTATGTCAATCACGCGCTTAAGCGCCTCATAGTCGAAGGTCATGCTCTGGATAGCAACATCAGCCTGCTGATGAGCGCAGGTACCATCAGTAAAATGTCGGCACTGCAATGCCTCTTCAATAGCAGTCTCGGTAATCATGATCTATCTACCCCGTAGCTGTACTAAATCAAGAGTAGGACGGAAGAAGTTGCAATAGAACTCCTTGACCCATGAGACATTGATGTTTCCCAAATCCCTATCAACAAATTCCAAACCCAACTCTAGGATACGGGTGTTGATTGCGTGTCTCACATCATTGGGAAGGAAGTTAGAGGGTAATTAAAGTGAAGTTAGTAAGTGAAAGAAGTTAGAGGGTTAGGAAAATGAAGTTAGAGGGTTAGTGGTGTAGTGAAGAATTGCCTAATGAAAAGGAATATGCAAGTTGTGCACAACAAATGTGTTCGCCATCATGAGAGTGCATGAAAGTGACTTCTAATATTTGGTGTTATAAGCAATTAAAATGCAATTTTGCAACTATGAGAGGTTGAAAATTAGATTGAGTTAAAAAAAAGTTGCACAATCAAAGCGTACCAACTATTGTGAAAGGATGAGCATTATGCAATAATCACGGAAATAAAAAATAAGTGCGGGAATGCTGGCCCAAAAATCTCGGGTATTGAACTTGGAGTGAGTTAGGAAAAGGTTAAGCTGTAAGTGCCAAGTTCAATTCCGAGATCAAGGATAAAAAAGTGAAATAGTTTTACAAAAATTGGGCAGCATTTCAGCTTAAAATTGGACGTCCCCGGATAGCAAACATAGCACAATTAATATGATTACTGCATCAATTAAACACAGCAGCAGTGATGTAGCACTAGTATGAATATAGAGCAGCTCAAAATCATCATTCAGCAGACAAGTAAATAAATAGAAAATGAACACAAACGGAGCAATTATCAGGCCTAGAATCCTCTATCCAGAACCTAGCTACCTAACAGCAGATATCTCTAGCTATCCTAACGTGTGAAAATCAAGTTCTAGCTAACTAAGATTAACACTAACTAAGAGTAAAATGAAGAAACAAAAAAAGCAGAGTTGAGGGGGAAGCAGCTAACCTGGAGGCTGGGCAGAATCAGAAACGGGTAAGTAGGTGATGGGGCAGAGGTGGAGAGTGAGGTTCAGACTGGGAGGCCGCCTCAGTTGGTGGTGGCGGCAGAGGCCCACGACGGTGGAGATGCGCCGGTGGTTATGGCAGAGAAATAGGAAAGATGGCCGTGAGAGAGAGAGTATGGTTAAGAGGGGGGAGGGAGAAGGGAGTGGAGTGGTTGTCGCGGCTGTTGTCGCCGGCAGCGTGGTGGTCAAAGCCGTGACAAGGAGGGCGAAGAGGGTAGGAGACATTGGAGAGATGAGAGTAGGGGGTGAGGTGCGCGACTACGCAACATTCCTCGCGTCCTAAGGTTATCCAGTTTTCAAATCGATGTGAGCGCGCACATGGCGCCTTCGCGTGCATTGATGATTTGGGAACCGACGCGTGAGCGCCTTGTGCACTTACGCGTGCTAGACGAGAATTGGAAAGAGTGCATGCGCGTATGGTGCGTGCCCGCGTGCTTGAGGTTGGGTTGGGGGCGTAAGGTTGGCCTAGGACAGGCGTAACTCTCTGGATTATGGCTTAGAAGTTGCATCACCAGATCGGCGCGGACGCGGCAGATGCACGCGCGCGGATTCTCTTATAGGCTCATGGGTGCGGAGGTGCGCAGTGCGCGTCCGCGTGATGGGTTTTGGGCCAGGGGCTTGGTTTTGGCCCAACGGAAGCCTAACTCTCGGGTGGCATGTGTGGGATGGTGGCATCAGCTTAGGGACGCGTACGTGGCAAGTGCGCGTCCGCGTGCTTTCCCTTAATGAGGTATGGGCGCGCACGCAGCTAGTGCGCGTCCGCATGGGACGAGTTGGGCCAAAGGCGCAATGTTCGCCCAAGAGAGGCTCAACTCTCTGGAAAATGTATGGTGGTGCATCCGCTCATGGACGCGTGCGCGTATAGCGTGCGCGCGCGTCTTTCCTTTTTTTTCAATAAGCAGAAAAATATGCCCAGGGGTTCCCTATGATGCCTACAACTTTTATTCAATCAAATATCATACAATTCACAAAAATGCAATTTGATTTTATTCATCTACTACTAAACACAACATACATGAGACTATGCTAACAATCAATTTATACAAACAAATCTATATGAATTGAAGAGCTACCTACAATGGCAACTCAAACCACTTATTAAACAAGACTAAAAGAGATTGGGAAGAGTTTACCATGGTGGGGTGTCTCCCACCTAGCACTTTTAGTTTAAGTCCTTAAGTTAGACCTTTTGAGGAGCTTATTGTCATGGTGGCTTGTGCTTGTACTTGATGCCAGGGCATCTAGGCCAGTTTCACTGACCTTTTCTTTACTGTTTTAGGGTAGTTTCATGCATTTTCTTAGTGAATAAGGCAAGTTTTGGATGAAATTACATTTACACCTTAATTCAAGCAACTTTTGTGAACTTTGCATAATTTCATGAGTATTTTGCTAGAATTGCATGATAAATTGATGATGCATAATCTCATGACTTTGGCTAGAGCTTTGATGCACTTTAATTGCTTGATTTCAGGGCAAAGGAGGCAAGGAAGAACCACGTTAGTATTCACGTTAACCTAGTTAACGTGAACACTAACGTGGAATGGTAAAGCCAATATCAAGAACCAAGGAGAAAACATCAAGAGATTGGAGTCCCAAGTAGGGTATCTATCTCAACAAATTCCCAAACCCACTAATGGATTCCCTAGTGATACAGAGAAGAATCCAAGAGGAGAAACAAAGAAAGTGAGATGGGAAGAATGCAAAATGATAACCACAAGTGATGAGGGGAGTATGAATGGAGTAGAACACCTACAAAATAATCAAAAGGAAAGCCAGGAGGAAGGAAGCTATACAACTCAACCTACATCCAAGGAAGAGCTAAAAAAGAAGGAGGTGTTGAATCCATATGCACCTTTTTCCCACAGCCTTAAACGTGGTGTAGCAGGGAGAATGTACTCAAGGTTCCTTGATATGTTTGCATCTCTTGATGTAAATATACCATTTATTAAAGCCCTCCAGCAAATGCCTTTCTACATCAAGTATATAAAGGAGCTACTAGCCAGAAAAAGTCCATTGAAGGGTGGACAAACAATAAAGATGAACAGGGATTGTAGTGCTCTCATTCAACCAGGGCCACCCACAAAGAAGGAGGATCCAGGGAGTTTCCACATTCCTTGTGCCATAAGAGAAACAATGATTGACAAAGGGCTTTGTGACGTAAGAGCAAGCATTAACTTAATGCCTCTCTCCCTCATGAAGAAGCTCCAAATCAATGAACTAACTCCTACTGATGTAATTATCAGATTGGCTGACAAAACTCAAAAACAAGCAATAGGAGTGGTTGAAAATGTGCTGGTGAAGGTTGGGAGCTACTATCTTCCCATAGATTTTGTTGTTCTGGAAATGGATGAGAATCCTCTTTACCCCATCATTCTGGGAAGACTATTCCTAGCCACAGCCAGAGCACTCATAGATGTAGAGCGAGGAGAGCTTGTGTTGAGAATACATGATGAGCAGCTCACTTTCAATGTTTTCAACCTCTCACAAGAATCAAGTCAAGAGAACAAAGAATTAAGAGAAGAGCAGAATGAAGCACTGATGCAAGAAACAAACAAGGAAGCACAAACAACACAATTGGAAACTACATTGGATGGGAAGCCACATATTCAGGAAGAACCACATTTAAAGATAATCCAAAGGGAACCAGAACCACCAGATTCATGCAGAGGCAACAACAAGGATCCCTTAGGGAAAGTAGCTATAGAGAACAAGCAAGCATCAAGAGATACAAAGAAGAAAGTTCCAAGGAGATGGAGAAATAAGAAAATTCCTACAGAAAATTTCTCGCCAGATGATGAAGTGATCTCTACATACTTTCCATCTATACCACCTCACCTCCCCACTATTCCATCTCAGCTGCCTCCTGTGTACACTATCAACAAAATATTGTCCTTAGAGCATATGGAGCTTATCAACAAAGCCTATGGACAAAGGTTCACTACAAGAGGAGAGGATTTCAAGCACCACCAACCACCCTGATAAGGGTCAACCGTCAAGCTAATGACACTAAAGAAGCGCTTCATGGGAGGCAACCCATGTTCTATACCTCCTTTCTTAAATCTCTAATAATAGTAATAAGGCAATTTCCATGGAATTTCAAATCAATTTTGACAACTAGTATAAAGCTCCTCTACATGCAACATATAGTACATGATAAGTTTGGTGTTCAAAGCACACCAAGTGAGGTTTGAACACACCCTATGAGGAAGATTTATTCCCCAAACTTGTTGCACCATGTGATCACAAACAAGTTTGGTGTACCAACATGCATGCATGGGAAGCTTAATGGTTGATTGATTTGCATTCATGGAAAGCATTTAGTCATGTAAAAACAAAAGAAAAATAAATATTTTGTTAGTTCACATTTTTTCCCACCAAAAATTTCAAATAACCCATCGCATTTTCTCTTCATGTATAGGGAATCAAAAAGGACATTATTGGTACTTGATAGGACCATTGAGGAAGGGAGATTCGGCCACTACACCAAGGGAATTTCACACTTGTCTTCATGGGGAATGTCCTTGGAAGTGTTGCCATGCAACATTGGGAGTGGACAATCTTGAGGACTGAACCAAGACCCCCATAAAGGAGGTGATCCTTGTGCTCATTCAATCCTAAAACCCCAATCGTCCACTATCAAACAACACCATCAATCCACACCCTTCAATCAATTATCATCTTTTTATATAAACCCTTTCCCATTTCCTTCCTTCGGTCATACACACATCACCCTCCACCAAAGGCTTCACATACACCCTCCTAGCCATCTTGAGAATAACCAACACATCAACAATCTTGCATGGCATCATCAAGCTCCAAGAGACAAAATTGGAAGGAACCCATAGAGCATCCTCCTTTTGATGAAGGGCGATTTAGAACCTTTTATCATGCACTCCAGTATGGGTGGATGACTGAAAAAGAAATCATTTATGAACTAGGCTTTCAAGTCACAAAAGCCGAGTGTCCAGAAATCACAAAGAAGGTGGAACAACGCCGATGGGAGCTCCTCACCGATCCAATCACAAGGGTGAATGCAACTCTAGTAAGAGAGTTCTATGCAAATGCAGTTAAGTAAGACAAGGTGGATGACTCGTACACAAGTTTTGTGAGAGGGGTCATGGTCGATTTTAGTCCCATGACTATCATGAGAGTGTTGAAATTGAGAAGCATACCCTTTGAAGAGGAGAGCTATCACTCGAGAATGGACAAAACCCCCAATTATGACCAGATTATACAGGATATATGTGTGCAAGGAGCAGATTGGGAAAGAGGCCCCAAGAGGAAGCCCAAATTTATAAAAAGAGGAGATCTCCTCCCTGAGGCTAAAGGTTGGTTTGAAATTGTAAGGAGATCCATCCTCCCAGCTGGAAATAACTCAGAGGTAAACCTCAAGAGAGCAACGATGGTGTAATGTCTAATGAAGGGAGGAGAGATCAAGGCTCATGAACTCATAGCTCAAGGCATTCGGAAGCTTGCTGAGAAGAGCGATTCTGGAGGAAAGTTGGGTTATCCCAGCACTATCTTTTGCCTTTGCAAACTAGCCAGGGTGATATTTGAGGATGAAAACCCCGAGTGGATAAAGGTTGGTCTTCCAATCACTTATCGTTGGATGCACGCTGCTGCAACTCCACTACGTCCACGAAGGGTACAAAAGAGGCCAGCTCATCAAGCCGAAGAAGAACAACATCCACAGGAGAAAACTTCAGCCACCTTAAGCATGCACCAATTGGAAGAGGCTATTGATACCTTATCTAGGCAATGCATGAAAAATCAAGGGGCACAAAGGGAGTTTCAATTGCAATTAATAGAACGCCAAGAAGGATCATTCTCTAGATGGATGGATCAGCAAGGGGAATGGCAAAAATAATTGATGGACCAGCAATTGGAACAAAGGAAGACAATGGAGTGAATCCTTCCACAACCTGAATCAAAAACAAGATCAGCAACAAAAAGCCATCCAAAGGCTAACCAACATCCAAGCACATCGAGGTGCACACATCCATGAGATGCATCGGAAACAAAGAGAACAAGCAGATCTTTTTGATGAATATATAGCATTTTCGGAAGGTTTCTACATGAGTGAGACTGGGTATCATGTGAATACCCAAGCCAGGCTTGGGTACCTAGTCGGACAACTGCCTGTTTTGCATCCTGGGATAACAAAATATGAAGATGTAAAAGATGAGTTAGCACGAGTGGAGCGCGAAAGGATAGAACAAAGTCATGAATCAGTAAGGAAGGCACTGGAGGATTGGAAGATAGCCAGAATGAATTGAATGAGAGGAAGCACAAGTGGACAAAGTAAACTTCAAGAGGGCAAGGAAGCAGAAGAACATGAGCAGGCCAACAAGTGAAAGGTGGTGAAGTCCCTTCTTAGTTTACCTTTTTCAAAGCTTTAAATAAGGAAAATCATGTATGAAATAGAACATGCTTCCATGAGTAGTTTAGGACTTCCAATTATGCATTTAAGTTTTATTGCTTAGGATAATGGTGCTAGCCTAATGTCTTGAATGTTCACTTTCATCTTTCTTACTTGTATGCCTGTCTCTTTAAGTTAATCAAAAAGAAAATGTTATGAAAAGAACAAGAGTGGAGTTATGTTTTGAATTGCATTCTAAATGTTTGTAGGTTGATTAGTAAGCTAAGTTGGTTCACCAAGTAAGGAAAGAAAGCAACTATCTATCCTGAGTCCTATGTTTGAGACACACCCTTGGAGACTAGCTAAACAATAAGATCCCGATAAGAAAAGAGAAAAAGCAATAAAAGTGAAAAAGAAAGAAACACAATAAGAAAAGAAACAATGCTAGGCACCAAGGGTTTCAAAATTGAGGCATGTGTCTGTGGTGTTTATGTACAAGGGATATACTTGGATGAATAAGCTCTTAGGGGTGCCTTATCACTTGGTAACTTGGATTAACTAATCCGAGATTATCAGCTGAAAGTCCACTATCAAGAGTAACCTTGCTACAAAACACTTAGTAACCCAAAGAGGTGCTGGACACCAAGGTCTCAAGAAAGGAAAATAACAAACCATGTGCCTGTGGTGTGTATGTATGAGGGAAAGAGACTTGAGGGAGTAAGTCCTTAGGGGTGTCTTAACACCTAGCACCTTAAACCAACTGGTTTGAGAGTGTTGGCTGAAAGCTTATCATAAAGAGTCGCCCTCTTACAAAGCACTTAGCAAAAAGGAAAAAAATAAACTTTGAAAAAGAAGGAAGGATCACTAAGAAAGAAGTCTCAAAGGATGCAATCAAGAAAGTGACTAAGGAGTTGATAAAGGCTTGAAACCTAAAGGGAAAGAACCTAAGTTTCTATGCATGAAAACCCATAAACCAGGAATGCTACTTCTATTTTATCTTTGTGTTCTTTCATTTAAACAAGACTAAAAGAGATTGGGAAGAGTTTACCATGGTGGGGTGTCTCCCACCTAGCACTTTTAGTTTAAGTCCTTAAGTTGGACCTTTTGAGGAGCTTATTGTCATGGTGGCTTGTGCTTGTACTTGATGCCAGGGCATCTAGGCCAGTTTCACTGACCTTTTCTTTACTGTTTTAGAGTAGTTTCATGCATTTTTAGTGAATAAGGCAAGTTTTGGATGAAATTACATTTACACCTTAATTCAAGCAACTTTTGTGAACTTTGAATAATTTCATGAGTATTTTGCTAGAATTGCATGATAATTTGATGATGCATAATCTCATGACTTTGGCTAGAGCTTTGATGCACTTTAATTGCTTGATTTTAGGGCAAAGGAGGCAAGGAAGAACCACGTTAGTATTCACGCTAACCTAGTTAACGTGAACACTAACGTGGAATGGTAAAGCTTGCAACGTTAATGAGAAAAGTGATCACCAATAACGCCTGCAAAGCCATCCAAAGCTCACGTTACTTGCCACGTTAACTAAGTTAACGTGGTAGTTAACGTAGAATAAAAAGAGAAACTCCACGTTAAGAGAAAACGTGAACTCCAATAATGTTGGAGAACTTGGCAATGATCCACGTTAAGAGTCACGTTAACTTAGTTAACGTGAACTCTAACGTGAAAGAGGAGAACAAAAGCCAACGTTAGTGACACTCACTTTTGTCACTAACATTGGAAGATGGCATCACTACTATGTTAAGAGCCATGTTAACTTAGTTAATGTGAGTTCCAACATAGAGAATTTGGCATTTGGAGCGTTAGTGACAAAGGTGAGTGTCACTAACGCTCTCGAAGGTAAATCACACCTACGTTAAGAGTCACGTTAGCTATGCTAATGTGGACTCTAACGTAGGAACAAAGGGCACTAAGCAACATTAATGGAAAAAGTGATTCCCATTAACGTTCGCGAAGGGGTATAAGCCAACATTATTGGAAAAAGTGAGTCCCAATAACATTGGCCAAATTTTGAGAAAGCAACGTTAGTGGTCACGTTAATATCACTAACGTTGGATTTAACGTGGATATATGAGGTTGGAACGTTAGTGGAAAAAGTGAATGCCACTAACGTTCTCGAACCCACAATGGCACTCAACGTTAAATCTTACTAAATACCCAAGCCTAATTCATATTTCTCTGTAAGTTGGGCCCACTAAAGATAAGAATTGCTTCAACTCAAGATCCAGAACCCACATCCAAGACTTGAAGAACTCACTAGAAGATCAAGAGGAGTAGTATATATAGGAGTAGTTTTGAACTAGAGAGAAGCTTAGCACTTTTGGAAACTACTCTCTATAGATTTACTTTTCTGCACTTTTAGCATGGATTCTTCTTTTCTGCCATTTTTCATTTCTAGAGCTATGAACAACTAAACCCCTTTCATTGGGTTAGGGAGCTCTGTTGTAATTTGATGGATCAATTATAGTTTTCATTCTTCTTCTTCTTTCTTTTCTCTTGATCTTACTAGAAAGCTTCCGATCTTAATTCAATTGGTTAGTTGTCTTGGAAAAGAAACTCTCCATAATTGGATCTCCTTTGAGCCTTGAAAAAGGGATGAGGAGATCATGCTAGAAATGCTTTCTCATGTTGGACCAAATTAGGGTCTGGACGGATATAGTGACATGTAATCCTCCCAACACTTTGATTTGGAAATGCATGTGGTATAATCAATGACCACTCTTCATCTCTTCCCATGAGCAATTAAATCAAGGAATTGGGAAATTGTTCAAGCTTAGAGAGATTGGATTGCCAAGGAATTGGGGTCCAATCACTTAAGATTGCCAAGGAGATCAATGAATGCATTGATTGAGGAAGAGATGAGAATGAATTTGATCCGGAGAATACAACATCTCCTGAACCCAATGATTTCCCCATTTCTGATCTTACCCATTCTCTTTACTTTCTGCCATTTAATTTCATGCTCATTACCCCAAATCCCCCATTTAAGATTCTGCACTTTAATTTCTGTTATTTACTTTCCAGTTGTTTAAATTTCTGCATCTCAATCTAAATTCTGTTAAGCTCAACTAGCATATTCTTCTAACTAAAGTTGCCTAACCAATCAATCCTTGTGGGATTCGACCTCACTCTATTGTGAGTTTTACTTGACGACAATTCGGTATACTTGCCGAAGGGAAATTTGTTGAGAGACAACTTTTCATGCATCAGTACTCATCCTTGAATCTCCAAGGATCTTTGCTTCTCAATTGGTTGATAGAATTTCCAACCATCTTCACCAATCTTGGGTGAATTTCAACCCAAGATATGAGTCCCCATAGTTGGTCTTCACATAGCGAACCGGGATCCTATATCTTATCTTCACACCCATCCGTGAGTTGAGTTTCATGATTTCTCCGCACGGGTGGTTGACATAAGGGCGGTTGACACATAGAATTCTCTTTAGTCCACAAATTCTTCCTTCTAGACCCATACAAAGTGGTTCTTGTCCCATCATAATCCCTATATCTTAAAGCTTTGACCTTAGTGAGCTTTATATTGAATTTCCAACCACTACACAATTCTCTTTTTTCCTTTAAGTCCACAAAGTGCTCTAAGTTGTCCATCCGTTTCAATTAAACCATATTCAAATGAGAAAGTAAAACTTAGGGATAAGAATTTTACCCACTTGAATGTTATGTTGGATGGTGATTTGGGAAGGGCGACTGCCCTTCCCCATACTTAGACAATGCAAGACTTACTTCTTTATGCTCTTTTTTGGGTATTTCCACCTCTTGACAAATTTCTTCAATTTCAACCTTTTCCTTTTTATTACTTGACTTGGTGTTGTCTTCAAGAACTTCAGTTTCTTGCCCAATGGGAGGTGATTCAATTTTGGATAGGAATTCATTGATGAATAAATCCATCTCTTGATCAACCTCTTCATATTCTTCAATTTAAATATACACCATGCCAACTTTTTCCCCTTGGTAGATCTCTTTCGATTCATTCTCTTCTTCATTGTTCACCAAGGATATGGGAGGTTGTGCACACTCTTCCACGGTTTCAACTTCATGTCTACTAGGAAGAGATTCAATTGTAGATAAAAATTCCTCCATGATTGAATCTATTTCTTGATTAACCTTCTCGTATTCTTCGATCTTGATATGCTCCGGAGGTTGTTGAGATTCACATGGTAGTTCCGCATCTCTTAAATTTTGGACCACTTCCTCTTTTGTTTCAATAACCGTAGGCTTCTCCAATTGCTCCATTAATACTACCGATTCATCCTTTTTCACCAGATTATCCGATATCTCCTCCATGCTTTGCTCTTCCTTAGGCTTTCCACATGAGGCTACGGGGATAACTTGGGTATTCAAACATTGGTGGGTTAAAGCGTGCACCACCTTGGTCAAATTGGTTACAAACGCAAATGTATCTCGCTTCATGGCTTCTTGTCCTTGAAGTAACAAGGTGAGAGGATCGTCTATTGGGACTTGGGGTGAGTAGGAAGGTTCATTATGTTGGAGAGAGGGTTCATGGTAAGAAGGTGGTTCTTCTTGGTAAAATTGTAGAGATGGTGTGCATTGAGGTAGTTCTTGGTAGTAATCTTGATAGGGTTGTGGTGGTTCTAAAGGTTCTTGCTCATAATAGTCATAAGAATGTGATATGGGTGATTCGTCATATGGTGGATATGGATCATAGGAAGGTGCTTGGTATGGAGAGGCTTGTGAGTATGGTTGAGCATCATATTGAGGATAAGGTTCATAGGCATATGGTGGTGGTTGATTATCATAAAAAAAGTCACCACAGCCATTGAATTGGCATGCATTAGGATGAGAATTATACCTATTAGTGTCCAGAGGTTGTTGCCAATAAGAGTGATCAATTCCTTGAGGCTCCTCCCATCTTTGTTGGTTCCATCCATAATGAGTGTCATCATTGAAGTGCACATTTACTACAACACAATTAGGACCAAACTCATAGCCAAAGTGAGAATTCATGGTGGAAAAAACAAAATAAAACTAACAAAATCTAGTAAACAAACAAAATCAACCTATTCACAATATTCACATATGTACAATAACCAATAACATAACACCATTGCAAGTCCCCGGCAACGGCGCCATTTTGATGATTGAATTTTTGACGGTTTAGAATTTCACTAATGAAATCTCGTTGTAAAGTATAGTCTCTAAACCAACAATAATCCTTTCATACAAAAATTTGTTTGTCACAAGTACAAACCCCTAAAATCTATAAACCGAAGTATTTAAACCTCGGGTCGTCTCTCAAAGGACTTGCAGGGTAGTGTTCTTGTTATTGGTTATGAACTTGTTTATTTTGGGGTTTTAGATGAGAAATATGAAAAGTAAATGGAAATGAAATTTTATTAACAAAATGGTCTTGGCAAGGTTTGATGATCAAGGACCTATATCATTATCACTAATCACAATCATGATAGTAGCATGGATCAATCTCACTAAGTCATCCTCTAGCTAATAGAAAAGGAAAGTCAAGTGAGTTATATCAATCCAAGTCCATAAATCCTAGTTCACTAATTGAATTAATGAAGGCTAGAGTCAATGGCTATCAACTATCAATCACTTGGATATTAGTAACTCAAGAGTTCCTAAGTTATCTTCCCAAGCCAAGAACATAAAATTCTATTCTAACATTCTCCCAAACATTTCATCAAACACTTGGAAGGTACAAAAGAGAAATACGGTAAATCACAACAAGAAAGAAAACAAAGGATTAACAACAACAATCAAGGAAATCACAATTATCATGAATTATCTCAAATTGCATTATTGAAAGAAAATAAAAGAACAACACTAGATCCACAACAAAATGAAGAATAGCAAGAATTAAAGTACATAACTAGAAAGAGGAAGAATAAAAGAGTAAGAATTGATAGAGGAAAAGTAAATCAAAGCATGAATTAATCCTAGATCTAAGAAGAGAAATTAACCTAAAACTAATCCTAATTCTAGATAGAAGTGAGAGCTTCTCTCTCTAGAAACTAACTCTAAAACTAAACTAATGTGAATGAATGAACTCTATTGATTGAAAAGATCCCTTCCCCTTCAATCCTTGGTCCTTTTAATGCATTTTGGCGCCAAAGTTGGTTGCACTGGGCCCCATAGCTTCCCAGAAATTGCTGGGCACGGGTTTCATTAAAAACTCACGTGCGGCCTTCGGCGCAGATGCGCACAGTACGCGTACGCATCCCTAGTCGATATTACAATGTGCGCGCGAGCGCCTTGTGCGCGTGCGCGTCCTTGGACGAGATCAATTCTTTGACTTTTTGTGCTTCTCTCTACTTGCATGCTTCCTTCCTTGTTCCTTTGATCCATGCCTAGCCTATTTTAACCTGAGATTACTAGCAAACACATCAAGGCATCTTATGGAATCAAGGACGAATTAAAATTACCAAAGTAAAGGCTTAAAAAGCATGTTTTTACATTCAAGCACAAATACGGGAGAGATAACAAAACCATACTAATTCATTGGCTAAATGTGAGAAAATGTTATCAAAATACTCTAAATTCAACACAAGATAAACCCTAAAAACGAGGTTTATCAACATCTCCCGGTAAACACCCACAAGAGACACCCAAAGAGGGGTGTAGTTGTGGTACTTCCTAGGTTTCTCAAGAGGTTGGTCTTCTTTTTTCCTGGACTCTTTATCCTTGTTCCTAGGTGGGTAGGAGAATCCAGATTTTGAGGCTTCCCTTAATCGAGAGTTTTCCTCCATATTGATGCATTTTTCTGTCCGCTCTTGTACCTCATTCAGAGATGTTGGGTGTTTTTTAGATATAGAGTGGCTGAAGGGTCCTTCCCATAGACCATTGATTAGTCCCATAATTACTGTTTCTGTAGAGAGATTCTGTATGTCAAGGCATGCTTTATTGAATCTTTCCATATAATTGCAAAGGCTCTCCCGATCTCCTTGTTTAATCACTAGTAAGCTTGGTGCGTGCTTGGTTTTGTCTTTCTGAATGGAAAACCTGGCTAGGAACTTCTTGGCGAGGTCATCAAAGCTTGCAATCGAGCTTGGTGGCAAGCTATCGAACCACTTGATTGCCGTCTTGGTCAAGGTGGTCGGAAAAGCTTTGCAACGGACTACCTCTGAGGCATCCGTGAGGTACATCCAGCTCCTGAAGAGATGATGACTTGGGTCGGATGTGCCATCGTAGGGGGTCATGTCCAGAGCTTTGAAATCTTTTGCGACTTTAGCTTTCATGATTTCTTTGGTGAATGGGTCTTGGTCTTTATGGGAGGTATTGATGAGCGGAAAATTTATACGCTTTTTGGCACTGTTTTTAGTATGTTTTTAGTACATTTTAGTTCATTTTTAGTATGTTTTTATTAGTTTTTATTTAAAATTCACTTTTCTGGGCTTTACTATGAGTTTGTGTGTTTTTCTGTGATTTCAGGTAATTTCTGGCTGAAACTGAGGGACCTGAGCAAAAATCTGATTCAGAGGCTGAAAAAGGATTGCAGATGCTGTTGGATTCTGACCTCCATGCACTTGAAGTGGTTTTTCTGATACTACAGAAGCCCAATTAGCGCGCTCTCAATTGCGTTGGAAAGTAGACATCCTGGGCTTTCCAGTAATGTATAATAGTTCATACTTTACCCGAGATTTGATGGCCCAAACTGACGTTGCAAGTCAGCTTCAGAATTCCCGGCGTTTAACGCCGGAACTGGCACAAAAATTGGAGTTAAACGCCCAAACTGGCACAAAAGCTGGCGTTTAACTCCAGAAAAAGTCTCTACACATGAAAGCTTCAATGCTCAGCCCAAGCACACACCAAGTGGACCCCGGAAGTGGATTTTTACGTCATTTACTCATTTCTGTATATCCTAGGTTACTAGTTCACTATAAATAGGATATTTTGACATTGTATCTTTACCGTATGACACATTACACATTTCTTATTGTATCTTCTACAGCATGAGCCTCTAAACCCCATGGTTGGGGGTAAGGAGCTCTGGTGTGTCTTGATGGATCAATGCAATCACTACTATTTTTCATTCAATCACGCTTGCTTCTATTCTAAGATATCACTTGTTCTTCAACTTGATGAATGTGATGATCCGTGACACTCATCATCATTCTCACCTGTGAACGTGTGCCTGACAACCACCTCCGTTCTACTTTAGATTGAGTGAATATCTCTTGGATTCCTTAATCAGAATCTTCGTGGTATAAGCTAGAATTGATGGCGGCATTTAAGAGAATCCGGAAGGTCTAAACCTTGTCTGTGGTATTCTGAGTAGGATTCAAGGATTGAATGACTGTGACGAGCTTCAAACTCCTGAGGGCTGGGCGTTAGTGATAGACGCAAAAGAATCACTGGATTCTATTCCAACCTGATTGAGAACCGATAGATGATTAGCCGTGCTGTGACAGAGCGCGTTGAACATTTTCATTGAGAGGATGGGAGGTAGCCATTGACAACGGTGAAACCCTACATACAGCTTGCCATGGAAGGAGCCTTGCGTGCATGAAGAAGAAGACAGTAGGAAAGCAGAGATTCAAAAGATAGAGCATCTCCAAAACCTCAACCTGTTCTCCATTACTGCAAAACAAGTATGTATTTCATGTTCTTTTACTCTTCACAATTAAACCTGAGAATTATTGATATCCTGACTAAGAGTTACAAGATAACCATAGCTTGCTTCAAGCCGACAATCTCCGTGGGATCGACCCTTACTCACGTAAGGTATTACTTGGACGACCCAGTGCACTTGCTGGTTAGTTGTGCGGAATTGCAAGAGAGTGATTGCAATTTCGTGCACCAAGTTTTTGGTGCCGTTGCCGGGGACTATTCGAGTTTGGACAACTAACGGTGTATCTTGTTGCTTAGATTAGGACTGTTTTATTTTTGTTGGTTTAGAGTCTTTTATTTGAGTTTAGTTTCATATTTTAAGTTTGGTGTCAATTGCATGTTTTTGTTTTCTTTTAATTTTTCAAATTTGCATATTCTTAGTCCCTTCTTGATCTTTAAAAAATTCTAAGTTTGGTGTCTTCTTTGTGTTTTCCTTTAAATTTTCGAAAGTTTGGTGTCATTTTGTTGTTTTTCTCTTTCCCCATTTCAAAAATCAAATCTTTTTCAAAATAATTTTCAATCATATCTTTTTAATTGCTAATTCCAAAATCTTTTTAATTAATTAATTGATTTAGTTTTCAATTTGCTTTGATTTTATTTTCTTTTAGTTTTCAAAATTTTACTTTATTTTCTTTTCCATTTATTTTATTATTTTTGGTCAATTTTAATTAAAAATGAAAAAAATATATAATAATATCCACATCATCTCCCTTTCTCCATCATGGACCTAAGTGGAATTGAGCAGTCCAGAAGGACTCTGGGGTCATATGCTAACCCCATCACAGCTGCATATGGGAGTAGCATCTGTATACCTTCCATTAAAGCAAGCAGCTTTGAGCTAAACCCTCAACTCATTATCATGGTGCAGCAAAACTACCAGTATTCCGGTCTTCCACAGGAAGAACCTACTGAGTTTCTGGCACAGTTAGTACAAATTGCTGACACAGTACATGATAAAGAGGTGGATCAGGATGTCTACAGATTATTACTGTTTCCATTTGCTGTAAAAGATCAAGCTAAGAGGTGGTTAAATAACCAACCCACAGCAAGCATAAAAACATGGAGACAGTTATCAGACAAATTTCTGAATCAATTTTACTCTCCAAAAAGGATGACACAGCTAAGGCTGGACATCCAAGGCTTTAAACAAGAGGACAATGAATCTCTTTATAACGCCTGGGAGAGGTACAGAGGTATGCTAAGAAAATGCCCTTCTGAAATGTTTTCAGAGTGGGTACAGTTAGACATCTTCTATTATGGGCTCACAGAAAAAGCTCAGATGTCTTTAGACCACTCAGCTGGTGGATCTATACACATGCAGAAGATGATTGAAGAGGCTCAAGAGCTCATAGATACAGTTGCTAGAAATCAACATTTATACTCAAGCAGTGAGTCCTCTATAAAAGAAGAAGATATGGCAGTAACTGCTGATCCTAACCCTCAAGAACAGATGGTTGAGCTTAATCAGCAATTACTCATGATGACAAAACAGTTAGCAGAATTTAAAGAAATGCTCCAAGAAACTAAAATTGCTAACAAGAATATGGAAGCACAATTAAATTAGACAAGACAGCAACTATCTAAATAGATAACAGAAGAATGCCAAGCTGTTAAATTAAGGAGTGGGAAAACATTGAATGTATCAACTCAAAGCAGCAGAAAGCTAAGAAAGGAACAACTGACAGAAGATAACCAAATCACTGTTCAAAATCCCTCTGAGGACAGTAAGAGCCCAGAGAGGAATACTTTTGGCGTTCACACGCCAGAAAGGGGGGAAAGTTGGCGGTTAATGCCCATTCCCTGCCCAGTTCTGGCGTTCAAACGCCAGCAAGGGGGGAAGTTGGCGTTAAACGCCCATTCCTCACCCAATCCTGGCGTTCAAATGCCAATGAGGAATCAGACACCTGAGAGTGCTGATAGTAACCCCTCTAAGAAGGCTTCTCCAACCACTTCTGTAGAAAATAAACCTGCAGCAACTAAGCTTGAAGAGTATAAAGCCAAGATGCCTTATCCTCAGAAACTCCGCTAAGCGGAATAGGATAAGAAATTTGCCCGCTTTGCAGACTATCTCAGGACTCTTGAAATAAAGATTCCGTTTGCAGAAGCACTTGAGCAAATACCTTCTTATGCTAAGTTCATGAAAGAGATCTTAAGTCATAAGAAGGATTGGAGAGAAACTGAAAAAGTGTTTCTCACTGAAGAATGCAGTGCAGTCATTCTGAAGAGCTTACCAGAGAAGCTTCAAGATCCAGGAAGCTTTATGATACCATGCACATTAGAAGGTGCTTGTACCAAGACAGCCCTATGTGACATTGGAGCAAGTATCAATCTAATACCCGCGTCCACTATCAGAAAGCTTGGTCTGACTGAAGAAGTCAAACCAACCCGGATATGCTTTCAACTTGCTGATGGCTCCATTAAACACCCATCAGGCATAATTGAGGACATGATTATCAAGGTTGGGCCATTCGCCTTCCCAACTGACTTTGTAGTGCTGGAAATGGAGGAGTACAAGAGTGCAGCTCTCATCCTAGGAAGACCCTTCCTAGCAACTGGACGAACTCTCATTGATGTACAAAAAGGGGGAAGTGACCCTGAGAGTCAATGAGGATGAGTTCAAGTTGAATGCTGTCAAAGCTATGCAGCATCCAGACACATCAAATGACTGCATGAGCGCTGATATTATTGACTCTTTAGTGGAAGAGATCAATATGACTGAGAGTCTCAAATCAGAGCTAGAGGATATCTTTAAAGATGTTCAGCCTGACCTAGAGGAACCAGAGGAAATAAGAGAACCTCTGAAAATTCCTCAGGAAGAGGATAAGCCTCATAAACCCGAGCTCAAGCCACTACCACCATCCCTGAAGTACACATTTCTGGGAGAAGGTGACACTTTTCCAGTGATTATAAGCTCTGCTTTAAACTCACAGGAAGAGGAAGCACTAATTCAAGTGCTAAGGACACATAAGACAGCTCTTGGGTGGTCCATAAGTGATATTAAAGGCATTAGCCCAACAAGATGCATGCACAAGATCCTATTAGAAGATAATGCCAAGCCAGTGGTTCAACCACAGAGGCGGCTAAATCCAGCCATGAAGGAGGTGGTGCAGAAAGAGGTCACTAAGTTACTAGAGGTTGGGATTATTTATCCTATTTCTGATAGCCCCTGGGTGAGCCCTATCCAAATTGTCCCCAAGAAGGGAGGCATGACAGTGGTTCATAATGAAAAAAATGAACTGGTTCCCACAAGAACAGTTACAGGATGGCGTATGTGTATTGACTACAGAAGGCTCAATACAGCCACCAGAAAGGATCATTTTCCTTTACCATTCATAGACCAGATGCTAGAGAGACTAGCAGGTCATGAATATTATTGCTTTTTGGATGGCTATTCAGGTTACAACAAAATTGCAGTAGATCCTCAGGACCAAGAGAAAACAGCATTTACATGTCCTTCTGGAGTATTTGCCTACAGAAGGATGCCTTTTGGTCTGTGCAATGCACATGCAGCCTTTCAGAGGTGCATGCTCTCTATCTTCTCAGATATGGTAGAGAAATTTCTGGAAGTCTTCATGGATGACTTTTCAGTATTTGGAGACTCATTCAACTCCTGCCTTAACCATCTAGCACTTGTTCTGAAAAGATTCCAAGAGACCAACCTAGTTTTAAACTGGGAAAAATGTCACTTCATGGTGACTGAGGGGATTGTCCTTAGGCATAAAATTTCAAGCAAAGGAATAGAGGTGGATCAAGCAAAGGTAGAGGTAATTGAAAAATTACCACCACCTGCCAATGTTAAGGCAATCAGAAGCTTTCTGGGACATGCAGGATTCTACAGAAGGTTTATAAAGGATTTTTCAAAAATTGCAAAACCTCTGAGTAACCTGCTAGCTACTGACACACCATTTGTGTTTGACACACAGTGTCTACAGGCATTTGAGACCCTGAAAGCCAAGCTGGTCACAGCACCAGTCATCTCTGCACCAGACTGGACATTACCATTTGAACTAATGTGTGATGCCAGTGACCATGCCATTGGTGCAGTGTTGGGACAGAGGCATAACAAGCTTCTGTACATCATTTATTATGCTAGCCGTGTTCTAAATGATGCACAGAAGAATTACACAACCACAGAAAAAGAGTTACTTGCAGTGGTTTATGCCATTGACAAGTTTAGATCTTACTTAGTGGGGTCAAAAGTGATTGTGTACACTGACCATGCTGCTCTTAAATACTTACTCACAAAGCAGGATTCAAAACCTAGGCTCATAAGGTGGGTATTGCTTCTGCAAGAGTTTGATATAGAAATAAGAGACAGAAAAGGGACAGAAAACCAGGTAGCTGATCATCTATCCCGAATTGAACCAGTAGCTGGGGCGTCCCTCCCTTCTACTGAGATCTCTGAAACCTTTCCAGATGAGCAACTCTTTGCCATCCAGGAAGAACGATGGTTTACAGATATTGCAAATTATAAAGCTGTGAGGTTCATACCACAGGAGTACAGCAGGGTGCAAAGAAAAAAATTAATTTCAGATGCCAAGTACTACCTATGGGATGAGCCATATCTCTTTAAGAGATGTGCAGACGGAATAATCCGCAGATGTGTACCTAGAGAGGAAGCACAAAGGATCCTTTGGCATTGCCATAGATTGCAGTATGGGGGACATTTTGGAGGTGAGCGAACAGCCACTAAGGTCCTCCAATGCGGATTCTACTGGCCTACTATCTATAGGGATGCCCGGGAGTTTGTGCGTAACTGTGACAGTTGCCAAAGAGCTGGTAACTTGCCTCATGGTTACGCCATGCCTCAACAAGGGATCCTAGAGATTGAATTGTTTGATGTATGGGGAATTGACTTCATGGGTCCCTTCCCACCATCATACTCAAACACTTATATTCTAGTGGCAGTATACTATGTGTCTAAATGGGTAGAAGAAATTGCCACACCCAATACTGATACCAAGACCGTACTGAAATTCTTACAGAAACACATCTTCAGCAGGTTTGGTGTTCCCAGAGTACTAATCAGTGATGGGGCACTCATTTCTGCAATAAACAGCTGTACTCTGCTATGATCCGATATGGAATTACCCACAAAGTGGCAACTCCATATCACCCACAGACAAATGGGCAAGCTGAAGTCTCTAATAGAGAGCTAAAAAGAATCCTGGAACGGACTGTTATTGCCCGTAGAAAGGATTGGGCAAAGAGCTTGGATGATGCTCTGTCGGCATACAGAACAGCCTTCAAGACTCCTATAGGAACCTCTCCATACCAACTTGTGTATGGGAAGGCTTGTCATCTGCCCGTGGAACTGGAGCATAAAGCCTACTGGGCAACCAGAATCCTAAACATGGATGCTAAGTTAGCTGGTGAAAAAAGATTGCTCCAGCTAAATGAGCTAGAGGAGTTCAGACTCAATGCCTTTGAAAATGCAAAAATTTATAAGGAGAAGGCAAAGAAGTGGCATGACAAGAAGTTGTCATCCAGAGTCTTTGAGCCAGGACAAAAAGTTCTACTCTTCAACTCTAGGCTCAGACTATTCCCAGGAAAACTTAAATCCCGGTGGAGGGGTCCGTATGTGATTACAGGGGTCTCACCATATGGATATGTTGAGCTTCAGGATATTGATTCTGACAAAAAGTTCATTGTTAATGAACAGAGGATCAAACATTATCTTGAAAGCAATTTTGAGCAAGAATGCTCAAAATTGAGGCTTGAATGAATCTCGGTAAAAGGTCCAGCTAAAGACAATAAAGAAGCGCTTGCTGGGAGGCAACCCAGTCATTAGCAGGTTATCTGTTCTATTTAATAAAAGTTTGATACATATTCTCAAAGGGCAATCATCAAAATTGAAGGAATTCACAGAGTTACAGAAGGATTCAGTACAAAAAGCAGAGAAAAGGAGCTTGCTGGCGAAAAAATGCCAGTAAGGGGTACTCTAGGCGTTAAACGCCAGAATGGATACCATTCTGGGCGTTTAACGCCAGTAAAGGTACCATTTTGGGCGTTAAACGCCAGAATGGGCACCATTCTGGGCGTTTAACGCCAAGTGTGCAGCATCCTGGGCGTTTAGCAAAACGCCTAGTGATAAAGGGGTTTCTGGCATTTAACGCCAGCCAGGGCACCTGGCTGGGCGTTAAACGCCCATAATGACCAACATTTGGGCGTTAAACGCCAGAATGGATACCATTCTGGGCGTTTAACACCAGATAGGTGGGGGACAGAGATTTTGCTTTCCACTTCAAATTTTTTCAAACTTTCTTGTTTTGATCCATAATCTTCTGCATAAACACATTTCAAACTTTCATCATTCACCTTCAATTCTTAAAAATTAAAATCATTTTTCAAATCTCTTTCAAATCCTTTCCAAATCTTCTTCAAAAAACTCAAATATCTCTCAAATTCTTTCCATATCTTCTCAAATCTCCTTCAAAATTTTCGAAATCTCTCCCCCCTCCCTTATAAATATACATTCGGCCATCCCCCTTTCCCCACCATTCGAATTTGCTCTCCTCCTCTCTCTCCTCTTTCTTTTCTTTTGCTTGAGGACAAGCAACCCTCTAAATTTGGTGTGTTTTTCCGTGATCACTAAGCTAAGGCTCATCAAGATCATGGCTCCCAAAGGAAAATAAACCAATTCTAGAGGCAAGAAAAAGAATGCTCCAAAGGATCTTTGGAGTCAAGAGAGGTTCTTAACCAAAGAACATGCAGACCATTACCACAAGATAATGGGTCTAAGGTCAGTGATCCCGGAAGTTAAATTCGATCTGAAAGAAGATGAATATCCGAAGATCCAAGAGCAAATTCGAAACAGAGGATGGGAAGTTCTAACCAACCCTGAGACAAAGGTTGGAAGAAACATGGTTCAGGAATTCTACTCAAATCTGTGGCTGACAGATAAGCAGAGAATGACTGGAACTGCTTTTCATACCTACAGAACCATGGTCAGAGGGAGAATTATTTACTTCCATCTGGACAAAATAAGAGAGGTTTTCAAAATGCCTCAACTGCAAGATGATCCTGAATCCTTTAATAGGAGAATGGTGAGAGCAGATAAGGGGTTGGATCAAGTTCTAGAGGACATATGCCTCCCTAGAACTAAGTGGACAACCAATTCAAAAGGTGTCCCAAACCAACTCAAGAGGGGAGATCTCAAACCAGTTGCAAGAGGTTGGCTAGACTTCATTGGGCATTCCATATTGCCCACTAGCAACCGTTCTGAGGTCACTATCAAGAGAGCAGTGATGATTCATTGCATTATGCTGGAAAAAGAAGTGGAGGTTCATCATCTGATTGCTTGTGAGATTTACACAATTGCAAACAAGAATTCCACTGAAGCCAAACTGGCTTACCCAAGCTTAATCTCCTTGCTATGTAAAGATGCTGGGGTGAGGATGGGAGTAGATGAATTCATCCCAATTGAACATCCAATCACCAAGAAGTCAATGGAAGGACAAATGCAAGATAATTCTATCAAAAGGAGGGCGCAGGAGTTCCTCCCTGAACTCCCTGAAATTGACTACTGGACCCGCCTAGAAGCATCTGTTGCCAAGCTGCAATAAGCTATGGAACAAATTAAGGAAGAACAGCAGAATCAAAACTGCATGCTCTGTAAATTGCTGAAGGAACAAGAGAAGCAGGGGCGTGAGCTACAGGAGCTGAAACGCCAGAAGCTCTCCCTTGAAGGGTCAAATACCCCACAAGTTGAGGGAGCATCCACTTCTCAAGATCAAGGTTGTTGAGTCTTAACTCTGTGATAACCTCTATCATTAGGAGTCTATTTTAGAGTCATTTAAATTTTTGTTTTCTATTATTATTAGTCTTATCTTATGTTTATCTTTGAGTCTTGTTTTTAATTCATGATTAATAAAATTTAATGTCTATGCCTTAAAGCTATGAATGTCCTATGAATCCATCACCTCTCTTAAATGAAAAATGCTTTAATCACAAAAGAACAAGAAGTGCAGGATTTTGAATTCATCTCTGAAACTAGTTGAATTAGCTTGATGTGGTGACAATACTTTTTGTTTTCTGAATGAATGCTTGAACAGTGCATATGTCTTTTGAATTTGTTGAATAAAGAATGTTAAACTTGTTGGCTCTTGAAAGAATGATGGAAAAGGAGAAATGTTATTGAGGATCTGAAAAATCATCAAATTGATTCTTGAAGCAAGAAAAAAAGCAGTGAATTCAAAAAAAATGAAAAAAAAAAAGAAAAAAGAGAGAGAGATAAAAAGTGATCCAAGGCAAAAAGAGTGTGCTTAAGAACCCTGGACACCTCTAATTGGGGACTCTAGCAAAGCTGAGTCACAATCTGAAAAGGTTTACCCAGTTATGTGTCTGTGGCATGTATGTATCCGGTGGTAATACTGGAAGACAGAGTGCTTTGGGCCACAGCCAAGACTCATAAAGTAACTGTGTTCAAGAATCATCATACTTAACTAGGAGAATCAATAACACTATCTGAATTCTGAGTTCCTATAGATGCCAATCATTCTAAACTTCAAAGGATAAAGTGAGATGCCAAAACTATTCAAAGGCAAAAAGCTACTAGTCCCGCTCATCTAATTGGAGCTAAGTTTCATTGATATTTTGGAGTCTATAGTATATTCTCTTCTTTTTATCCTATTTGATTTTCAGTTGCTTGGGGACAAGCAACAATTTAAGTTTGGTGTTGTGATGAACGGATAATTTATACGCTTTTTGGCACTGTTTTTAGTATGTTTTTAGTACATTTTAGTTAATTTTTAGTATGTTTTTATTAGTTTTTATTTAAAATTCACTTTTCTGGGCTTTACTATGAGTTTGTGTGTTTTTCTGTGATTTCAGGTAATTTCTGGCTGAAATTGAGGGACCTGAGCAAAACTCTGATTCAGAGGCTGAAAAAGGACTGCAGATGCTGTTGGATTCTGACCTCCATGCACTCGAAGGACTACATAAGCTCAATTAGCACGCTCTCAATTGCGTTGGAAAGTAGACATCCTGGGCTTTCCAGAAATATATAATAGTCCATACTTTGCCCGAGATTTGATGGCCCAAACTAACGTTGCAAATCAGCTTCAGAATTCCCGGCGTTTAACGCCGGAACTGGCACAAAAATTGGAGTTAAACGCCCAAACTGGCACAAAAGCTGGCGTTTAACTCCAGAAAAAGTCTCTACACATGAAAGCTTCAATGCTCAGCCCAAGCACACACCAAGTGGACCCCAGAAGTGGATTTTTACGTCATTTACTCATTTCTGTATATCCTAGGTTACTAGTTCACTATAAATAGGATATTTTGACATTGTATCTTTACTGTATGACACATTACACATTTCTTATTGTATCTTCTACAGCATGAGCCTCTAAACCCCATGGTTGGGGGTGAGGAACTCTGGTGTGTCTTGATGGATTAATGCAATCACTACTGTTTTTCATTCAATCACGCTTGCTTCTATTCTAAGATATCACTTGTTCTTCAACTTGATGAATGTGATGTTCCGTGACACTCATCATCATTCTCACCTATGAACGTGTGCCTGACAACCACCTCCGTTCTACTTTAGATTGAGTGAATATCTCTTGGATTCCTTAATCAGAATCTTCGTGGTATAAGCTAGAATTGATGGCGGCATTTAAGAGAATCCGGAAGGTCTAAACCTTGTCTCTGGTATTCTGAGTAGGATTCAATGATTAAATGACTGTGACGAGCTTCAAACTCCTAAGGGCTGGGCGTTAGTGACAAACGCAAAAGAATCACTGGATTCTATTCCAACCTGATTGAGAACCGACAGATGATTAGCCGTGCTGTGACAGAGCGCATTGAACATTTTCACTGAGATGATGGGAGGTAGCCATTGACAACGGTAAAACCCTACATACAGCTTGCCATGGAACGAGCCTTGCGTGCATGAAAAAGAAGACAGTAGAAAAGCAGAGATTCAGAAGATAGAGCATCTCCAAAACCTCAACCTGTTCTCCATTACTGCAAAACAAGTATTTATTTCATGTTCTTTTACTCTTCACAATTAAACCTGAGAATTATTGATATCCTGACTAAGAGTTACAAGATAACCATAGCTTGCTTCAAGCCGACAATCTCCGTGGGATCGACCCTTACTCATGTAAGGTATTACTTGGACGACCCGGTGCACTTGCTGGTTAGTTGTGCGGAATTGCAAGAGAGTGATTGCAATTTCGTGCACCAGGTATCTTCGTGATTGGGCCAAGCAGTTTTATTTTTAAGGTTGGCATCGAGTTTGAGGAGCTTATCTTCCAGCTCTCGATGCCTTCTTGTTTCTCTGCGAAGGTTTCACTCGGCCTCCAGCTACCGGTCGGCTTCTTGTTCAAGTTATTTAAGGCGATTCTGTTGTTTACGGATAGCTTCTAAGATTTCTGTGTTTGGGGGTTGCTTGTCCTCCCCGTTTCAAAGTGTGTCCTTGGATGTAGTGTCCGTGTTCTTATTTGGTGTTCTGTCTACCAAGCCAAAGTTAAGATCGTTGTCATGGTTGTCCGCCATGATGATGGGATGACTTCTAGGTTCTCTGGCAACAGCGCCAATGTTCCGAGGGTTACCTAAAACTGAAGGTCGATCTCGGACAAGATCTTTTGATGTGGTCGGAACTGTTGCGTCCGACTTGCTGAGTGCGGAGATGTTGTTGATCTTTGGTCACCGGAGAGTGGTGGTACCTGCAAGAGACTCCGATGCTTTAGTTAGCACGTGCTTTAGGCAGGTTTTTTGTGTAGAATCAGAGTATGAGTTATACCTGGGTACTCCAGTGTATTTATAGTAGTGTTGAGTGACCTCCCTTGAGATAAGTTTGTTATCTTATCTTATCTTTGGTGAGATTATTTATCTTGTGGCCAGCCACCTTTGAGGTGGGCTGTGTCCTTCTGTCCTGGGTCTGTTTGGGCCTCTATGGTGATTTTGGCCGAGCTCTTTGGGAAGAGGCTGGTGAAAACAACCTTACAAGAGGTCGGCCGCTTTATCCTCGTCCAACCCGGACAGTACAGCTCGGTCCAAGGTATGAACACACCTATAGTTCTCTTTTACTATATTGCATAGCAACCATGCTTCCCATCTTATGTCCACTAGGTGATGTGAGCCCAAATTCAAGGTGTGTCATTGATTGACGTGTAAGTTTTATATATCATTTGGTCCATTAAGTTTCCTTGCACATCAATCAATGTCCATTCATTATCTAATTCACAATTGCTTGATTTTTGGCTTGAATGCTTTCATGCTTCTTTATGACTTGTTTGATGGTCTTAACTTACAGTTTTTCTTTGAAGCATCTCAAGCACACTAGAATGAGTAAAGTGCATGTTCCTTTTGTGTAACTGTGACATAGCTTTTTATATTAGTGTGTGTTCAAAACCGCGCAAAACTTAGAATGCACACTTACTTTTATCCATGTCATACTAATTCACTCACTTCTTTCTAGTGATTATTACCTCATTATAACAATATATGCTTCCTTGCTTGTGCATTAACTTGTTTTCCTATCTGGTTTTCTATTTTTCATGGAGGATGCACCATAAGCAACAAGGGAAGAGGAAGAAAGAACACGCAGCACCGGTTGATCTACCAACTGAAGGTAGCAATCCGGAAAGTCGCCGTACCCCTTGCTCATCTTTGAATGCACCGAGGACGGTGCAAACTTTTAAGTGTAGGGAGGTCGTCCAACCAATCGGCATTTTTGGGTGACAAATTTCTAATCCCAGCACTTTTGCATTACATTTTTAGGTCTTTTAGGATTTTTAGTTGCATTTTCTTATTTTGCATACATATATAATAAGCTTAGTTAAAATGATGAAATTTTCCAAGGATTTTTTCTATAGGGCATTATAATTGATTTGAGTGAAAACTTTTCATAGAACTTGCTTAAATTATACATTATGGAACATGGTTTTTGAGCTAAGAACACGTAAGCATGTGAGTTTTGAGCCTAATTGTGTGGTTATATCATATAACCACTATTTTCCTTCTTGTGTATGCATAATTCTCTTTCTATGATTGTAATCTTTGATTTGTTTGATTCTTTATGTCCATTATTCCATGTATACATGCATTTATATGATTGAGGCCATTGTTTTATTAGCTCACTTACCCAAATAGCCTACTTTTTATCTTCCATTGTTAGCCAATTTTGAGCCTATACTTAACCCAATTATTCTTAATTTTAGCACATTACAAGCCTTAAGTGAAAAACAATAAATGTCCATTGTTTGGATCTTTAATTAGCTTAGGCGAGTGAGAGTGCTTATCATTTAAAAGTGGGAGAGTTGGGAACATTGGTTGGGATAAAAAAGTGCTTTCGTATTTTTGTCAAAATTTTGGGAATCATGCATTAAATGTGTAAACCGTATGCATTAACATCCTTGTATATATTTTAGTTTGAAAAAAAATTGAGAAAAACAAAAGAAAAAATTTATAAAAAAAAGAAAAAAATATAGAAAAAGAAGAAAAATAAATACAATAAAAAGCGGACAAAATGCCCCCAAAGTAAAGTTCAATAAAATCAATGCATATGTGTGGTGATCAAAAAGAGAATGCATGAGTGTGTGAAAAAGTGAGAATTATTGACAGTTAGGTTAGTTTTGAAATTGTATAGGTTGTTATATAGGTTAGGAGGGAAGTTTAAGTTAATCAAAGATTCAAATTCTAGTCCACTTAACCATATACAATCTTACCTTAACTCTAGCCCCATTACCACCTTTGGGAAAGTCCTCATGATATTTGTATACATGCATGAAATAATTGTTGATTGTTAGATGAAAAGCAAATCGTAGAAAGCATGATTAGGGGAGAATTGAGTGAATAAACCTATATACTTGAGTGACTAGAGCGGATACACATCCGTTGAGGGTTTAATTGCTCAATTACATGTTTTCACCATGATCATCCCTTTTCTTGCAAGTTTGTAAAATCTTTCAATAACTCAATTCAATTGTGGGTTTGATTTGATTGCTATTGCTTTAACCCCTATGCTTATATATGTTTTCTTGGGAATTGATTTGTTTTGACCAAGTAATTGCATGCATTTATATAGTTGTATTTGGATAGTTGGCATTAAATAAATATTCATACCCCTTGTTTCCTTCTTTATTTTAGTATGAGGATATGCTTGGTTTAAGTGTGGGCAGGTTGATAAACCCCATTTTTAGGGTTTATTTTGTGCTTAATTTAGGGGATTTTATCAACTTTTCTCACATTAATTCAACGAAATGGCATGGTTTCATGATTTTCTCCTAATTTGTGCTTAAGAGTGAAAACATGCATTTTAGGCCTTTAATTGGTTAATTTTAATTCACCTTTGATCCCACTAGATGCCTTGATGTGTTCGTTAGTGAATTTAGGTTGAAAAGGCTAGGAATGGAGCAAAGGAGTGAAGAAAAAAGCATGCAAAGTGGAGAATTCATGGAAATTCAAGGATTTGGAGTACATACATCGACGCGCACGCGTAACAGACGCGCACTCATGGAGATGAAGTCGCATGGCGACGCGTACGCGTGACAGACGCATACGCGTGAGAAGGAAAATGCCAAGCGACGCGTACGCGTGACCATGCGTACGCATCGCAGCTCACACGTGACCTCATTAAAGTGAAAACACTAGGGCAATTTCTGAGCTTCCCAAGCTCAAATCCAACTGGTCCCAGAGACTATTTCATGTAAAATTCAAGATGGGTCAAGGGGGGAGCACGTAGAGTAGTTATGATGAGCCTTTAGTTAGTTTTCTAGAGAGAGAAACTCCCTCTTCTCTCTAGAATTAGGTTAAGATTAGGTAAAATTCTCTTAGATCTAGGTTTAATTTCTTGTTTTCATCTTGTTCCCTTTACAATTCCTTGTTTCTACACTTTCATTCTCTTAATTTATAGTGTTAATTTTTCTTTTATGTCATTTTTATGTTTATGAATACTCTTGTTGTATTTGGCTTTCCCTTTAATGCAATTGATGTTTCTTTTATGTTCTTATTGTTAATTGCTTTTTTTATCATTGATTCCTTGCGTTGGGTAGTTGTAGATTTTATTATTTCTTGTCATTTGACCATGCTTTATGTTTATGCCCGCTAGGTGTTTGATAAAATGCTTGGTTGGATTTTAGTGTAGATTTTTGTGTTCTTGCCTTGGGATGGTAACTTGGGTGACCTTGATTTGCTAATATCCAAGTGGTTGATAATTAGTGTCCATTGACACTAACTCTCACTAAGTCCATTAGTGGGTGGCTAGGACTTAAGGATTGGGATTGATAAAGCTCATTTGACTTTCCTTCACTTGTTAGAGGATGGCTTAATGGGATTGATCCTTGCAATTATCATGTTGTGGTTAGTGATAGGATAGAGATCCTTAACCATCAACCCTTGCCAAGATCTTTTTACCATTTGAGTTTCATTTACTTTCTTGTCATTTATATTTCTTGTCTCTTATTCCAAAACCCCAAAAATATACTTCCCATAGCCAATAACAAGAATACTTCCCTACAATTCCTTTAGAGACGACCCGAGGTTTAAATACTTCGGTTATTATTATTGGGGTTTGTTCTTGTGACAAACAAATTAAATTCTGATTGAGGATTGTTTATTGGTTTAGAACTATACTTGCAACGCAACTATTTTTGTGAAATTCTTTACCGATGAAAAACCCTCACATCAGTCATGTCTCAGCTGGGAAAGCTCATGGTGCTAAGTATCCTATGCTGCCCTCATCTGATCAAGTGTGGAAGTAAGATGCTCCCAACGGTTATCTTGCGTCATCCTCATCTGCTCCATGGATGAAGTGAGCTACTACCAAAGGCTATCATGTGTGATCCTCATCTGCTCAATAGAGGAAGCGAGCTACTGCCATAAGTACTCCTGAGGCAGAAAGTAATGTCCCTAAGGTAATGGAGGATGGTCCTGTTGAGCTTCCTCCTCAGATGGATCTTCTCTGGGGACCTTATGATATTCCTTAAAATGCTCCATAGTCTTTTTAGTGATAGGTCTCTCCACTGGAATAGGAAAATCAATGTCCACCTTCACTTTAGCTGCTTCACAGAGGCGGTAAACAAGATGTGGAAATCCCATCCTAGCATTTTTAGAGGGATTAACGGAAATAGTGTAGATTTGCTCGGCAATGATGTCTGATACCTCCACTTTCGTTCCCTTCATAATTTAGTGTATCATAATGACCTGGTCCACAGTGCATTCGAACCGGTTGCTAGTAAGCATGATAGATCTCCAGATAAAATCTAGCTATTCTCTGGCTACAGGGACAAGATCAGTACTCTAAAGTTGATACGGTCTTCTTTCAAAACCTAATCTCCATTGAGCCCCCGGAATGCATATATCAACAAGCACTTGTTCCAGCTACTTGTTTCTGTCCACCCTCTCATTGTAACCATCAATCACCATATGATTAGGGGGTGGCAAATGGAGGGTTCGCAGGATATTCCTTGGACTGAAGTCAAGGACTTTTCCTCTTACAATGCTTTGATAGTTCTTTTCATTAACTCCAATAACATCCTTGTATGAGACCCAGAGGTTGCCATAAAATTCTTGAACCATCAATTGTCAGACCTTAGTGTACGAGTTGCACAGAAATTGCCATCTTCGCTTTTGAATCTAAAATTGAATTTCTGGATATTCATCCGGTTGAAGTGCAAATTTCACTTCCGGAGTCACGACCCTCTTGTAAGTAACCTCATAAAAGTGCTCCTCATGTAGCTTGGAGCGGAATATATATGAACTATAAGAACTGGTGGCCAGCTCTTTGCCATTCCTCTTTCTTGAGGACTCAATGGTTTTTGGTTCCATGGAAAAAATAGAAAAATCACAAGCGAAGCGACAACAATAAACTTGAACCTTTGCTCATCCTCAAGCAAACTAAAATAGAACAAAGAGGAGTGTAAGTGTGGAAAGGTGACTGGGTAGTAGCAAGGAGGATGAATGTAAAGAGAATTAATATAAAGGATGGGGTGAATTGTTTAGAGTGGGAATTTAATAGGTTGGTAGGTATGTATATAGGGAATGGAAGGAAGGGTCACGGGTGGTTATTGGGAAGGAAAGAGAAGAAATTGGGATCAGGAAGGGAAGTCACGGTTGGGGTAGGGGGGTAAGGGAATGGTGAAGTGGCTTTGTTGTGTGTAATGGATTGGGAGGAGGGTATATATATAAAGGGGAGCCAAAAACTTGGTGCGGAATTTATAACCCACAAACTAATCGGCAAGTGCACTGGGTCGTACCAAGTAATACCTCAGGTGAGTGAGGGTCGATCCCACGAGGATTGATGGATCAAGCAATAATGATTGAGTGATTGGCTTAGTCAGACAAGCAGAAATGGTATTTTGAGAATCAATTGCATTAAACAGTAAATTCAGAAAATTAGAAAACAAACAGTAAATTGATGTGAAGAATATGGGAGAAGACTGTTAAGGTTTCAGAGATGTTTATTTTCCAGATTAACATTTCTTACCAACTATTTTAATCATGCAAGATTCAATTCATGGCAAACTATATGTGACTAAACCCTAAATCCTTAGTAATTTAGTCTCCTCTAACCTAGTTAACTGCCAATTCCTTGGTCGCTTAATTTTAATAAGGTGAAATTCAGTTCTAGTTTATTAGCCATAGAAACCCTAATTATCCAAATATAAGAGGATTATATGTCACATATCCCATTAAGTCTAGATAATTAGAAATTTAGGAGGAATTGTTTTTAAGCTGGTATTTAAGTAAATTACTTTTCCAAGGTTTACAAGAACTCAAATAGAATAAGGGTTATTCTTTCGATCTACCCAAATCCTTAAGATAAAGAACGAAAATAAATTTTTGAAATTTAAATCAAAACATTAATTAAAATAGAAGAGTAACAGTATCAATCCATACAATAAACAGAGCACCTAACCTTAACAATGGAGGTTTAGTTACTCATGACTCAGAGAGAAAACTAGGATTCAGAAAAACTGTAAAGTGTGAAATGAGGTGCGTAAAAGAAAAGAGTGGCCAAAGGGCTGAAACTTTTCCCTTTTATATTTAATCCTAATTAATGTAAAATATATTTTCTAAAACTAAATAATATCTTTTCCTATTTGTAATTAACATAAAAGTTTTGATAAAAAATTTAATAAAATCTACATGCAATCCCTTGAGAAAACGTGGGGACCATTGTTTTCCTTTGAATTGGCGCCTAACTTCAAGATATTGAAGTTAGGCGTGGCCTTGGCAGCACGCTTTGGATTTTAATTGCTTCATCCAGCGCCTAACATGGGATTCTCCAGGTTACGCGCCAATATGGCCGTACAGGTTGGAGAAAAAGTGTATACTATTATATATTGTTGGAAAGCGCTAGAAGTTAGCTTCCCAATGCCGCTAAAATCACGTCAATTGGACCTCTGTAGCTCAAGTTATTTTTGTTGGAGTGCAAGGAGGTCAGGATTGACAGTATCGTTCACTTTCTTTTCTTCTTTCTAAACAAAACCTTGTCAAATTCATCCGGATGCTACCTGAAATAAACAAAATTGCACCCAACTCAAGGTAGCATTCATAATGGCTTAAAAGTATTTTAGTCCAAATTAAACTTACAAATTCAAATGCAAATTCACTAGAAAAATATAGGAAAGATGCTCATGCATCAGACCACATCTGATCCATACAAGAACCGCATTTACGGGCTGGGATCATTCTTCACCTACAACTTCTGTACCTCCTCATTGAGACCTTCATTCGCCTTTGCCACCAGCCAGCCCGTCGATCCTGAGGATGGCGTCAATTTGAGGGAGCAGGTGATGGAGCTCACCCAGAGCCTTCACTAACAAGCACAACAACTGCAGCAGTCGGAGGAGAGGTATCAAGTGATCCTCACATATGTGTCAATCATAGATACCCTCAGGCTGGAGTGGAGGCGAGAGTTGGAATAATTTCAGCGGATGGAGCAACAGATGGTGGTATACCAATATTAGATGTGCGCCAGTGGCAGCATCACTACTGGTGGCAGCGGTCCTGCTAGCTAGTGGCAATGGTGCTGCTAGAGGGGCACCGACATCACCGCCTAGTCCGCCGCCTCAACAGGACTAGCTGGTGGATGAAAATTACGACGACGATGACTATCAAGATATTTAGTTATTAGAGTTTTGTTGTAGACTGTTTAATTGTATTTTGTTTATTTTACTTTTCTTTTTATTGTACACTTGATATTTAATTTATCATATTTGGTTCCTATTATTTAAAATTTGACAACTAATTGTGCAAAAAACAAAAAACAAAAAAAAAAGATTAGTAATTGTGCATACATTTTTCTTAAAAAAATGAATTTACAACGAGGGAAATATCCGATAGTAATTAGGCGAAAATGAAATAATGGAGGGCCAAAGTTACTGGCGAAAAATTTTCGTCGGTAATTAAATAGCTTTTAGGTAAAGAATTCGTCATAGAATCCAATAGTAACTACCGGCGGTTTGAAAAATCCAACAATAATTTTTTACTGGCGAAGGTATACTATTGGAATGGTTTCGACGGAAAATTCGCCGGTAAATCCGATGGTACTTAATATTTTTCTTGAAGTGTTGTACCACATTCTTCAAAAGTTCTATCTGCACTTCACTTCGGCAGTTCCATCTCAATCCCATTCTAGCAATTCGACCTCGTTCTCTTTGTGCCTTGTTTTGACAATTTTATCTGTCTTATTCTAACAATTTTGTCTATATCCCAAATTTTAGCAATTTTTTCACCCAAATTCTCATAATTTTTTAATCCAACTATTTTCTTTTTTTTAATAAGTTGCAAATTCATATCGCCACCTGTATTTAAAAGGGTTAAAATATTAGAAATATTAGAATATTTAAATATTAATTGAATTGATCTCAATTAATATTTTTTTAATAATAAGATACTAAATATTTATTATTTGATTGTTCTTTTATTTATTCATCACTTATAAAAAGTGATATTTTATTTTATATCTTAAGTACATTTATCTAATTATTAAATTTATTATTCTTTAAGTTATTATAATGAATTCTAACATTTAAAAGAATTGAACCAAGTAAATTTGTATTATTTTTTTGTCAAAAATCGTTCCAGCGTGTTTATTATAGATTGTTTATATATATATATAATAATGAAGTTTATATAACAAATCTTAAATGAAATAATTCGAATATTAATTTTTAATCTGTCTGGACACAATAAAAAAAAACAATGGAGTACTTCGAGTCCATCTCTAGGTCGTCGCAGTAGGTCTTGCTTTGAACTTGTGTATTATTTTTTTAGTCAAATAATCAACTTGATAGGAATTGGAAAATCTTTGACATAAAAGACAAATGAGAAACTATAATTGGGGAAAGGAAAAGGAGTTCTAATAAGTTCTATAATTGTTTTATTAGTCAATGCATTTCATTAGTTTATTTCTATGGATATAGTATGATAACCTAAAAAATGATTCAGTCTGCTTCCTTTTATGTAGCACGATGAACTTAATATTATTCTCCAATTCTGTGCGCGCGATTCTATGTCGCATAGAATGAAACATATATTACTTTTTTCGATTTTTTATCTTTATATTTTGAGATTAATTAATTTTTTTATTAATAGAATAAATTTATATGGTATATTAAACTATTAATTTATCTATTAAAAACTAACTATAATTAATAAATTTTTTTATTAAAAGTGTCATTGTGTTTTGAATAATTGTTAGAATCGTTTAATTTTTTTTATTTTTTTGTTCTTTTTTTAAATATATTAGCTAATTTTATTATATAAAACTAAGAAATATTAATTATTTTTAATTATTTTTAGTTATAAAAATTAAATAAAAAATATATTAATGATTAATATATCACATAAATATATTTTAAAGAGAGATTATTAACGTAATAAAGACTAATTAGTCTTACATTATTATTAAAGACTAAAGATCATAGATATTTTTTTAATTGAAGACTTTAAAGTCCTCCGAAAAAATTATAAAAAACCAGAATGAATATTCAACCAAACTTTTTTATATAATAAGTGATTTTTCGTGTAATGTTTTTTTTTTAAATACTATTCTTATTTTGTATATAATCCTATTTCTATTTTCTAACGTTCATTATTCAACTTGTATAATTTAGCTTCGTATAACTAAACACTATTATTACCTTTGAAGAGACAATTCTAAATTAAAAATTACGTGAGGGATAGTTTCGATTCTGACTCTAAACATTATGGATTAAAATAATGCTTACCTTTTTTGATTATTAGTTAACATAATTATACTTAGTTTTTGTGTCATCACTCCTTTATTCCCTTAAACTATTTTCTTAGTTTCATATTTTCAACTTTTTTTCCTATTTCTTATTTAGTAGTCATTTTTTCTTTATCAAAAGATAAATTTCAAATTTTTTTTAATTTTTTATATAACTTTTTATGACTCTATATATTTTTTAATTTTATTGTTTCTCTTTTTAAGATTTACAATTGTAAATTTTAATTCAAACAAGTATAGTTTATATATTAATTTAATTTTATATTCTCTTTATAACTTATATATTTTATTTTATTCTCAATATATTCATTCTTATTACTTTTTTTATCTTTTGTTCTATTATTATGTACTTATATGGCATATAAATTTTTAATGTAAATTGATCAATTTATTAATTTAGAATATATTTTTTATTTTAAAAATAATAATAAAAAATAGTTTAATTACAATACATAATTAAACATATGCATAAAATCTTTCATATTGACATTATATCAAAATTAAATTAAAAAATATGTAACAAATTTAATTATTTACAAAAAAATTATAAATTAAATTTTTATTATTTTATATAAAAATACTTTTCATCTACATGTTTAATTTTTTTAGTATTTATAATATAATTCTAATTTCAAATTATAAATACTAGTGTATCATTAGGCACTAATATGCCAATTAATTTAGTCTTTTATTATTAAATATATATAAAAATAAATAAAAAATAAAATTAATTAGGATAACAAATTATCTATAATTTAACTAAAATAATTGAAGTTCAAGTTTTAAAAATAAAAAAATATTTTTTATAAATTATATATAATGAATAGTATTTTAAGAATATAATTCACTAACTCTTTTTAATTTTTATATTTCTATTATATTTTTAGTATAATTAATAATATTTCACCAAAATTTATGTATATATATTTTTGTCCCAACCCCATTGTTACAATTTTTTGGGTCCATCACTGGGCGAGGGTTATACCATCGAATTATTTTTTATTGTAAATCTGACGATAATATAGTTATTAATGAATGAAAAAATAGACAAAAGTACACCCAAATTTTCACACGGTGGACAAATATACTCTTCAATTTTTTAATGAGTCATTTGCATACATAAATATAAAACTCCGTTGTCAATTCTACCCTTTCATGGTCTAAGTAATTTTTCCGGTGATGGTAAAGGCCAGGTGGCACAGTATTGTGTGATGTGACCAATTTAAAATGACACAGTGAAAAATAGAAATATTACATTATGAAATTTGTTGAATTTTTTTTTTAAAAAAAAGTTTTACAAGTCTCTTCATTATCTTCGTTTTCATATTTTAGTATTGAATGAAAATATGCCCTAACAGAGAGTAAGCATAGCAAATTTCTGAGCACTTCGCAGTTACGTTTGTTGCAATTCGTCGGTTGCGTTACATTCTGAAGGCAAAAGTGGTAGGGCAAGAAGCGTGGAAGTCCACACACAGGCTTGTGCGAAGGAGGAGAGTTCAGAATTAGACGCAATCAAAAGGTAATGCTTCCTTCCTTCACATGTATCTGTGTTATGATATGAAAATGCATCAATTTAGTTATTCTATAGTTTGATATAGGATTTTTCAATAAACAGATGGCAAATTATATAACTTCTGTGTATCATCACAAGGAAAAATTTAAGAGAAACATGAATGAGGTTCTGAAATATGTTACAGGGGAGGTTGCTATGATTCCTAGAATGAATGTGGAAACCCTGAATACATTTTTTATGATGGGGTTATTTAAGAATTTGGGGTATGTCTCGTTCAAATATTTTTACTGGGCTGAGAATGAGGTATCGAATGGTTTGCATTTAATTAGGCTTGACAGTGATGTAGTCCGAATGTATGAATTTGGTATTGAAAATGAAAGAATATGCCATGTTTATTGGGATCATATTGTTGATTTACCTGAGGAAGTTAAAGTGGTAGACGTTGTAGATGATGAGCCATGCCCAACTCCAGATACCGTGGAAAAACCTACACCACAAAAAACCCCAAGAAGAAGAAGTAAGATGGCAATCTATAAAAAGTCTACCCCGAAAAAGAAGTTGTATGTTAAGAAGGCCAATAAGAAAAACAAAACCAACCAAAGTTGCAATGAAACTCAGAACCCAGCATCTCTTAATCCTTCTCCTACAACCCAACCAATGTCACAATTCAAAATTCCAAATGTCAACCGAAACACGACCCAACATCAAAGTGAAGTAGAAGTCCTACCTCCTAATGGTTCACAACAAGAAGGTCAGAATGAAGTGTCCACCCAACAATCTAAAAATAGTCAAAAGAACAAAAGAGCATCATATAAGAGGCCAGTACCGATTGGTCAAAGCTTTATTCAAGAAGGAAGGAATGGGGTTTGATTGTGATGACTCCGACCTTGACTACTATCAGTACGAATCTGAAGATTTACACAGTCCAATGTCATTTGACTGTGAAGATGATTATGATAGTGAACAGGGTGTGTGGCCTCAGAAAAATCCAACAGCACCATTTGGCCAAGTTCATCTGGAACTTAGGATGGAGTTTGCTACCATGGATGAGTTTAAGAGATCCGTGAGAAAGTACAATATTCAAATAGGAAGAAGCATCAAGTTCAGCACGATTGAGCCTACCAAATGTAAGGTCATTTGTTGGGATGAGAATTGTCCCAGGAACATTTACTGCACGTGGATCAGCACGTCTATCCTAGAAGACATAATAACAAGTTTGCGGATAGGGTGTGGGTTACTGAGATGCTAGAAGAAAAGATTAGAGACAAAAGGAAAATCACCTGTGTGGAGGCCGAAACTTGGTTTAAGAAGGAGTTTAATGTAGCAATTAATTATAAGAAGATCTAGAGAACCATGAAAAAGGCAAGGGAAAATGTAGAAGGATCAGAGAGAGAATAATATGCTAAGTTGAGAGATTATCTTAACCAAATACTACTGTCAAATCCTGGCTCAATAGTGCACTTGGATGCCATTTCAATGCCTGAGACAATAAATGCTGCAAGTCCTTCTTTGAGAGAAAGGTTCCAACAATTTATGCCCACACAAGGCCTGACCTGACAACCCATGAGTGGCCCAAGACCCTCACCATTAGCCCCTAGATGAGTGGCCCAAATACAAGTAGTCCAAGTACAAAAGGTGGTCCAACTGCTAAAAGTGGTCCTAAGCAAAAAAGTGATCCTAAGCCAAAAAATGACCCTAAACCAAAAAATATTCCAAGTGCAAAAGTGGTAAAGGGTGGCTCAGGTGCAAAGGGTGTGACCAGTACACAATCAATAGGTGAAAGAAAATCAGCAATGAAACTGGAATAATGGCTGCAACTCAAAAATAGTTGCTTTGGACAAAGGAGTGTTTTGGCTTTGGTGTTCTCATTTGGACCTGCAAATTTCTGTTTAGAAAATTGTTTTTATCATTTAGGGATATGTTTATGGTATTGTAATTTAGACAAGTACTTCTATGGTTTGGATTTAGCCGAATAATATTTTGATGTAGACCTCTGTTTTGATGCCTATAGGCATAGACATGTTTACTATTTTGCAAGTTGAAATTGTAGTTTGTTGTTTAATCCTCTGGTTTCATGACTTGTGTTTTAGTTTGTTGTTAATGACAGATTATCATAGTTATGCTTATTTATTGTTCATAATGAATTAGATCTTCAGTTTGTTTTGTTGCACAGGATTTGTACTAGAAATAAAATTGAACCAACCATTTGTATTAATAACCTTGAAACAACCATTTGTATTTAAATACTGATGGAAATGAAAGTGACAACACAGCCTTCTACTTAGAGAGAATTACAACTACTGATGAAGTGTGTTAATAAACAAACACAGAATACATATACTTATCCCTAAGCATACATACTGCATCCATTTTCTAATGCTCTTCAACTCTTGATTAATCCCATGAATTGTCTGCAACATCTTCTTCATTTCTTCTTCTACCTTCCAGTTGCTTTTTTCTGCAGATCTCCATTTTCTTTCTTCACTCTGCTCCTGAATTCTGCAATCTCTTCTAGCATCAACAACTTCATCAGCCCAAATGAAATATTCACACCTTAATTCAACCTTCTGTAGCATAAATCCAACGATAATTTTAACCATTTCGCAAAAAATTCACAGCATTTGTCATCATAAAGAAAATCAGAATTCACATACCTCCCATAACGGACAAAAAAGAAACAATCTTCCAGGGTTCCATTCTGTAGCAGACTTAAGCACCACTCCGTCAAGTCTATGAAGGCACTTGCCATTGTTGTAGTCGAACTTCTTCTTCTTCCTATTATTTTGGCGCAGACGACGAGTCACCGTAACCACTGGCACAACTATGAGGTATATTCTTCCTTCGTTGAGAGTGTGACATTTTCGTACATTAGAGTTTACAAACTCCTATTACGACAGACAGGACGAAGATGTACAGAGAAAAATGAAGAGAGTGAAGAAAGAATTTTTTTTCCACCCTGTTTTAGGGTTCTTATGGTTTAAAGGAATTAGAGAAGGAAGAGGATGAACAATGGTTTTATTATTCTCTTGTAATATTTCTATTTTTCACTGTGTCACCTCAAATTGGCCACATCACATAATACCGTGCCACCTGACTTCTACCACTGCCAAAAAAATTACTCAGGTTACAGAAGAATAAAATTGATAACAGAATTTTATATTCATGTGTGTAATGACTTATTAAAAAATTAAGAAGTATATCTGTCCACCATGTAAAAATTCGAGTATACTTTTATCTATTTTTTAATAAATTATTTTTATTATTCTATCAATAAATTTAACAATATTTAACATTTTTTATAGTGTAAAAAACGAGTTTATCTCGGAGATTACTTTAGAGTTTAGTCTTTGTACGTACCTAAAATAAAATCGTGTCCATTCAAAGTTATCCCTGCAAATAAGAAAATATTCATCTAAGCTACTATTACTTAATTATTACAAGTTTGTGGAATAAAATCTATTTTAATTAAAGTAAATTTTTGGTGTATGTTCACCTTGGTTAGCGGTCTCATAGTGTGGCTGGCTACCGAACCTCCATTATTCAACAAAGATTAAAAATAGTAAAAAATTTGTCAACCAAAATGGAATGAAAGTCAGACAAAAATAAGGAGTTTAATGAAAAGTAAAAGGTTTTTGTTGTCCTTTACAAATATAAACCTACGGGTTAGTTCTCTAATTAATGACGGATAAAAGAGAGAAATTATTAAGAATATAAAAAAAGATATGAAAGAAGGACGACTACTTTCACTTTGTTCCCGGAATGGCTTCTAAAGACAAATTAAACCACCACTTGGGGAACTTTCCAAAGTCGTAAAGTTAAAATGTATTTAATTTGGTATAAAGGCGTTTCCAAAGTGGAACGTGGGGTTTAGGGTTTCTGAGGGGCTTTTAACAATAAACTAACAATTTTCTTTTGGAGTGAACTATTTTGTCATCCGAAAAGATTTAGTTTTTGATAAAATGAATCACAAAAGAAAAAAGATGACATTTTGGTAAAAAAAATTATTTCTAGCTATTTGTCAAATTATATCAAATATATATATGGAGATATGTGAAAAAGCACTTTGGACTTGAATGTAGCAAGGGAGAACCGAAACACAATGAATTAGCTATATAGAAGTAAGTCTTAAAGTAGTTCATCAAATTAGTTGCTAATGAACCAAAATTAATATACTCGTATTATTGATAAATGTATCAAATTCCATCAAGTAATACTAAAATGAGTGAATATCGTTTCCACGACACTACAAAAAAATTAGTTTTAGCGACAAATTTTTAGTGGCAATAATATAATAGCCATTATTTTGTTTATTTAAGTTATGTTTTAGTGACAATTATATATTTGCCATTAATATTATATATTTTAGTGGCCATAATACTATTGCCGCTATTATTCTTAATAACATTAACTAAAAAAGCCTTGTATCAATATTCATTAAACTAAAACTCTCCTAAAACGCCAAAACGGCAAAACCCAACCAAATAGAGGAAGAGTGAGATCAGAGGAGTGGCGAGTGTCAGAAAAAGAGACATTCAAAGAGAAGAGAGAGTTCGTCGCCGAAACCCTAAGCTCGCCGTAGCCGTCGTCGCCGCTACCGTAGTTCATTTACTTTTCACTATTGTCGTAAAGCTTATGGGATCGAGCTCCGCTAATGCATCATCTCCAGATTTGTAGCAACGCGGAATCCCCTGATATCAAAAGAAAGAGCCTTTTCCGTTAACACATCTCATTTGCGAACGACGCTGTTGCATTATCTGTCAGCATTCTATTGCAGGATAGGAAGCAATTGCGTGTTAGTCTTCTCAATTTGATTAGTTTAATGCATATTTTTGCGTACCAAAAATTTTTCTCTTAATTTTTTAATCCTTAATTTACAAACTTAGCATAATGTGAATAGCTTGTGTATATGAATTTGAAGTAAATTCTAAGAAAAGCGATAAATTCACAAGGTAGATTATTGTACAGATAGAGTGAGAAGGAGATGAACCCTAACCATAATCCTCAATCAAGCAATGGAGGAAGCATGATGCGATGCTGCACTCACTGAGTTTCTCACTTCGTTAATGGATTATACTCCTATGGTTCGTCTGTTTTCTGAGCTCCTTCATTAGAATTGTTTCCTAAATTTGATTGAACATTGGACCAATTCTTTCTTCTTCTTCTCAGATACCTGATGAATTGGTGAAGCATTACTTAGCCAAGAGTGGGTTTTCAGTCTCTCGATCTTCGATTATTATTGTCTTTTTCTTTTACAGATTTGTTCCTTTTTTATTGATGTGTGAGTTTAACTTTGATGTTTTAACATTGTCAACTAATCAGAGGTAGGAATTGCCATATTAGAGTTGATTATAGAGAACAATGGTTTAATTTAATATTTGGTTATAGGCTCAAATTAGGATAGTGAATCAGAGGTAGGATTGTCCTATAGCTAGAGGCAGAGGTAGACCCAAGAACAAATTCTTCCAAGACACAACAGAGGTAGCAATAGAACATCAGTTTAACAAGACAAAAGTCCTTCAAGAACCACCTATTTCTTTCTCTGTAATGCAGTCCTTCAATAATCCATTCTCTGCTCTCTTGGCTGTGTTGTTCGATGACGACGCTCCTCTTAGGAGAGTTTGCAGCACCGGTGATCTTCATGTACGCACCATATATTAGCTTTCTTTCGTTCGTTCATTCTTTTATTTTCTTACCCTTGGCATGCAACGTTTGTTTTCTTGGTACAGGGGACTCATGGCAGCATCATGCATAACAATAATGAAGTATGTTTCTTAAATTAATAAATTGGCAGTAAGGTTTGCTTAATATTTATATTTGTGTTATGCTTAATATTTTTTTGAGTATTATATGTTTAGTCATCAATTTGGTTTGTGGAGACTCAACTTTCAATGTTCAAATTTGGTACTGGTCAAGTCTTGCTGAGATTCTTAATTCCCTTCAGTAAAATTGCAGAATTTTCTTAGATCAAAGATCTATGATTTTCTGCATTCACGAGTCCTTTAGTGATGTTGGTACTTGGAATCATCTATTTGATTTATTTTTTTCTTTCCCTTTGCTCATGAACTTGGGGATGAGTATGGAATAATATTAAGGTTAGAATGGATAAGAGAGTGCTGCATTTTTTATTCTTATTTTTTGGTTCTTTGTTACTATTTCTGATTTTGTCATTGCTTTGATGGAAAATTCTCCAACTCTTTATGTTATTATCCAAGTCAATTCCAGATGATGGTCTCAACTGTGTTGATAGCAAAATCTGAGAGAACATGCCATTGTTAGAGCTGGCATAGTATGCTTCATGGTTGTAAATTTTGACTCGTTTGAAGCCTTTTCATATTCAATAAGTTTCTCATGGATAATTATAACAGTGGTAATGGTAATTAGATATAAAATCATTTATATGCTTCTTCTTACAAGTTAGTTTTTGGGACAAATGGTTGGTGCATGTGATGAATCATTTCTCTCGAAAACTTCAAACTATTGGCTGAAGTACTGAAGTATATGAATAATTTTATATCTAACGGTCACTTAGAGTAGCCTTGATGAAATAGAAGTCTGGATTCTAGTTAAAATTATGTGCTGTCACGTGATAAACAAGATTGAACTTATCTAGATCTTTGGGAAATGTCATTTTACTATAACATCTTACTTTCTAAAGGCCAAACATGCATGTGTATTCATTTTATTTAATGTGGAATTATGATTCCATTATTATAGGGGAAAGGATGTAAGTGTTGAGAACATGCATCAAGGTTTTACATGTGTTTGAGTCAACTTTTGGAATAATTGTTATTTGTTACAATATCTCATGCTGGTCTAATGGACTTGCCATTAACATCATTTTATTCTATCTCTGTGTCTCCTGTTAACTTTAATCAATACATTTATTCTGAAGCATTGTTCATCAAGTGGGTTGTACAACAAGAGCTGACCAAGAAGGATGCGCCGTTACATTTGTGACTGATAATGACCGGTCACTTCTAAAAGCAATTGTGAGTTTCTTTCCCATGATTTTTAATTTTTTACTTCCCCTTTTCAGCTTAGTTTCATAATTTCTTCCTGTCTTCCTTTTAAGATAGTATAGTTATGCAAGCTAATGCGTGATCTTAATACTAGTTACTTTTAGATGTTCCTAGTTGAATACCTTACTGATTCTTTACTCAAATTTTTTTTAATTCTTTGTATTCATATTTTCAATTTTCAATATATGTGTTATTGACTATCAATCAATACTTTGAATTGAACTTCAATCTGATCTGCTACTCAGAACTTCAATTCATGCTTGGTTCTCTACTCTGTTGTCTTGGTATGTTTTTTCTCTGCTGCTTGGAACTTCAATTCAGAACTTCTCTTTACTGTTATCTTTTTCCCCACACCACCAAATTTTGCAGGTATGATTTCTTAGTTTTGTTTTTGCTGTGTTTCACCACTAGCTGCACTGTTTGTGTTGATTCTCACAATTTCTTTTCTGTCTATGCCATCTTGTGCCATGTCAATATTATAACCCTATTAGTTCATTTAGCAAGAAATAATTTTAAATTTTAAATCTTAAATCTTATTAGTAATGATTTTGATAGATTGATGTTGAACTATTTCGTTGCTTCTTTTTAGATAAATAAATTCTTAATTGGTTAAATCATTTTGAACCTCACAAAGTACTACATAAATATTTGTAAAAACAACATATATTATAAACAATTATTTAAAATTGAATGTGAAATTCCTCATTCTAATAATTGATTTTAACTTTCAATTTTAACTATTTAATATGAAGTAAATTAAAAAAAGAAAAGAAAAGAGAAAGACCAGACTAAAAATTATGGCAAAGTGAAAGTTATTTATTGACTATCCACACAAGTAATACGGTCTCTCTATAATAAGACTGATCTTAGTTTCAAATTAGCTTTCTAATGCACAATAAAATGTTGGAACATTATCTTTACTGATTTTGTCAGAAGTGAGACTTCAAAACCACATTTGAGATGCTTAAGTGACATTTCATACCTTGCAAAGATAACAAAGCATTTTGCAGCTTTAACTGTGAATTCGAGGAAGAAGTAGAGCTCTCCTGGCTCAAGTTACCATGATCTCTTCTTTAAGGGTCTGCTTTGTTGGTTGTCATGATCCAATTTTCATGGTTTTATGATAGCTTTGGTAGAGTTCAATTCCTTCTGAATCTTGGAAACATCTAGAAAGATAAATGCATTATAATGTTCGCTAGATGAGACAGAAAGAGGCCACTGGCTCTCACTCATCAATGCACGCAGCATATTGGCCATTGAGATTTTGAATATTTCATTGAACTATTCTTATTCTTGAATGAATATGGTTAAATTTCAAATGGATAAACATTATATCAGTTCACTACTTTTTAGCTATGGAAATTTTGAAATGGAACCTATTTATTATTTGAGGCCTAATTATGTGAAGAGAAGAAAGCTTACATTTAGATTAAATTACATAAGCCGTTTATCTCACAATATACTCCAAAAGTTGATGTCAATGTCTATTTTTTAGCAAACTCTACTTTTTAAGATGAAGTATTTGTGCTTGTTTCAGTTGTTTGGGTGCCATGTCTCATGACATTCTCCCAAGAAATACACTATCATTGAAAACAAGGTGTCATCATTAACCATTTTGAATTGACATGATAGCAACACCAACTACCAACATGAGGAGACTGGAAAGACAAAGGCATAGCTACACTATAAAACAGGGTAGCAGAGAAGGAGACTCAAAAACTCTCCCAGAGAACCACAACTATCCTTTGCTATAATGTGACCATGTTAGTTAAGTGTCAGGCCATTGACGAGTTTCTTAAGATTCATATAATTGAGCAATTGGGAACTTTGCTTCATTCTCTCTGTTGTATTATTGTATTGCATCTGTGCTAGCCTCTATTTGTTTTCTTTTGATCATTAACTATGTGTTAATCATTGATGTAACATAGATTTGTAGTATTTGTGTTGTTTAAATTTGTATTATGCTTTATTACTTTTCAAGAGAATTTTGTGTATAAATATTTAATTAATTTAATGAAATATTTTATTTTGTAGTAATTAATTTTAGTATATTTATATTATGTATAATAATAATAATTAATGATAAAAATAATTTGAAATTTTAGAAAAATGATAGGTGGTTATTTCTAAAAGAGTGAGTATAATTAAAAAAAATCTTAAGATTTTAGCGACAATAATAATGGCAACTAAAAGTGAATAATATTACAATTTTAGAATTATTTTTAGTGGCTATATTTATTGCCAGTAAAATGGGTTTTGGCGGCAATAGTAATAGCCACTAAAAGTGAATAATATTGCAATATTAGAATTACTTTTGGTGGCCATATAAATTGCCAAAAAATGACCGTTAAAATTTTATATTTTTTGTAGCCATTAAAAAGGTCTTTACCGGCAAATGTTATAATTGCCACTAAAACCTTTTAGCGGCAAAGCATAAGACGGCTAATGTCTAATTGCCGGTAAATATATTAGCGGCTATTTTTATTGCCCCTAAAAACAAAATAAATGGCCGCTAAAAGTGATTTTTTTTGTAGTGCAAAGATTAACGAATTGAAGCAAGCAACGTTTAATTGAATTTCTCACTAGATTAATCAAACTTTGGCAAGAAGATTGTGGATCGTGAATTAGAAGTAAAAATAGTGGAGAACGGAATTGAGAGAACGAGACAAGGCTTAGAGATTTTAGAGAAGTAATCAAGGATAGAAAATGTGACGCGAGCCAAACGTCGATTCAAAGTTTCTCAAAAAGAATTGCTTCATCAGTAGTATAGTTCCAAACTAACAAATGACTCGAATTAAAGTTTAATTTTGTTTCACACAAATGCAAAGCAATAAAAACTGAGAGTATTAAATCTCGGGTCGTCTCTTAAAGAAATTGCAGTGAGGTGCACATATTATCGGTTATGAGAAAACAGGGGGTTTGAAGACAAAAAGGCAAGAAATTAATTTGCAAAAAAGTAAAGATAACGACTAAAGGAAAAGTAAATGCTAAAAGACACTCCTGGCAAGGATTAAGAATCAAGGCTTCCTATCCAAGTCATTGACCACAAACATGGTAATTACCTAGAGTTAATCCTACTCCGTCATCTCCAACAATGGGAGAAAGACCAATAGACTTAGTCAGTCTTAATCCATAGGTCTTACTCGTCAATGGAAACAAGAACAACTAACAACCCTAAATCACCAATCAATGTTGGACATCAACAACTCTCGTGTCACTAATCACGATATGATAATTATAAGAGCGAACCCAATTAGTCAACCTCTAATAGTGAGATAAGTCAATCGGGGTCGATCAATCTCAATCCATAGGTCTTACTTGTTAATGGAAACGAGATTAATTAAAAATCTCTAAATTATCAATCAGTTCGGATATTAGTGACTCAAGGTCACCTCAATTACTCAATTCCAAGGCAAGAGTGCAAAAATCTACCCTAAAACTAAGAGAAGTATTTTCACAAACACTTGGAAGGCATAAAAGTAAAACATGATAAAATTTCAAGAATAATAAAATCTAAAACTACCAAATGCAAGATAACAATAACAATAACTCAAACAAGTATCAAGAAAGCATAAAATATCAAATTACATTAAGAAAACCAAAATTACAAGGGTTTATGAAACTAAAAGAAACAAAATAAAGAAATTAACAAGTAAAACTAAGAGAATTAAGATGCTAGAACAATAAAAAGTAAGAAAAACTAAATCAAAACAAGATCAAAACATAAATTTTGGGACTAAACTAAAAATCCTAAAATCCTAGAGAGAAGAGATAAAACATGGCACTAAAACTATCCTAATGCTCTCCCCTTGATTCTTCTTGAGTTTTGCTTGAAATACTTCAGAAATGAGTTAGAATTGGGCTTGAAAAGGCCTTGAAATCGCTAGCCATGTGTGAACCACCTGCCGTCAGTCATGCGTACGCATTTGTTAAGTGTACGCAAGTTAGGCGAAATGCCACTAAAAGATTATTGTTTATTTGTGACAGTTTTTTTCTTATTTGTGGAGGTTTATAACCCCCACCAAATGATTTGTGGGAGTTTCTAAAACCCCCAAAATTTGAGGTGCCACGAGGTCTTTTGTGGTGGTTTTTAAAAACCTCCACAATCTATTCAGTGGGGGGTATTATGTGTGTTTAGTGGGGGGTTTTATATTGAACTTTTATGGCAGTTTTAAATCACTTTTGTGGCAGTTTAAAATCCTCACAAATTGATTTTTTAATTTAACATAAATTAACTATTTTGTGAGATTTTTAAACCACCACAAATCCTGTAATTATTTATTTTTTATTTCAAATCATTCATTGATCTCATCTCATTTACAAATTCTCAAATTCTCAAATTTATTATTTAATATCAAAATTTAAAAAACTAAATCTTTTACAACACAATTCCTCAATATAAGACATAATTCTAAATATAAAAAATTCTCAACGTCAATAGTTCCAAAGATAATTGCATATGGTATTATTTTACATAACTATTACTGTTTTTCTTCAAAAAGTAAAATAAAATAACAACTTCAATATTTCAATATCATCTAAATTTTAATTACATAAAAATCTCAAAATAAAAATATGAATGCAATCCCAATAGACCTTGAAACTGAAGGAGAGAATGCATCCGGTGAACCTTGGAACTCATACCTGCACAATTATGCAAGCATTTTCAAAGTTTGCAACCCTAACTTTGCTCACAATTATACAAAATGATCAATTTAATTTATTATAACTTTTCTCACAATACATCAAGTCACCATTATAGAACTCCTACAGGTTAGTAAAGTGATTCAAGAAAGAAGAAAGAAGGTATTTAGAACAAAAAAAGAGGAAAACAAATAGCAAAAGTTTACTATATTATTTAGTTTAAGTGGATCTAACCAGTGTAATCAGGTATGATTCTTAGATTTACAACATTGTTTATGCGACAAAAAAAGATGAGTGGATTAATAATAACCATTTATCCTACAAGCAAGCAGTTACAAAGTAGGGCGTAAAAATTAAATAATTTCCTTCTATAAATAACTAGAAATCTAAGGAGTATGCCTATTCTTCCCGAAAAACAAAATAAGTAGTAACAACTTACTTGAACAAAGTCAAATTGGCCTATACCAGCAACAAAGTAGTTGTCAAATCGACCAAAATCAACATATCCCTGAATAGCTTTGGGCGTCAGCTAACAAGAATTATAAAACAAGAATTTCAAGTACTAAACAAGGATTATTCACCACAGTTGTATATAGTTATATCAGTTTATAACCGAATTGGAATTTAAAATTAAGCAAGGATCTATGACTATTGAAGGCTTTACCAAATAAGTGTCTGAGAATTGAAGAGTCTTACATATATTAACTTTTATGAGAAACATATCAAGGTAACAATAATGTGCATGCCTGAACCTATTATTAAAAAAAATTAAGAGATGAATCTTTAATATTTTTTCTTTTTTTCTACTAATGTTTTTTTAATTTGAATAGAACATCTAAGACAATTCCACTAACGGGATGGCTACTTGAATCAAACAATAGCTACATGTGTTAAATAATAGCTTAGTGTTCTATTAGATACATATTAATAGGCCATTTTAATTTTTTTAGCATCTTATTGAGTTGGTGTGTTAATTAGTTACAAGGAAAAAAGCAAATAGGAAAAAGTTCATTTGATAACATAAAAGACTTTGAAAACACAGCAAGATAAGTACTTCAAACTGAAAGCATATAAATATAGAGACTACTGTTTGTGATCTACTTTCGACGTCTTTGCAGAATTGAACCGCTAAGTTAGTATCTTGCTGCAATGCAAAGTGAGTAATTTAGAATTCTTAGGCTAGAAAGAAAACTGAACAAAGAAACAAAAGCATTCATTATATTATTGATATTCGATAACACCAACACATAGCATTGATAACAATAAGCCTTATCCCACTAGATGGGAGTCGGCTACATAGATCAAATGACACCATTGTACACAGTCTCAGTGTAGAACTAAAAGATACTAAAATTAAAAGATATCTGGTGGTGTACATACTTGCACATCATACTCAAATAGGTATCCAATCCAGCTACTCTATCAAACTGATTAAATAACAACAACAAACCATGAATTGATCAACAATAATATAACAACTTAACGCTCATTGATTCTCCAAAGATGGATAAAATATCAAGAATTGGTACTCCATATTATAAAATCTATACCTCCTTAGACATTAGCACCATATTTGAATCAAATTTATAGACAAAGTTGACATTCATATTAACAATCCACAAACACAAAAACAAGATAACTAATCATTATAGCCAAATCAAAATCCTATAATGACCAATTTACCGTTACCAATATCCAATAAAATACAAATCTAATCGAAATGAAAAAGCGTTTGAGTGCATTCGAAGTGAATGATACAAAATCAACAATTATTAGCAGATACCACTTATTAGCAATGGATTTGGAAATAGAAGTGGATGAGTGTTGAGTGAAAGAGACTCTGATCCCATTACAGATACCACTTATTAACAGCTTCTTACTACTTCTTTGTTAAGTGTGTAGGAAGAGAAAAGCCTATTATTACTTTATGGGTTTTGTATGTAGGAAATAGAAATTATAGAAGATTGACTTCAACGACCTTAATTTGGTGTGTGTCAATGGAAATCTAAGGGCACGCACCTAACACCACCAATTAGACTGTTGCTCTTACACTAACTAGTGCCAAATGACACATCACAATAGTTAAAATAAAGATTCAACTTGTTAGATGTGGTTATTTGTTAACTATTTTCTACCTTCAACTTGTCATTCTTATCAATTAAAGAAAAGGATTCTAACAATTATATACATCAACCACTAGTTATTTGTAAAATTCACATTTTTTGCAGCATGGTAAGTTATAAAATTTTCAATGGTTTCCACTAAAAACTACATGAAAGGAACAAAGTCAGACCTGACCCCAGGCATGGACTTCTGTATCGGTCTTGCCTGCACCAACCAACAGTAGATCCTTCCTTTCAAGTTTTGTTGCTTTAATTAAAGCTTTTTCCACAGTCCATTGCATAGTTGGAAGAGATTGCTGATATTGCTAGCCTGAAAACATAACCATCACTCCATCGGGGATAACAAAGAAGTCATGTTTAAATTACATATTTTATACATTAGTATTAGAAAATTGCACCTTTTTATACAGCTCAAAACCCAGGAAATTAGGATTTGATTACTGCTATGATTACATCAAAGATCAAAACTTGATTAAGAAGTTTGGGACTTTCAACTTGTATTATTATGGGCATTTATATTTGAAATTATTGACATCAACTGAAATTGAACAATTATTCACAATGCTTGAGACACTATGTCCTTATATCTTACAACTAGTAAACGAAGCAATCATATTGGCAATGAGTAATGCAATAGTCATAGTAAAAAAAAGAGAAAATGAGAAAAACAAACATACACAAGCAAAGGCTACAAAAACAGAACAACAAATGAGATCCAAAAACACTAGATATAATGAAGAATAAACTATATACAAAGTATTTTAAAAATACTAGAGATAATAAAGAAAATAATGAAGAACCTAATGGAAGCTAATGTGGTTTGATCAACAAGCCAATCAAATCCTCAATTCCAGATTGTTGGATCTATCTCAAGCTCTTTGTACCTTAGTTTTTGCTTTGTACAAGGACCATATATAAGAAGATTATGCTCAGATTATACAAGTAGTGTTTCATATATTATATATTGTAAATGAAAAAATAGAAATTAACATATTAAGAACTGAAATCAAAGAGTAGCAGTATAGTGTAAACCAGTATAGTATATATTGCAACTTGCAAGGACCAATATACTCTGAAAAATAGGAAACTAATTTGTATCTTTAGGAACATATCAAAATGTCAATTAATAGGATAAGAGAACAATTAATTAATCAAGTAATTATAATTAACAATTTGAAAGAGAGATAGAGAATCATGATCATAGCAAACAATCAAATGCAAAATAATAAAGACGCAGAGAAACGTAAAGAGACAAATAAAATTCTTCAAAATAAAATGACATTTATTAAAAGAGAAGAGATATCAACAAACTAATAGCGAAGAAGTACCAGCGGCAGCTCAAAGCATAAATATGGAGGGAGAGAAAGTTGCATCGAAAAAAAAGCTTGGGAGCGAACAGATCTGAAAATGCGTTGACAGAGGAGGTGGCTCGATCCAGAAGTGTTCTACCACGGCAACGGCAACAGAAACGGTGGCAGCAAAAATAATGGCAGTGGTGATGAAAACGACGGCAGCAACAACAGCGGCAAAAACTCCACTGTGGCAGCAACAACAGCGGTGGAAACTCCACTGTGGCAGCAACAACAGTATACAAGAATAGATTTGAAAACACATTGATAGAAGAGGTGGCTTGATCCAGAAGCTCTCTATTGCAACGGACACGGCAGTGGTAACGGTGCTGGCAGCAAAAATGGCAGTGAGAAGGACAACAAAAATGGCGGTAGAAAACTTAAGGTCTCTCTCTCATAACTCAGTCTCACATTTTGAAAAATTGGAAAAATTAGGTTTTGTTCTAAAATTTAACTTTAATTAATTATTAATGGAGGTTTTTTAAATTGTCATAAATAAAATGTATTGTGGAAGTTTTTAGAAACCTTCACCAAAATACTCCCTTAAATAAATATTAATCTTGTAGTGTGCAAGTCACGCATACGCATGACCATGAAATGCTCCAAAACTTCATTTCTTCATGAATTTTTTACTTTGCATGTTTTTTTCACTTCAATCCAATCTTTACCTTTTAAGTTTGAAATCACTCAATAAACATATCAAGGCATCGAATGGAATTAAAATGAATTAAATTTAGCAATTTAAGAGCCTAAAAAAATGTTTTTAATCATCAAGCATAATTAGGAGAAGTTCACAAAACTATGCTATTTCAGTGATTAAATGCAAGATAAGTTGATAAACTCCACTCATTTCAATCCAAAATTTACCATAAATTTATGGTGTATCAATCTCTCTATACTTAAAACAATAGCACGTTCTCATGCTAAACATCAAGAAAGATAAGACCAAGGGGTTATTCAACACCCATTAAAAACAAACTATCTAAATCTATTTTAATCTAGTCGTATCTCACTATCTATATGCATCTACTTAGTCAAAACAATTCCATTCCCAACAAAGTATATAAACATAAGGGCTAAGGCAAAGTAGCAATGAATGTAATCCCCATAAATCGAATTGAGTTCTAAAAGAATATTATAGTTTGCAAGATAAGAAATAATAAACGGTAGAAATATAAAATTAAGCAATCGAACCCCTCACCAGATGTGTATACGCTCTAATTGCTCAAGTGTATAGGGTTGATTCACTCAATTTTCTTCTATTCTTGCTTTTCAAGACTTGTTTTTCATCTAACAATCAACAAATATTTGGTGTATGCATACAAATATGATGAAAACGTTTCTGAAGGTTGTAACGGGGCTAGAATTTGAATATTTAATTAACTTGAACTCCCACCTAACATATAACAACCTATTCAACTCTAATGCAAAATCTAGCTACTCATTATTCACTTTTTTTTCAACACACTCATGCATTCTTTTCAATCACAACACATAAGTATTATTATTATTACCTTCCTTTAAGACATTTTTGTCCCCTTTTTATTCTTTTTCTTTCTTTTCTTTTTTATTTTTTCTTATATAAATTTTTTTCCAAAGTGAAATATATATACAAGTGTCAATGCGTATGGTTTACACAATTAATACATTAGTATGTACCTACTTTTCAAGATTTTTAATGAAAATACAGAACACACTTTTATCAATCAATATTTCCAAATTTTTCCACACTTAGATATTACACACTCTCATTAGCCTAAGCTAATCAAATATCCAAATTAAGGACATTTATTGTTTTCACTTAAGGCTAGTAATGTGCTGAAATTAAGAACAAAAAGAGAATTAATAAGGCTCAAAGTTGCATAACAAATGTATATGAAAGGGTAAGATTTATATGGGTAAGTGAGCTAAATGAAACAACAACCTCAATCATATATATATATATATATATATATATATACACACACACACACACACACAGAATAATGGACATAAAGAATCAAACAAGGAAAATATTACAATCATAGAAATAGAATAACACAAGAATAAAAATAGTGTTAATATAATGCAGCCACACATTAAGGCTCAAAACTCACATAGTAGTGTGTTCTTAGCTCTAAATGTTCCATAATGGTTTTCTTGCAAGTTTAATAAAAGATTTTTGAACTCAAATTAATGGAAATGCCCTATGAAGAATTTTTCTTCGAAATTTCATTATTTGACTAAGCTTATTCTATATATATATATATATATATATATATATATATATATAATGTGATTGGATGAAAAAATAAAAAATCCTAAGTTCATTTACTAACAAACCAAATTATCATGTATATAGAAAATTAAACTAGGTGTAATTATTACATTATCCAATCACAATCAACAACAAAAGACTAAAAGCATATATACAAGCTGACATAAAAGAAAGGAAAAATGCATGTAAAACTAAAATAGAAATCTAAATTATGTACAAACAAAAATAGAAAGTGCAATAAACTAAAAAGGTGTTCAAAATAACAAATAATATATTCAAATGTCTAAAAAGAATACAAAAAATTTAAAATAAAAGTGTTCGGAATGAAAAATTTATTACCCAAAATGCCAATTTGGTCAAACGACCTTCCTAAACTTAAAATCTCGCACCGTCCTTGGTGCTCATAAAATCATGCAGAGTGAAAGCAGTTATCATCATCTCCACCTTTAGCTGGTGAAACCCGATCCTCCTCTTTGCTATGCTCTGAGGGAGTGTCAGACTCCTCTATCGTCTTGTCCCAATCCTAGTGTTGGCGCTTGATGTTCTCATAGTGTCGCTTGAAGTGGCGCTCCAAACGAGCTATGTCCTCAATGAGCTAGTGGACCAAATGATAAATTAGCTTTGATGATGATGATGGTGCTGCTGGTGTTGATGGCTGCTTTGCTGGTGCTAAGGGTCATGCCTTCGAAGCAGATGCTACCTGACATCTGCCTCTGTAATGGTTGGTCTCTCATCAGTGGTCAGCCAGACAACCCCGACCTCTGTAGCTAGCTGAATAATCAAACACGAGAAGGCCAGGTTGCCAATGTAGTGAGCCTGCCCCATGTACTTTCTGATGAGCCTTGGAAAGTACAGCTGCTTACCTTCCGGAATACACCAGATCAAGATCGCCATGTCAGCAATAATGTTGGTCTTGTGGGTGCTTGGTATCATATAATTAGCTAAGATCTGCTGCCGAATCCGAGCCTCAATGGTTAGAGCATGGACTGAGATAGCTTTGGGTGCCATCTTGTCTTCTCCATAGATCCATGAACTCCCAGGCCTGGCAATTATTTCCATCACCTTATCCAAGTCAAACGTCATCATCTTTCTTTCACCCTCTGCCTCTTCAAAAGTATATTTCCCATTGGGCCTAAGCAGAAAGTGGAGGGTATGTTCTATCACCTCCTGAGTAACTGAGACCTTCTTACCTTATAGGTGAACTGCATCGAGGGCCCCAATGTAGTAATTGGCATAAAACTCCTAGACCCACGATGCGTTCACAGTCACAAGAACCCTATCTAGGAACCCCCAGCCTCGCTAAACAATCCGATCCACAGTAAACTTTTGTAGCTCAGCAGAAATCTGGAGCTTCCTTTCAACATGCAGATTCCTACTCTAAAAATCTGGGAACTTCAGCTCCAAGTAAAGTTTGGTGAACTTATACGGATCAGTGGGAGGTGTGCACTGATTAACTCGATCTCTCTTACTGATTCGTCTCTTAGAGAGTGGCTCATCCGCTATTTCAGCGGTCTGTTGAGTTCCTTTCCTCTTACTCGAGCTAGTGGCCTTTGCTTTATCATGTCCTTACCTCTCAGTCATCCTGAAAAAGGTTAAAGAAAATAGGTATATGAAATGTATTTTCAAGGAACACGAAGCAAAATGATATAACATGCAGGCAAGAAGTAAGGAACTGAGGGAAATAACATCATAATGGTAAAGTGAACGGAGAAAGTAGAATTAATTAGAATTATATATGAAATTCAAAATAAGGGTAAACAGAGATTTCATTCAAATCAATCAAAGTCAAGCCAAGTTAGTTAACTTGCCTGTTTATCAAAAAAGAAAGTAAGAAAACATTATTTCTATGCACAAAGAAAAAGAAAGGTATTAGTTGAAAAACAAAAGTTAAATGTTATATACATAGCAAGCAAGGTTTTTAGTTTAGAAAAAAATTTCAAAAAGTGTCAAACAGGCAAACACACATTCAACTTTACACAATATGCATTATGCTAAAATTAGTGATTCAAAGGTACATGTAGAGCACATATTCAACAATTAAGGTTGAGCACATCATTGAAGCATAAAAATATCAAGTGGTGATGAAATAATCAAGAACAATGTTAAACAAAGCAAACATAGCACTTTAAACACCAAAATGCCTTCCAATAATAAATTCGCAAGATTGATGTAAGAAACAGAAAATTCATGCCCCATGTAACTTAAGTCAGTTAAGCATGATGAAACTGAATGAAACTAGTTACATAGGTTAAAATACGTTAACCTTGTGAATATAGGAAGAAGAAACTTCAATCAAGAAAAACATCCAAGTTTTGGCCAATTTTGAAATCAATTCAATCCATTCAATGCATATGAATAAATCAAAATGAAAACAAGCAAAGAATTATAAGGTATTGACCAAATTTGGCAGTAAAGCTCCTTTGAGGCAAAATTTCCTTGAAAATCATTGGAATATCATGCCTTATTGACACAGAAATTCATCAATAAGGCCTTGCATTACTAATTGATGGACATGTAGATCAGTGAAATAAAATAGCAGGAAATCTCAATAACCAGTAATAAAAAGTAAATCTAAATAAGCTCAGCACCGTTTGAATAGTTGCACAAAAATTCAGCAGCAATCACAGAAGAATATAACATTTCACTCAATCAAACAATATTTCCCATATGAGCTCAACATTAAATTAGTTATCAATTCATCGAAATCAAACAAACAAATACAATTGAGTGAATCAAAAAATTCACAATTCAATCAAGAAAACGGTAAAACCATAATCATTTAATTAATCACATATTAGTCCAAACATAATTAGTAGAAAATTCCAGACCTAGAATCCATTACAAACTAAGTCCAACCTATCTAACAACCTGGAAATCAACTAAAACATGCATTTTAATTAATCTAACTGACCAAAATTAAACTAACTACCAAAACTAAAATAAACAGAAGAAAAAATTAAAGAAAGTACACTAAAGAACTTGGGAATTTAGTATCGAGATAGAGAAAAGGGGGAGGAAAGGAGATTTTCGAGTAGCAGTGGCCGCTATCAAAGATGGTTGTTGGAGATGCACCAGCGGCAACTGGTGTAGGTGGCAGTGGGTTGCGGATGAGGAAAGAAGAAAAATGAAAGAAAGAACAACAAGAAGAATAAGAAATGGGAGAAGGAAAGGAGAAGCGGGGTTGACGGTGGCTGTTGTGGTTGCCGGCGGTGGGTGCTGGTCAACGAAAATGAAGGTGGTGGATAATAGAGATTGGTGACGGAGGTTAGGGTGCTTGAGAAAGTGAAGAAGATGAAGTGAAAGGGGGTTATGCGTGTGCAAATTAGGGATGCATAAGTTGAACACCATTTTGGTTCTAGAAAGGGGGTCATGCATACGCGGAAGGGATGCATACGCATGATTAGAAATCTTTTTTAAGAGTGCGTGCACACACAGCACACGCACAATGCATGTTTAGGTTGGATAGGGTGTCATGCGTACACATCATTCATGCGTACGCATGATTTTCTAAACTTTTGGAAATCATGCGCATGCATGCCTCATGTGTACGCATGATCTGGTGCTCTGGTTTTTTCATTAAACAAGTTAAACTACCAATTAAACTAAACAAACCTAACTGAAATTGGAAATTCAACTTACTCATTAATATATAGAAAATAGAACATGGAAAGAATTTACCATGATGGGGTGTCTACCACCTAGAACCTTTAGTTAAAGTCCTTAAGGTGGCTTATGCTTGAACTCATCTTGAAACTTCCACCAATGCTTGGATTTCCAATATGCTCTAGAATCTCTAGTTAAGTGCATCAAGCTTTGATGAAGTTCCGAACAAGCTAGGAGCTCCCAAAATTGATCCTCTTGTATGTTGAGATCCCAAATCTTGTTCCTACACCCGTCTTCTAGTTGATCACCATGGTTCCATCTGGATGAAAATGTCACAGAATTCTCATTCAAACACCAACTTATTCTCATAGAACCATTCAATTTAGCACTCTTCCAACCATAGGACTTAAACCTTAAGAATTCAACCTTAATGATCTGTGATCTGTGTTTCCAACCACTACACAACTCCCTCTTACTCTTCAATCCACAAAAAGCTCTAAGTTGACCATCCATCTCTAGTAAACCGTATTCATGTAGAATAAGAAAGCTAAGGGACATGAGTTTTACCCACTTGAATGATATAACGGATGATGGTCACTAAGGAAGAGATGTTTCCAATGGTCTTGACAAAGCAATTTTCATTCCCTTTCTACCTTCTTGAAGGACTTCCACCTCCCGACAAGATTCCTCATATTTAGTTTCTTCCTCACCAACTTCTTCTACCTCTTCTCCATTACTCAGGTTATATCTCAGAGGTTGCGTAAAGTCTATGTCAACATCCATTTCAAATTCAATGGAGGAAGGTTTATCAAACTCATAAAGGTCATTAGTTGGTGTGAAACCATCGTCAACAATGGGACTTGTTGCTTGATCAACTTCTTCCAATTCTTCACTATTTACAATATGCCTTAGGGGTTGCACATTATCCTCCTCAACATCAATTTCAGGCTCAATGGACGAAGACTTGACAACTTTTACAAAATCATCAATGTCACTAGTTGGTGTGGAAGTTTCTTCAACCTTGGAATCCACCTTGCGCTCAACTTCTCCTAAATCTTCAACCATTTCTTCATCTTCAATGATCTCAAGTTCCTCCACTTGTTGTAATACATGTGTGCATTCCCTGCTCTCCTATTAAAATTCTAAACTCTCTTTCATACTACGATCTTTGATTACTTTTCCACATTCGTCAACGGGGGTGCTTTGCTTGTATGAGTTGTGAGGCTAAGTTGGTTACGGCTTTGGCTAAGATAGCTATGATAGCGTCTTGACGCTCAATTATTTATTGCTTTTCCCTTCTTGCCTCACTTTGCTCTTGAAAAAATGAAATGAGAGTGTCATCCATCGGGGTTCGTGGTGGAAAGGAGGGGTTCATTGTGTTGAGCTTCTTCTTGCTCCTTAAGAAATATGATTGCGTTAAGCCGATCCATCACTTTTATGAGATGATCCCTTAGCTCTTGTTACTCTTGGTTACTATAATTGAGATCATTTTGCTCTAGGATCAATGGTTGTGGGTATTCTTCCATGGAGGTTTGTAGTGTAGAAGATGGTCGATTGCGTTGGAGGTAACTATCATCAATGGGAGGTGGTTCATAAGAATGAGAATATTGAGGTGGTGCATATAAAATTTGTGGTTTTTGGGAGTATTAGTATTGGAATGGTGGTAATTCTAGGTATGTTCGTATGGCTCCAATGGTTGTTCTTGAGGCGCAAATGGTTGGTGATATGGTGGTGGATTAGGATTATATGGAAGTGTTTAGTGGTATTATAAGGCTTGTGAGTGTGATGGTTGATGGCTATGTTGAGGAGGGGGTTCATAGAAATATGGTGGTAGAGCTTAATAATCACAAGGAGGTCCACCATATCCATTATATTGGTATGCATCATGGGTCGGATTATGAAATAGTATGCTGGAGGAGGTTGTTGCCATGAAGATTGTCCATATGCTTGAGGCTGCTCCCAGCTTTGATTTTCCAATCCTTGATGCAATCCCTCATTGAAAATTTTATTTTCTACAACATAGTTAGAACCAAACTCAAAGCCAAAATGATGAGAATTCATAGGGAAAAGAAGAAATAAAAACAAAAAGGTATCAAGAAACAAATAAAAACACACTTCTAACAACTAACAAAAAATAAGAAATAACTAAAAAGCAAACTTCACATATTCACATATTAACAATAGCCAATAACAAGCACACATTGCAATTCTCCAGCAACGGCTCCAAAACTTGATGCAGGCTAAACGTTGGGTCAGAATTTTTCAAAAAGAATTGCTTCATTAGTAGTATAGTTCCAAACCAACAAATAACCTGAATCAAAGTTTAATTTTGTTTGTCACGAATGCAAACCAATAAAAACTGAGAGTATTAGTTATCATTTCGTCTCTCAATGAAATTGCAGTGAGGTGCACGTATCATCGCTTATGAGAAAATAGGGGTTTCGAAGACAAAAAGGCAAGAAATTAAATTGCAAGAAAATAAAGATAACGACTAAAGGAAACGTAAATGCTAAAAGACACTCCTAGAAATGATTGAAAATCAAGGCTTCCTATCCTAGTCATTGACCATAAACATGGTGATTACCTAGAGTTAATCCAACTTCGTTATCTCCAACATTGGGAGAAAGTCAAATAGGCAAAGTCAGTCTTAATTCATAGGTCTTACTCGTCAATGAAAATAAGAACAACTAACAACCCAAAATCACCAATTAATATTGGACATCAATGACTCTCGTGTCACTAATCACGACATGATAATTACAAGAGCAAACCTAATTAGTCAACCTCTAATAGTGAGATAAGTCAAACAGGCTTAATCAATCTCAATCCATACGTCTTACTCGTTAATGGAAACGAGATTAATTAAAATCTTTAAATTATCAATCAATTCAGACATTAGTGATTCAAGGTCACTTCAATTACTCAATTGCAAGCGAAGAGTTCAAAAATCTACCCTAAAACTAAGAGAAGCATTTTCACAAACACTTGGAAGGCATAAAAATAAAATATGATAAAATTACAAGAATAATAAAATCTAAAACCACCAAATGCAAGATAACAATAACAATAACTCAAACAAGCATCAAGAAAGCATAAAATATCAAATTGAATTAAAGAAAACCAAAATTAACAAGGGTTCATGAAACTAAAAGCAACAAAATAGAGAAATTAACAAGTAAAAATAGAGAATTAAGATGCTAGAACTATGGTTCTAAAACCTGGACCAGACTGGCCGGTCAGACCAGTCCAACTGCAAATCGGTGGCTTCTACGGTTTGGTTAAATATAAAAAACCGCCAGAATCAAAACCGTTCTCAAACTACTGAACCGGCCGAGAACTGGTCGCTCGACCGGAATCAGGACTCGGCCGGTTTTGAAAAACGGCATCGTTTTTTCATTTTGTTAGAAAATGAAATGGCTAGGTTCTCCTTAGCATCAATCCCTCGAGCCATTCTACAATCTTTCTCCCTAAACAACAACCTTAGGTTACAAGTCACCCACCACCACAGGGAGTGAACTTCAGCGCTGTTGTTCATTGATCTCAAGCACCACCATGTTTTTGTTCGATCGTCCGCGCTTCTTCCTCATTCAGAAATTGGTGCGTCTTCCTCGAGCTTGCGGTTAGTCACTGCCTCGTTGGTCTTCGTCTGCTCAACTGCTCTTCTGCTGCCGTCTGTTGTGCTCAGCGACAACCGTGTTGGTCTGGTCGTCCTGGTCGAAGAATACAACCCTTCTCCTCATTCATGAAGCGCATCTTCTTCCTCGAGCTCGTTGTTCGCCATTTGCTCTTAGTTTGATGAATCACGCTTTTACAGTCGTCCGTTGTCCTGCTCGTCACTTGGTCTCCGTCTCCATCATACTTCTGCACCTCTTCTCACACTACTCAGAATGAAGGCAATGGCTTCAATTTTTTTTAAATGATCATTCTCTATTCTTACATGGTTTCTTAGTTCTCTGTTCTGCTGGTGCCTTTTAATTTGATGAGCTTTTGTTTATTCATTATGATCGAATATTTGAAAATAGGTGTTTATAATTGAATTATGGAATTATGGGTAGGGAGTTATGGAATTTGAAAATAGCAAATAGGTGTTTGAAATTGTGGGTGCCTTTCTTGTTATGAAGTTTGATGATATTGTTGTTCGTCATACTTTGCAGGTGATTATGATTTTGTTTTTAGGCTCTATTCAGTACTTTGTTATGCTGGTGTTTTATGGGTCGTGATTATTTTCTGATTTCAATATCATTGTTGAAATTATTGATGAAAATGGCTTTGTTATGCTGCTGTTGTTTCTAAATTCCAATTCCCCGTATGCATGCAGTTTATATTCCTTTCTTTTGTTAAAATCCCCTTGAAGTTCATCATTTATATTCGATACTAAGAATAGAAAATGTGATTACTATAGTTTGACTTGAGAAATAGCTAATAGTTGTTTGGACTACCAGTGATAAAGGAGCAACATCTGTTGAAATTAGTATTTTTGCACTTGTTCAATTTGCATAACAGTATTCTTTTTGTATTAAAATTATTGATAAAATTACATTGACTTTCACATCATTTAAATTTTTTATCTATCTACTCTGAAGTAACAATATATGCCAAAATATAGCATACTTTCTGGTGCCAATGAACATTACTAGGCAAAGATAGAAGTGTGATAATCTTTTTATCTTTTAGTATGTGTTTTCTAGCTTAGCAATTGCATTATCCGTTGATTTTAATATGAACTTGCTGCTACTGTTTATACTTTATAGTAATGCTATTTGATATCTTATGATACTTTCATTCTAACCGACAAATCTTCTTGTAGTATAATGAAGCTTAATTGTGATATATGGCTCAATTAGCTCAAATAATTTTAATTCTTCTCTTAAGAATTAATTCCCTGGCCTTACAAAATTGATTCTTTGAGCTTACAAAATTGATTCTTAAGAATTAATTTCAATTCTTCTGGTATGGAGAATTGATTCTTTGAGCTTACAAAATTGACCTAAATTTTGTAAGCAAAAGAATCAATTTTTGCACTTACGGAATGGATTATGGGAATCAATTCCATTCTTTCATTGGAATTACCTATTTTGAATAAAAAGTAGGAGAATCAATTTATTAGAAAACCCTAGAGTCTATTATTTGGTCTATTTTTTGCCATGCTCTATGTTTTAAAAGCATTGAGGCTAGTGTTTTTCAAAGCCTTTATTTTTGAAAATATTCCAAACATGTTTTTTATGAAATCTTTATACTTTTAAAATATTTTAACAACTATATTAGAGAGATACTTAAACTGTGATTTTTAACATGTTTTATCTGCTCTTAAACCACTTAAATATTCCATAATTTAACTACTAGTCAGAACATTATGTTTAAGATATTTTAGAGAGATGATTGAATGCCTCTCATATAAGTTCAGATAATTCTTTAATACTCATATAAGTCAAACAAGTGAATCATCATATTTGTTGACTCTACACAACATTGTGGAGCAACAGTTGAAACTTTAGATGCTTGTCAAAAAGGTCTACTGCTATACTCTTCTCCTATTTGTGTTCCTTGTGGCTCTTGTTGTGTGTATGCATGATAGATGCGTACGTATGACTCCCTTTGATTGCTCCCATCACGTTGCACGGCTAGATTTCTGTGTGCAACGTGAAGTGCTATCGTGCGTATGCATGTGTGATATGCCAAAAGTCACCAGTTGTACGCATGACTATCCCAACCCCTCATCAAGTATATAGAACCTGGCGACACAGACTACATACTCAGTGATATTCACGAAGGATATTACAGCCACCACGTCGAGGCAAAACCCTAGCCCAAAAATTCATCTGTGCCGGGTACTTCTGGCCCACTATCATGAAGTTGAGGCATTGGCCACCATCATGACCACTCAATGCCAAAAGTTCTTCTGGAGGCAAGTCATAACTTATTTCGGAATCCTCGAGATTGTAATCTCAAATAATGGAACTAGGTTTGTGGACAAACGATTCAAGGAGTTCCTAGAAGGACTTGGCATCTCACAACAATTAAGCTCAGTAGAATATCCGCAAAACAATGACCAAGTGGAAGCAGCCAACAAGATCATTATAAAGGGCCTAAAGAAATGTCTAGATAAAGCCAAAGGTCTATGTTTCACTGAGCTTGGGTCCGTCCTTTGGTCATTGATGAGTCCATATTTTACGATATATTTTGGTTTGATTTGAATGGATTCTATCACATAAATCCACATTTATTCATCTAAATAGCATGCTTTTGAGATTTCTTCCTAAATTGTGCTTAATTGTGAAAATATGATTTTTAGGCCTTAAAATAGCTAAAATTAATTCACTTTAATCTTATTTGGTGTCTTGATGTATTTGTTGAATGATTTCAGGTTTCCAAGGCAAGTATGGAATGGAAGAAGTGAAGAGAAAAGCATGAAAAAAGGGAGAAATCATGAAGAAAATGAAGTTTGGAAGCTGCTGCAAAGGTGCGTACACACAGTGATGCGTGCGTACACACAACGGTGACTTCGTGCAAGGATGCGTACGCACCAAATGTCGTGCGTGTGCACGATGGGAATTCTGCGCAACTGTGCATACACACAGTAGGTCATGTGTACGCACGAGTCCATATTCGTGAGGTCATTAATGCAAATCGCTGGGGACAAATTCTGAGCCTCCAAAACCCAGTCCAACTCATTTTCTGAAGCTATTTAAGACCAAAGTGAAGAGGAATGAAGGGGGGCAATTAGGTTTAACTTTTATCATGTTTTAGTGTAGTTCTCTAGAGAGAGAAGCTCCTCCCTCTCTCTAGAATTAGGATTTCTCTAGTTTAATTTCTTGTAATTTCTACTTTTAATTCTTGTTTTTATTTACCTTTCCTTGTCATTTATTGTTTTTGCACCTTTATCTTCTTCATCTCTCTTGTCATTTTCTCTTTTATGTCATTTTCCATTTTTATGAACACTTTGTTACTTTTATTTTCAATTAATGCACTTTATGTTTTCATGTCATTTATTGCTTTCTTTACTTGTTATTGTCATTTTCTTGCTTTTGGTAGTTAGCTTTTATTTTCTATGCAATTTAATATTATTTTATTTTCATGCACACCAAGTGTTTGATAAAATGTTTGGCTTAGTTTTTACTTAGTTTTTCTACACTCTTGGCTTGAAATTGTTGACTTTGGTGTCCTTTGAGTTATTTATGTCCATTCTTGTTTGATATATTAGAGTAGTTAGTTAATTTGGTTTCTCTTGACTCTATGTGACCCCTAGTGTTGACATAGGACTTAGGGATTGAAATTAACTATGCCTATTTGACTTATCTTCGATGTAAGGTTGACTAAGTAGGATTAACTCTTCATAATCATCATATATTGTGGTCAATGACAAGGATAGGTAGCCTTAGTTCTCAATTATTTGCCAAGAGGTTTCTTGCATTTAAAGTTTTATTGCTTTGACTTTTACTTGCTTTCATTCAATTTCTTGCATGTTTAGTTTTCACATTCTTGGTTGAGAAATTAGATGTTTGGGTGGAATTGAGTTGTGGATGTCCATTCCGCATTGTGTGAGAATTGTTAATTGGTTTGGTTTCCATTGATGCTAGTCTTTCACTAAGTTAATTAGTGAGTTGACTAGGACTTATGGATTGAGATCAATTACACTCTTTTGACTAATTCTCAAGGAGGATTGACTAGTTTGGATTGATTCCACACAATTTTCATGTTTGTGGTCCACAACTACGATAGGAAACCTAAACTCCCCAATTCTCACCAAGAGCCCTTTTAGCATTTAATTTCCATTTTCATTACGTTTACTTGCTTTCCTTTGATTTCTTGCATGATCATTTAAATTCTTGCGATTTACATTTCTTGCTTTCTTGCTTTCCCAATCCCCCAATTCCTCTCATAACAAATGATAAACACTTAATTGCAACTCCTAGGAAAGACGACCCGAGGTTTAATTACTCTCGGTTAATTAGAATTTGTAAACATTTGACATTGAGAATTCATTGTTGGTTTGGACTATGCTCCCAATGAATTGACTCTTGTTTTGATCGATTCTAAACCGTACGAAAATTCTCTTATCAAATTTGGCGCCATTTTCGGGGAGTTTCAATGGTGTATGTTTTTGGCTATTGTGCATATGTGAATATGTAAATAGCTTGCTCTTTGGTTCTCTTTTGTTTTTGTTGATGGTTAGAATTGGGATCTCGGAGGACATTGGACATTCTAGCATTGGTGGGGAAGTCAAGCACAAGCCACCATAGCAAAGGCTCTCCCATTTGTCTAACTTAAAGACATTAAATAAAAGTGTTTGGTAACATTGCTCCTACTCTTCTCTTTTTTTATATATTTTAGTTTATTGCATGTTTGTTTGGTTGGTTAGCTTAGAATTAGTTTAATTTTGATATTTGTAAGTTAAGTTTGGTTTGGATCATGAATTTATGGGTTCTTGAACTAAGGCTTGGTACCATAGAATTTTGAAGAAAAATTTTTGGGAAAAACAGGGTGTGCGCACGCACACAACAACGAAAATTCACCTTCTGTGCGTACGCGCCCACCTGTGCGTACGCACACAAGCCTTTATGCCCACTGCTCGCAGTGCCAGCACAACTTGTGCCCACGCATTTCCTTGTTTTCTGTGACCTGTGTGTCTGCACGTACCTCTGCGTACGCATGCATGCCGTTTTTCGCACTTTTTGTGTGAGCGCGCAAGCTTGTGCATCCGCACGCCAACTTGCAACCACTCTACTGGGAGCGTTGGCACAGCCTGTGCATATGAACCCCTTCCCCTTATGATCTTATGCGCGCGCACAAACCTGTGTGCGCACGCACAAATGATCTGACCTAAAAAAAAGTGGTTCGTGCGTGCGCATGCACGTGTCTTGACACCCTCTCTGCCAGCAGCGCTCGCACGCCCTGTGCGTCTGAACGCCCCTAGTTTTTGCTGGTGTGCATACGCACACTTTTCTCTGCGTACACACGAGTCGCCTCTTGCACGTTAATAAGAAAGAGTACCATGTTTTGCCATTCTCTTTCTTCTCTATTCTTTATTCTCTTTTCTTCTTCCTTCTTCTTCTTTCTTCTTTCTTTTTCTTCTTTCTTTCTTCTCTTCTCCAGCGAAGCTCCGCCGCCGTGACCCTCGCAGTGGATAACATAAGTGCCACTGTTACCTATCTTTTTCTTTCCATCCTTCAACTTTTCAATTTTCTTGTTTTAATTTTCTTTGTTATGTTTATTTGCTTGCTTAATTTCTGTTTTCTTTATTTAATTTTGGTATTTATGCTTGAGTTTTACTTTATTGTTTGTTTGTTGCATTGCAAGTGTTCAGTTTTTTATTTGTGGGTTGTTGATACTTGAATTTTGACTTGAATTTGTTGAATATGTGCTCTGCATACTATGTGTTTGACATAATGCCTGAATGAACTTTTTGTTTAATTCAAATGTTGTCATGACCATATGTGTTAGACTATATCCTTGTTTGGCATTCTAATCAAGAATTGTGCACTTTTGAATGATGATGATGTTATTTGGGATTGAATCTTCAATAATGTACTTGTTTAATGCTTTGAGTTGCTAATACCAAATTGATTTAGAAATTGACTTTTTTGTCTCTTATTTGGTACAATTTTTAACAAGTACATATTGAATTTAGTGAATTGAATGGAATTGCTTGTTCATCAGGGTTTTTAAGTCAATATAATCACATCACAAGGTATTTGCTCCTTGTTAATGCTTTGCATATGTTTGAGTTGACTTGACTTGATTCTAATCAAGACTTGTCACTTTTTGTAGCAAGCACCTTCTCATGTGATTATTTGATTGTTCTTAAGGATGAATAAGTAGTTTCTCTTCATCATTGCATTGGTTATTGTTTGTTGTCCTATTTTATGTCAATTTTGCTCTTTCACTTGCACAACTTCAATATCCAATAACTCCTACATTCAATTCACTCTTGTTGGTAGTTGCCTAAGTTTCTTGTCCTTAATTGATGCTCATCTATTGCTTGCATCTTAGGCCATTTAATTAAGGAAATCATGCTTACTTTTTTATTGTGTGGATACCACTTTAACCGGCCGTTGTGTGTATTCCACACCACTATGCAAACTTTCTCAACTAGATGCTTATTTACTCTCCCCTTTACCTTTTTGTGCTACTTGCCTATGAGTCCTAATTATACTTTATTCATTCTTTTCGAGGATGAGACATAAAGGCAAGGATCCGGGAGAAGAGGAGGACACCAAGGATGGAGATGCTAAGAATGCGTTGGACATTGGCGGTTTCCACACAACCCAAGCCCATGCATCCACCAACCGAGGGTGGAGGAGCTCTTAGAGACATTCTCCCCAGATCGTGTTTGTGCACGGAGGACCATGCAACACTTAAGTGTGGAGGAGGATTCGTCATTTTGGGGCGTAAACTTTCTTTCTGAACACTTTGCACTTTGTTTTCGGTTCTTTTTATTATTATATTTCTTGTAGAAATTTAAAGTGCTTTTTAATTGTTGCATTGCATTTTTTCTTTTGGTATATATATATATCTTAGTTCATTTCTAGTTATTGCATTTTGTATTATGCATTTTTGTGTGTTATATAGTTTATAAATAGAAGTTGTGATTGGATGATGTGAATAGTATAGCACCTAGTTCAATTTTGTCCTAATTGTTCATGTTAATTTTTGCTTGTTGAAAATTAGGAAAAGAACTAGAAAATTTTGAAAACTTTGCATCCATCACACCATACACACATATAGGAATAAATTTTGGTGACAAACAACAAGAATTTTCAAGAATTTTATTTCAAGGGCATACTATTGAATTGATTTAAAAATTATTTTCAAACTTGCTTGAATGATTTTTCATGGAACATAGAAGAGTAAAGAACAAATACCTTGTGAGTTTTTACACATTTTAACCACTAATTTTGTTCATTGTGTGTTATATCTCTTCTATGATTGTAATCTTGGTTTTGCTTGATTCTTTATTTCCTATGATTGATGTTTTGAATTGCATTCAACATGATTGAGGTCATCTTTGATAAAAGCTTACTTTACCCATATAGCCTACCCTTTGCATCTACCATTGTTAACCCCTTTGAGCTTTGTTTACCCCACTATTCTTGATTTTAGCACATCACAACCCTAAGCGAAAAATTATGAATTACCTTGGATTGCATCCTTGGTTAGCTTAGGTTGAAGGAGTGTGTTACATTTAAGTGTGGGGGAATCTTTTGGGAAACTTTAGTAGTAAAAGAAAATGTTCAACTTGGGTATTTACTGAAAATTTTGGAAAATGAGAACATTCATGTATGAACCACTAAACCATATGCAATTCTTAAAAAAAAAAAAACTCTCCATCATAAAAAGGGTACGAAAGACATCCTAAAGTGAAAAGAAATGAATAAAGAATTGCATATGTGATGTTTTGTAAGAAAAGCATACATGAATGTGTATAAAAAGTATGATGGGAAGTTAGGTTGCATTTTGTGTTTTATTTGGTTGATATAGGTTGAGTGAGAACTTAAACTAATCAAGGATTCAATCATTTTAGTCCACTTAGCCATATCTATCCCACCTTAACTCTAACCCCATTACAACCCTAATAAGTCCTCATGATAAATGCATTCATGAATCACTTGTTTGTTGACTGTTAGATGAAAAGCAATTCCTTGAAAGCATTACTAGAGGAGACTTGAGTGATTTGAACCTAAACACCAAGTGATTAGAGTGTACATACACATAGTGAGGGTTCAATTACTCAACTCTATGTTTCCATGCTTCTTATCATGTATTCTTGCAAGTTGCTTCATTTTTGATGTCTTAAATCAATTCTTTAGATTTTGCTTGCATTGAATTAATTCTTTGCTTGGCCCTATTTGTCTATATTTTCTTGGGAATTTAATTGTTTGTTTTCACCAATTTCATATAGACGCTATAGATAGATATATAGTTATAGATAGTACATACATAGTTGCATGCATGTAGTTAGTTGCATTTAATAAATCACTTACCCCTTCATTCATCCTTTGATTGGTTTAGCATGAGAACATGCTATTGTTTAAGTGTGGGGGAATTGATGAGTCCATATTTTACGATATATTTTGGTTTGATTTAAGTGGATTCCATCATATAAACCCGTATTTATTTGTCTAAATAGCATGCTTTTGAGATTTCTTCCTAAATTGTGCTTAATTGTGAAAACATGCTTTTTAGGCCTTAAAATACCTAAAATTAATTCACTTTAATCCCATTTGGAGCCTTGATGTATTTGTTGAGTGATTTCAGGTTTTTAAGGCAAGTATGAGATGGAAGAAATAAAGAGAAAAGCATGAAAAAAGGGAGAAATCATGAAGAAAATAAAGTTTGGAAGCTGCTGCAAAGGTGCGTACGCACAATGATGCGTGTATATGCACAACGGTGGCTTCATGCAAGTATGCGTACGCAGCAAATGTCGTGCGTACGCACGATGGGAATTCTGTGCAACTGTGCATACGCACAGTAGGTCGTGCGAACACACGAGTGCATATGCGTGAGGTCAATAATGCAAATCGTTGGGGGCGAATTCTGAGCCTCCAAAACCCAGTCCAACTCATTTTTTGAAGCTATTTGAGGCTAAAGTGAAGAGGAATGAAGGGGGGCAAGTAGGTTTAGCTTTTATCATGTTTTAGTATAGTTCTCTAGAGAGAGAAGTTCCCCCCTCTCTCTAGAATTAGGGTTTCTCTAATTTAATTTCTTGTAATTTCTACTTTTAATTCTTGTTTTTATTTACCTTTCCTTGTCATTTATTGTTTTTGCACCTTTATCTTCTTCATCTCTCTTGTCATTTTCTCTTTTATGTCATTTTCCATTTTTATGAACACTTTGTTACTTTTATTTTCAATTAATGCACTTTATGTTTTCATGTCATTTATTGCTTTCTTTACTTGTTATTGTCATTTTCTTGCTTTGGGTAGTTAGCTTTTATTTTCTATGCAATTTAATATTATTTTATTTTCATGCACACCAAGTGTTTAATAAAAATGCTTGGCTTAGTTTTTACTTAGTTTTTCTACACTCTTGGCTTAAAATTGTTGACTTTGGTGTCCCTTAAGTCATTGATGTCCATTCTTGTTTGATATATTAGAGTAGTTAGTTAATTTGGTTTCCCTTGACTCTATGTGACCCCTAGTGTTGACATAGGACTTAGGGATTGAAATTAACTATGCCTATTTGACTTATCTTCGATGTAAGGTTGACTAAGTATGATTAACTCTTCATAATCATCATATGTTTGTGGTCAATGACTAGGATAGGTAACCTTAGTTCTCAACTACTTGCCAAGAGGTTTCTTGTATTTGAAGTTTTATTGCTTTGACTTTTACTTGCTTTCATTCAATTTCTTGCATGTTTAGTTTTCACACTCTTGGATGAGAAATTGGATGTTTGGGTGGAATTGAGTTGTGGATGTCCATTCCGTATTGTGTGAGAATAGTTGATCGGTTTGGTTTCCATTGACGCTAGTCTTTCACTAAGTTAATTAGTGAGTTGACTAGGACTTATGGATTGAGATCAATTACACTCCTTTGACTAATTCTCAAAGAGGATTGACTAGTTTGGATTGATTCCACACAATTGCCATGTTTGTGGTCCACAACTAGGATAGGAAACCTAAACTCCCCAATTCTCACCAAGAGCCCTTTTTAGCATTTAATTTCCATTACCTTTACTTGCTTTCCTTTAATTTCTTGCATGATCATTTAAATTCTTGTGATTTACATTTCTTGCTTTCTTGCTTTTCCAATCCCCCATTTCCTCTCATAGCCAATGATAAACACTTAATTGCAACTCCTAGGGAAGACGACCTGAGGTTTAATTACTCTCGGTTAATCAGAATTTGTAAACATTTGATATTGAGAATTCATTGTTGGTTTGGACTATGCTACCAATGAATTGACTCTTGTTTTGCTCGATTCTAAACCGTACCAAAATTCTCTTATCAGTCATACCAAACATCCCCTCACACCTCAACCGGAGAAATATTCTTTCGACTGAGGAACGGTCTAGAGGCCATCATCTCAGTAGAGGTTGGGGACCCAGCCTGAGGAGAACTGTGGAAGGATATGACAAGGATGCCAATTGAGATCTCACGGACGAAGTCAAGAGAATAGCTCATCTACGAGAGCTAGCCCTAAAACAAAGGATAAGCCTGTGGTACAACCGCGGCTTGGTAAAATGAGAATTCAAACAAGGAGACCTCGTCCTATGACGCAACGACATCGATCTCCCCACCCCGGGAGAAGGAAAGTTCACACCCAATTGGAAAGCCCCTACCGAATCAAGTATGTAATCGAAAAAGGAGCCTACAAGCTAGAACAACTTAACGGGACCGAGATACCAAGGTCATGGAACACTGTGAACCTATGGCTCTACTTCTCATGAGGAAACCTGACCGATTCGGTAACTTTGCTATATTTCCTTAAGTGTTTGCATTTTTTCAGTATTACTTTTATTTCTTTCCAGTTATAATGTGTTCTTGTTACTTCGGGTACTCTTTCCTACCCAAACAATAATAGGAGGTTTTAACGAGGCCCAACATTAATAAAAGTATTTTTTACTTCCTATCAAAAATGACACAAACTACGCGGCTACGTCAGGGCCCGATCACCATCAAGGGTAGCACAAAACAAATATCCACAAAATAAAACAAGTACTCAAAAAGGTCCACCAAGAGGTCCACTATTCATGTGTGAAAAAATGGCCTACCAAAAGGCCACTGAAACAGTTTCAAAAGGTCAAAAAAATACCATGCAAACTTCAAAAAGAAAGTCGTCGAAAAGCTATGCATATAAAATGCTGAATGGATAGCTTACAAACATCAAAAGGAAATTGTTCAAGAGCAATTCAAATAAATTCCAAATAAATGGCTTACACACTTAAAAATAAAAAAAGAACTAATCAAAGATCAACTATCTGCCCATCCTGCATGGTCCAGAAGGTCCCCATAACAGATACGTCCACCTTCGGGGCCAGCATACAAACCTAGCCTTCATGGTCTCCTCAGTAGCTGAGATAGTATCTTGAAGCAGGCCCTCCTTGTCCTTTTTTAGCTGAGCGACCTCAGCCATCAACAACCCCGCCTCAGTAAGGGTAGCAACGGCTTTTGACTCAACATCCGCAGCCCGTTTTCACTCTCGAGCCAGTTGAGAGAAAAGCAAAGTCTCCAAAATGGAAAGAAGGAGAATCTCAGAGCTAGCATCCTCCACATCTTTTACAACTTTGGCCCGTGCAGTCATCGTGGCCTCCAGCTGCTCTTTCAGCTTCCTGACATCTGCCTGAGACTGGCGAAGCTTGCCGTAAGAGAGCCCCACTTCAGTCAGCATCGGCTCCGCCTTTCAAACAATGATGGCTGAATGCATAAGGGCGTAGTACACGGACTTTCTCTTCTACGTTCTTCCCACTACTCCCCCTTTATCATCCCCTTCCGCTTCTTGATAATCTCAGAAGCCTGGACCACCACGGCCTCCTCATCAACCTCGATGTAGGATACCTCAGTCAAAATCATCTCATGAGAAGCAGTTCAGGAATTTGACTGGGGTTGGGACCGAGGTGTCGATGGTAAGGCTCCGCCACCCTTACTCCCAGAGTCTTGGGTCATAACAGCTGATAAACCACTATTTTATGGTTTATCTTGTACTTAATTGAGTGGATTTTATCAACTCTTCACCTACTTATTCATATTATTTCCATGGTTTTACATTTGCCTTCCTAATTATGTGCTTTGATTGAAAACATACTTCTTTGGCCTTAAGTTCCCTATCTTTAATCCTCTCTTATTACCATTAGATGCCTTGATATGTGTGTTAAGTGTTTTCAGATATTATAGGACATGAATGGCTCAGAGGATGGAAAGGAAAAATGCAAAAATGGAAGGTAAGCATAAAACGGAGTTTGTGAAGAAACTGGAGCGACGCGACCGCATGGACGACGCGGCCGCATGCCAGGCGAAGAAGAAGCGACGCGGCCGCATGAATGATGCGACTGCGTGCCTAAAGAAGAATGCCTATGACGCGGCCGCATGACTGACGCGACCGCGCGACAAGGAAGACTCCAATTGACGCGATCGCGTGACCCACGTGGACGCGTGACAGAAGCCACGCACCAGAAATTGCAGAAAATGCTCATAGCGGATTCTGAAGCCCTTTTTGGCCCAAATCCAAGTTCAGAAGGCATAGACCAGAGGTTATAAAGTGGGGGAATACATCCATTCAGATCATGCTTTTCATAATTCACTTTCCATGATTTAGGTTTTAGTTGGAGAGAGGTTGTCTCCTCTCTCTTTAGGATTAGGATTTAGGACTTCTCTTAATTTTAGGAGTGGCTCTCGATCCCAGGTTCAATGTTCTTTTACTTTATATTTATTTCTTATTTTCAAATACTTTAATGCTTATATTTGTTATGTTGCCTATTTGGCTTATGCCACATTCATGATGATTTTCTTATTTAATGTTATTGGAGGTATTTTAGTTTAATATTGTCTTCTTTTATTTATGCCATTGATTATTCCCAATCTGAAGACATTTTCATTCCAGTAGAATTAATTTACTTTTTCCTTTTTGGTCTTGGTTAAGAAATCAGTAACTCAGGAGTTATCTTAGCTCAACATAATTGATAACTGCTATCTTTGCTAATTGAACTGAACTTCAATAATCCTAACCTTTTCTTAGGAAATAAATAGGATTCGAAGGTCAAATTAATTAGTCCCTTGACTTTCCTTGGCTGTAGCAAAGGTTAACTAAGTGAAATTAAGATTCAATTTTCATTATTATTGATAAGAGTAACTAAGTCTGGACTTCCAATTTCTCATACCTTGCCAAAGGATTTGCTTTACAGTATTTATTTATTTTAATTGCCATTTAAATTATTTTCCATATTCATTCCTCATTATTAAAACCCCCCAATTTACAAACTCATAACCAATAATAAGAACATACCTCCCTGTAATTCCTTGAGAAGACGACCCGAGGTTTAAATACTTCGGTTATCAATTTATTTAGGGGTTTGTTACTTGTGACAACCAAAACTTTTGTACGAAGGGATTTCTGTTAGTTTAAAATCTATATCTACAACGCGACTATTTTTATAAAATTCTTTACTAGCAAAAATCCTAACGTCAAAATGGCGACTTTGCCGGGGAATTGCAAACGTGTGCCTTATTATTGGTTATTGTAAATATTTTTTTCTTTTACTTGTTTATTTGTTTCTCCTTTTTCCCCCTTATTTTTGATAATTACCATGAATTCTCACCCCTCTCACTTTCAGTTTAGTTCTAACTTTGTTGAAGGAAATAGAAACCACAGCAGGAATATGCATCAAGGTCAGACCAATCAAGGATGGATGGAGTCAAGAGGATCTAATCAACCCTTTAGGCAACAACACCCTCCAAGATATCATGGACAACGACCATTCTACAATGCATACCCAGCTGAAAGATTTGGTGGACCGCCTAGTAGCTACCAACAAGCCCCACGCTGTGCTCAGAGACCATCCTCTCGACATAACTTCGATCCACCACACTCACAAGCTTCTTTTCACCATTCACTACCACATGATCCTTATCCACCCCAACACCAATCCAATTACTCCCAAGAATCACCACTCCCCCATACACCATGCCCATATCCATCAAAGCCAGAATCACAGGTTCGCCTCGAAGAATCAATGAACCAATTTAATTCAACCCTTCATCAACTGGAGCAAGCAATAAATCAACTAACTTCCAGACGTTCAGCTACTCAACAGACCCCCATGGCTTCATGTGGAGAATTTAATGAAGAATGTATTGTGAAGAAGACACAAGAGACTCCAGTGGACATCATAGAGCATAACTTCGTACTGGAACAAGTAGAGGACGCTGTCATTGTAGAAGAAGAAGAGTTGGTTGAAGATTTAGGAGATGCTGAACCTCCTAGGGAATACAGAGTCATGAAAAACCCCGTCAAGGATGTTACAACTGACGCTAAAGAGGATGTTGCACATCCTCCAATGCGGATATCTTATGAAGAACTGGACGGAGTAACTCAAGACGCATGTTTCTTTGATGATGATAGTCACCAGTCAAGTCCTCCTAGTGATGAACTTGCAGCCGCGAGTGAATTCTCTGAGACAGAAGAATCTTCCCCAAGTGAATACGAAGATGATGCAGAGGTCGACTTTTCTCAACCTCCTATTTATGACTCAAGTGATGAGGAAGATATGGAAGACTTTGACCAGAACATGGCTGGAATGGAAAAGGTTTGCAAGGAAGTGGAGGAATTCACTGAAGACCACAAGAGAGTAGATCTTGCAGAACCACTGAAAACACTGATCCCAAGGCCATTCCCACCCAATACAGACTTCAAGTGGGCAAAATTCTTGACTCTTATCTTTATTTTTCCACTTGAATATGGTTTACTTGAAACAGATGGCCATCTTAGAGCTCTTTGCAGCTTTAAGAGCAAAAGGGAAATGGCTCGTACTCAGAGCTGGTGCACAAGGTTCAATAAGGTTCCACGCTTCAACTCGAAGTGCAAGGATTGGTATCATGCTCAATTGAATGGATCACGGAGAACGTTTGGTCACCATGGTGAGAATTTACTTTTTAAACTGCTCGGATGGAATCATGTAGATCAAGACGGAGGCGGATTTAAAAGCAAAGCTTGGGATCATGGATCCTATCCTGACATTCGTCATCTCGGGAGCCTGAAAATTTGTTTGAAGCTGCTCAGAAGCTTCACATACTTTGTTTGGGACCCCGGAGGATATTGGCATTCCAAGCACTGGTGGAGATTTCTGGACGAATTCAAGCACAAGCCACCATAACAGGAAGCTCATCAAATGTCCAACTTAAGGACTTTAACTAAAAGTGCTAGGTGGGAGACAACCCACCATGGTATTATCGTTTCTTTTTCATTTTTATCTAGTTTTATTTGTTTTTGAGTTTTATTTTATTGTATTGAACCTGGAATTTTGCATAACATTCATATTAGCATTGTATTCTGCATACTGCATTAATAAAAAAAAGCACGCACGCGACGCAACAGTGTCGCTGACGCGTCCGCGTCACATGTGCGTTGTGAAGAAGAGAAATCGAACAGAGAGTCACGCGGCCGCGTGCCCTGATTTTCGACGTACAAAGGGTGCACAACGAATTATTGTGCGAGAGTGGTGCTAGATTGGTGCTGGACGCACAATCTCTATCACGCGACCGCGTCGCCGACGTATCCGAGTCATTCCCTTCTCAAGCCCACTCACGCGATCGCAAGCCTCACGCGATCGCGTCACCCCAAATTTGGCAAAAATAAAAATTCGAACAGAGTTGTGCGAGCGCGAGGCTTGTAACACCCTACCATACAGAGTCTTATGCTTAAGTCATAATTCAGAGATAGCAAGGTATTACGACCTCTAAAATAAAAATTTAGTACGTATAGTAGTATGAATGATTGATTATAACTAGGAGCCTTTGTAGAAAAAGGGGGTAAATAAAAATTGCATCTCGAAAGCGCAACACTCCGATCGATAACGTAACGAACAAGGATAATCAATGCGTGATTATAGATATACAAAGGAGTGTCAAAAACAGGAATATCAAGACTCAAGATCCGGCTGCGAAGATAACCGGTCCGAGCGTAGCAATATATACATATGATAAAAATAAGGAAAACCCCAAAGGAAACCCAAAGGGACACAAATACATAAAACCTATTCTCCAAAATTTCCCATAAGAGGGGTCATCACAGTTTGTATTATTTAATGGAGATAAAAGTATCTAAGCAAAACATATAAACCAAAACATAGCCCCGAGAACAAAGGATCTTCGCAAATATAGAAGTCTCCAGCATGCCTCAGCGGGAAACCTCACGTCCTGCATCTGAAAACCACAAAACCCGCATGGGTGAGAACAAGAGGTCCCCAGTATGGTAACAGCTTCCACATATATAATACATAATGATGGAGGAAAGCCAAAGGCAATCCTAGAACTTCCTCCAGATAATATCAAAGCTTATAAGCAAGCTAAAACCATAAAGGGCATCTGACTAAAGATACTTCAGTCTAACTAATACTTCCCTTTCCAATTCCTTCAAACCTCCCAACCACCAGCAGGAGTATAATGTAACAAACACAGTTATATCAAGCAAGAAATATACAATTAGGAACAAGTAAGGCATTTAGACAATTAGCAACTAATATGCAGTCAAATAGGCAATCTCAAACAATTCATATAGTATGCATATGATGAATGCCTGTCCCTAGTGGCTGATGATATCATCTTGTCGGTTATAGAGCCAACCCGACAAGTCTTGGTAGCTAACCATTGGACTGTCCCTCTGTCACGCATCCCCAACTCGAGTTATACTCGTCATAAACTTGATCATAATCATGATCTATATCCATCACCTTCACTGGTGAATATTTACGGGGGCGAGCTCATCCGGGTCTTTCACAGTGCCCGGCCACACTTATGACATAGGGTCAACAGAGTATCAAGTCTCAACCTGGAGCACGTGGTGGCTAGCCACTGCTACTACCAGGGAAACTCGTATCTCAGATAGTGGAAGTGCAAATCACAATTATCAATAATTCAGCATAAACATGCATGAATTCTCATCCATGGATCAACATCCATATCAGCCATCCGGCTCACAGTTCAGTCCAGAACCAGCCAATATTCATATCATACACAGCCATTCCGGCTCACGGTTAAATCCATAACCAGCCCATTGGCATCACGGTTAAATCCATAACCAGTCCATTGGCATCACGGTTAAATCCATAACCAGCCATCTCATTAACAAATACGGCCTTTCGGCCCATGGCATAACAAGCACTTCCACCACCATCCTCCGCATCTCACATAATCATGCTTGATCCTCAATGATCATTCATTTTCCCCTTGCTTCACTCGCAAGTTACCTCATTCACTAGCCTTTCTTCTCATAGCTAGACATATCATAATGATTTAAGATATAAGTGGTGAAATCGGAGGCTTAGAAGTATGAAATTTGGCTTTTAAAACTCAAAAATCAACTTTGGGGATAAAAACAGGGCCACGCGTACGCGCACTCCACGCGCACGCGTGGATGGCCTCAAAAACTTATCGACGCGCAAGCGTCATGCACGCTAACGCGTGGATTAAAAATTTGCCAATCGACGCGTACGCGTCAACCACGCGTACGCGTGGGTGTTCTCGTGCCCCAGGCACAACACTGGCACAGTTCTGGCATAACTCTCTGGAAAATGGCTGGGCATTGGGTGTAGCACAATCGGCGCGCCCGCGCACATCATGCGCACGCATGGATGGCGCTTTCTGGCGCTATCGGAATCACTATCTCATCATTTTAACCCACTTCACCCAAGTGGCTCAAACTCAAATATATTGACATATCATATACTCTTCCTCATGCCAATTCTCAACAACATCAATTCCACTAAATCATCATTGTACACAATCAATATCACACTCACCATCAACATGGTTCAACCCACAATTCAACCATAACCAATCATCATGCATATATCACAACATGCATATTTCTCATACATCATACCATCAAGGCATCATTAATCATCATCACATATATGACCACATCATATATATCAACAATTCAACAACATCAATAATTCAATGCCTATCTTAGGGCCTCTAGCCTAAGTATTTCCTACCACATTACATATTAGATACGGGAAACCGAAACCATACCTTAGCCGATTTCCCAAGCTCAACCGGAGCACTTCCAAATCACTTATCCACAAGCTCTCAAGGCCTCAACGCCTCCAAGAACAGATTTTTCACCACCAAATCCCTTTTTCAAGCTTTTCAAAATCACCAATCAAGCTCCAATATTCACATATACACAACCTAAGCCACAATCATCACACCCATACACAACATCTCAATACCCAAACATCATAGAATCAACAAATTACACTAGGGTTGAGAATCTTACCACACCCAAGGTCCAAGGAGACAAGATTAACCTTCTCCTTCAAGAGAGTTGGGTCCTATAACATCAAAGAGCCCAAAATCTCAACATTTTTGCTCATAAAACTCGAAAACAAGGCTGGAATTTCGAAGAGCAAAACATGGCTTACCTTAAGATTAATTGTATGGGTTTTGTAGAGCTCTCCGCGGTGAACGTGTGGCCGTAAACGGAGTGGCAATTAGAGCTCTAGATCAAAAGTTATGGTGGTTTGAAGATCAACCAAGGGAGAGAACTTGAGAGAGTGTTCTTCCCTCCATGGCCTCTCCTTTTCAGCGTGAATTGAGTGTTGTGAGGAGAGAGAATGCTGAAAACTAGGGTTTTGGTTTAGTTATATTGGGCCAAGGGCCCACTTTGGGTCCAGTTGGCCCGGTTTGGCCCGTTCGGTCCAATCTTGGTCCGAATTCTATAAAATTGGTACCGAAATTCTCGTCTCAATCTCCTCTATCACATTTAGCCACAAAAATCACATTTTGGGCTTTCTAGAATAAATTCTCATTTATAGGCTAATTAGCCGTTAATTAACCGGGTTTTACATTCTACCCACCTAATTGGGAATTTTGCCCACAAAATTCAAATGCAATTACCTGAGAATAAATGCGGATAATCCGTTCGCATCTCTGACTCAAGTTCCCAGGTGTGTTCCTCAACACCGCCTCGACTCCATGCCACTTTGACTAATGAAACCTCTTTTCCACGCAACCGTTTGATACTAGTATCATCGATTCTGACCGGAGCCACTGGAAGCGTCAAATCTTCCCTTAACTGAACCGACTCAGGTTCTAACACATGGCTAGCATCAGGAGTGTACTTCCAAAGCTGCGACACGTGAAACACGTCGTGCAAATTCGAAAGATGAGGTGGTAGAGCCATTCAATACGCCACCGGTCCAATCCTCTCCAGGATCTGAAATGGACCAATGTGTCGAGGATTCAACTTCTTTGCCTTAATCGCCCTACCTACTCCTGTAGTCGGAGTAACCTTAAGGAAAACATGATCTCCTTCCTCAAATTCTAAGGGCTTTCGCCTTTGATCGGTGTAACTCTTTTGACGACTCTGCGCCGTAAGCATCCTATCACGGATTTTCTTGACTTGTTCAGTAGTCTCAGCTATCATTTCCGGCCCTAACAAGCTTTTCTCTCCAGCTTCATACCAACATAGCGGAGATTGACATTTCCTCCCATACAAGGCCTCATACGGAGCCATTCCGATGCTCGCATGATAACTATTATTGTATGCAAACTCCACTAATGGCATATACCGATCCCAACTCGCCGGTTGGTCCAAAACACAAGCTCTCAACATATCCTCTAGTGTTTGGATCGTCCTTTCAGATTGACCATCTGTTTGAGGATGGTAAGCCGTGCTCAAGCTTAATCGGGTTCCAAAAGCTTTCTGAAATTCACCCCAAAACCTTGAAGTGAAACGAGGATCTCTATCAGAGATTATAGTAGCAGGTACACCTTGAAGTCTCACAATCTTCTTTATGTATAATCGTGCTAACTCCTCAAGGGTGTAAGTCATCCGAATGGGCAAAAAGTGAGCTGACTTCGTCAGTCGGTCCACAATCACCCAAATAGCATCAAAACCAGCCCTAGTCCTTGGCAATCCAGACACAAAGTCCATTGCAATACTTTCCCACTTCCATTGTGGAATCTCTAAAGGTTGCAACATCCCGGAAGGTCTTTGATGTTCAATCTTTACCTTTTGACAAGTTAAGCACTTTGAAACATATTCCGCCACATCATTCTTCATACCTGGCCACCAAAACATCGCCTTTAAATCATGGTACATCTTAGTACTTCCCGGGTGAATGGAGAATCCACTTTTGTGTGCCTCCTTTAAAATATCTTGTCTCAAAGTGCCAACATCCGGCACAATGATCCTACCCTTGAATCTCCATAACCCATCTTTTTCTTCCGACACTCTCCACTGTTTTCTTTGCTCAATGGTCGGTAACACCTTCCATAAAGCTTCATCATTCTGATGAGCCTTTAGGAGTTCGGACTTAAAGTCACTTGAGATTTCTAATCTGCTCAAACACAAAGTTCCGGATACTTCTCGAGCACCAATTTTCAGACTCTCGAATCCCTTGAGCAACTTCTCCTCTTGAAGCATCATCCAAGCCGCATATAATGACTTTCGACTTAACGCATCCGCCACTACGTTCGCCTTTCCCGGATGGTAATGCAACTCAAAGTCGCAGTCCTTCAACAATTCCATCCACCTTCTTTGCCTCATATTAAGCTCTTTTTGATCAAAGAGGTACTTCAAGCTCTTATGATCAGAGAAAACTTGGAACTTAACCCCATAGAGGTAATGCCTCCACACCTTCAAGGCAAACACAACCGCAGCGAGTTCCAAATCGTGCGTAGGGTAATTAACTTCATGAGGTCTCAACTGTCGTGAGGCATACGCCACCACATTATGATGCTGCATCAGCACCCACCCTAGACCCTTCAACAAGGCATCACAATACACTTCAAATGGCTCATTCGGCTCGGGTAACTAACTTCATGAGGTCTCAACTGTCGTGAGGCATACGCCACCACATTATGATGCTGCATCAGCACGCACCCTAGACCCTTCAATGAGGCATCACAATACACTTCAAATGGCTCATTCGGCTCGGGTAACACTAACACAGGTGCAGTGGTCAACTTTTTCTTCAATGTCTGAAAGCTCTCCTCGCACTCAGGAGTCCAAACAAACGGAGTGTCTTTACGGGTTAACTTTGTCATTGGCAAAGCTATCTGTGAAAAGCCCTTGATAAACCTTCGGTAATAGCCAGCTAAACCCAGAAAACTCCTTATCTCCGTCACGGTGGTTGGTTGCTTCCAATCCATCACAGCCTCCACCTTAGTTGGATCTATGGCTATTCCCTTCTTACTCACCACGTGACCCAAAAACTTCACCTCACTCTTCCAAAACTCACACTTCGATAGTTTTGCATAGAGTTTCGTCTCCTTTAGAATCTGCAACACGGTCCTCAAGTGTTCCGCATGCTCTTCTTCAGTCTTGGAGTAAATCAGTATGTCATCAATGAAGACAACAACGAATTTATCCAAAAAACGGACGGAAAACTCTATTCATGTAATCCATGAACACTGCAAGAGCGTTCGTCAACCCGAAAGACATTACAGTGTACTCGTAGTGACCATAACGAGTCCTGAAAGCGGTCTTAGGGATATCCTCACCCCTCACCCTTATCTGGTGATAACCGGATCGCAAATCGATCTTGGAGAAAACTCCAGCTCCTTGTAACTGATCCATGAGATCATCAATTCTCGGCAATGGGTACTTATTCTTTATTGTAACCTTGTTCAGCTGCCTGTAATCCACACAGAGCCGCATACTCCTATCCTTCTTCTTCACCAGTAACACTGGAGCACCCCACGGAGAGACACTTGGTCATATAAAATTCTTTCCCAACAAATCCTCTAACTGAGACTTTAGCTCGTTCATCTCTAACGGTGACATCCTATAAGGAGCACTTGAGATTGGTCCCGCCCCGGGCACCAATTCAATAGCAAACTCAACCTCTCGGTTAGGTGGAAACTCATCAATATCATCGAGAAACACTTCCGGAAACTCACACACAACCGGAATCTGCTTCAACCTTTGATCATCACCCGAAACGCTCGCGGTTAACAACATGATACCCTGACATTCGATTCCAGAACAGTTCACCATCATCGAATTCAAGTAATAATTATTTACCGCGACCAGCCCTTCTGTATCTTCCGGCATAAAGTACACCGACTTTGTAGAACAATCAAGCAGGACATGGTTCTTAGATAACCAGTCCAATCCCAAGATAAGATCAAGACCGATCATCGGTAAGCAGACTAAATTATGAACAAAATCACGCTGCTTGAACCTAAAGGAAACTTCCGAGCATCCTAGCCTAGTTACCATGGCTTCATGGGTAGCATTGTACACTCTTAGATCATAACCTAAAGTTACAATCTTCAGTCCTAACTCATGGGCTTTCTCAAATGCAATGAATGAATGTGATGCTCCCGAATCAAATAAAGCATTTAAAGTTTGACCAGCCATTTCACAGTTACCTCGAATAAGTGTCTCAGATCCCTCAGCTCCTACAGCTGAAGTGGTGAACACCCGACCAGTATGTTGTGCTTTCCCAGCACCTTGTTTCTGCCTCTCAGGACAATTTGCGGCTTTATGCCCCGCCTTTTCACAAGTGTAGCACAAACCCCATCCGGCCTTGCATGGTGCTCCCGGATGGTGACTCCCACATCTAGTACAAGCTTGATCATTCTGAGGCTGCTTTCCAAACTTCTTCCCTTGGGAGTTGTTGTTGTTGTTGGGCCTCCTAAAAGAGCTTCCTCTCTTGAAAGACGGACCACTAGGTGCAAAGCTCTTCCCTCGGTTCTGTGGGAATGATCCCTTTTGACTCCCTTTCTCAGCGGTTGCCCTCTTCACACACTCTTCAGCAACCCTACACTTGTTGGAGAAAGTCCTAATCTCCATTGGTCCCACTGAACTAAAAATATCACTCCGGAGTCCTCCTTCATACTTAACACACTTCCATTCCTCATATTCCACCGGAGTACCTTGGCACATACGAGAGAACCTGAACAGCTCCTCAAACTTGTCAGTATACTCTGATATGGACATAGTACCCTGCTTCAGCTGTAACAATTCAAGTTCCTTAGCTATCCTAGCAGAAGTCGGAAAGTACTTCTTATAGTACTCCTCTTGGAAGACATTCCAAGTGATATAGTCATCACCCTGCTGCAGAAGACGTCGGGTACCTTGCCACCAATGCGACGCTTCACCTGTGAGCATATAGGTAGCAAACTCGACACGCTGTCTTTCAGGTACCACTTGTGCTTGCAGTGCTCGCTCTATAGCCTGAAACCATGTATCAGCCTCAGTCGGACTAGTAGTTCCCTTGAACTTAAGCGGATTAACCTTCAAAAAGTTTGCCAGCGTCATCGGGCCCTGAACTCCACCTCCATCATTACCATAGTTGTTCATCTGTTGACCAAGAACCTCAGCAGTGGCTTGCATAGCAGCAGCCATGTGCTCCAACGCAGTCATAAAGTTCACCGGGTCATTAGGGTTATTCTCCGACGCACGAGCATTCGTACGACCTCTCACACTACCTCTACCGCGTCCACGAGGCGCCATCTGGTTCCTATACACACCAAACAATCGATATTAAGTTGATCAGTCTCAATATCGGAAGTCTAGTGCTTCAAAGTCCCAAATGCATGCTCATGAATGTTTATGCCAATTATATCAAGCAGATATACTAATAGCACATAACACATACAGAGAATGCACAGAAGCATAGTCAGTCCATCCCTCAGGCTCTACAGGAACAAACTGCTCTGATACCATAATGTAACATCCTACCATACAGAGTCTTATGCTTAAGTCATAATTCAGAGATGGCAAGGTATTACGACCTCTAAAATAAAAATTTAGTACGTACAGTAGTATGAATGATTGATTATAACTAGGAGCCTTTGTAGAAAAAGGGGGTAAATAAAAATCGCATCTCGAAAGCGCAACACTCCGATCGATAACGTAACGAACAAGGATAATCAATGCGTGATTATAGATATACAAAGGAGTGTCAAAAACAGGAATATCAAGACTCAAGATCCGGCTGCGAAGATAACCGGTCCGAGCGTAGCAATATATACATATGATAAAAATAAGGAAAACCCCAAAGGAAACCCAAAGGGACACAAATACATAAAACCTATTCTCCAAAATTTCCCATAAGAGGGGTCATCACAGTTTGTATTATTTAATGGAGATAAAAGTATCTAAGCAAAACATATAAACCAAAACATAGCCCCGAGAACAAAGGATCTTCGCAAATATAGAAGTCTCCAGCATGCCTCAGCGGGAAACCTCACGTCCTGCATCTGAAAACCACAAAACCCGCATGGGTGAGAACCAGAGGTCCCCAGTATGGTAACAGCTTCCACATATATAATACATAATGATGGAGGAAAGCCAAAGGCAATCCTAGAACTTCCTCCAGATAATATCAAAGCTTATAAGCAAGCTAAACCATAAAGGGCATCTGACTAAAGATACTTCAGTCTAACTAATACTTCCCTTTCCAATTCCTTCAAACCTCCCAACCACCAGCAGGAGTATAATGTAACAAACACAGTTATATCAAGCAAGAAATATACAATTAGGAACAAGTAAGGCATTTAGACAATTAGCAACTAATATGCAGTCAAATAGGCAATCTCAAACAATTCATATAGTATGCATATGATGAATGCCTGTCCCTAGTGGCTGATGATATCATCTTGTCGGTTATAGAGCCAACCCGACAAGTCCTGGTAGCTAACCATTGGACTGTCCCTCTGTCACGCATCCCCAACTCGAGTTATACTCGTCATAAACTTGATCATAATCATGATCTATATCCATCACCTTCACTGGTGAATATTTACGGGGGCGAGCTCATCCGGGTCTTTCACAGTGCCCGGCCACACTAATGACATAGGGTCAACAGAGTATCAAGTCTCAACCTGGAGCACGTGGTGGCTAGCCACTGCTACTACCAGGGAAATTCGTATCTCAGATAGTGGAAGTGCAAATCACAATTATCAATAATTCAGCATAAACATGCATGAATTCTCATCCATGGATCAACATCCATATCAGCCATCCGGCTCACAGTTCAGTCCAGAACCAGCCAATATTCATATCATACACAGCCATTCTGGCTCACGGTTAAATCTATAACCAGCCCATTGGCATCACGGTTAAATCCATAACCAGCCCATTGGCATCACGGTTAAATCCATAACCAGCCATCTCATTAACAAATACGGCCTTTCGGCCCATGGCATAACAAGCACTTCCACCACCATCCTCCGCATCTCACATAATCATGCTTGATCCTCAATGATCATTCATTTTCCCCTTGCTTCACTCGCAAGTTACCATATTCACTAGCCTTTCTTCTCATAGCTAGACATATCATAATGATTTAAGATATAAGTGGTGAAATCGGAGGCTTAGAAGTATGAAATTTGGCTTTTAAAACTCAAAAATCAACTTTGGAGATGAAAACAGGGCCACGCGTACGCGCACTCCACGCGCACGTGTGGATGGCCTCAAAAACTTATCGACGTGCAAGTGTCATGCACGCTAACGCGTGGATTAAAAATTTGCCAATCGACGCGTACGTGTCAACCACACGTACGCGTGGGTGTTCTCGTGCCCCAAGCACAACACTGGCACAGTTCTGGCATAACTCTCTGGAAAATGGCTGGGCATTGGGTGCAGCACAATCGGCGCGCCCGCGCACATCACGCGCACGCATGGATGGCGCTTTCTGGAAGATCGGCGCATACGCGCCAAGTGCGCCTACACGCAAGGGGTTATTCTGCTAAAAATTTTCTAAGTTAAATGCTGCAGAATTCATAGATTCAAACCCGTATCTTCCAATGGACATAACTTCCTCATTTTAAATCATTTTTCATCTGTTCTTCGAACGGCATGGACATCCCGGATCCAATTTCATTTCTAAACAGATTTGGCGCAAAACAGAGATCTGTAGTCCAAGTTATGTCCCATCAAAGTATGCCCAAAAACCATGTTTTTCATACAAAACCACAAGGTGCCATTTTCAAAACAAGTCATTTTCAACTCTTTTCAAAATCAATCAGACATGCCAATTTCATCCCTTTTCTTTGAAATCAATCAAAATATATCAAATTCAACATCAAGCCTCCTCAACTCACACATTGAGACTTCACCACAAATTATCAAAATCACTATCTCATCATTTTAACCCACTTCACCCAAGTGGCTCAAACTCAAATATATTGACATATCATATACTCTTCCTCATGCCAATTCTCAACAACATCAATTCCACTAAATCATCATTGTACACAATCAATATCACACTCACCATCAACATGGTTCAACTCACAATTCAACCATAACCAATCATCATGCATATATCACAACATGCATATTTCTCATACATCATACCATCAAGGCATCATTAATCATCATCACATATATGACCACATCATATATATCAACAATTCAAAAACATCAACAATTCAATGCCTATCTTAGGGCCTCTAGCCTAAGTATTTCCTACCACATTACATATTAGATACGGGAAACCGAAACCATACCTTAGCCGATTTCCCAAGCTCAACCGGAGCACTTCCAAATCACTTATCCACAAGCTCTCAAGGCCTCAACGCCTCCAAGAACAGATTTTTTACCACCAAATCCCTTTTTCAAGCTTTTCAAAATCACCAATCAAGCTCCAATATTCACATATACACAACCTAAGCCACAATCATCATACCCATACACAACATCTCAATACCCAAACATCATAGAATCAACAAATTACACTAGGATTGAGAATCTTACCACACCCAAGGTCCAAGGAGACAATATTAACCTTCTCCTTCAAGAGAGTTGGGTCCTATAACATCAAAGAGCCCAAAATCTCAACATTTTTGCTCATAAAACTCGAAAACAATGCTGGAATTTCGAAGAGCAAAACGTGGCTTACCTCAAGATTAATTGTATGGGTTTTGTAGAGCTCTCCGCGGTGAACGCGTGGCCACAAACGGAGCGGCAATCGGAGCTCTAGATCAAAAGTTATGGTGGTTTGAAGATCAACCAAGGGAGAGAACTTGAGAGAGTGTTCTTTCCTCCATGGCCTCTCCTTTTCAGCGTGAATTGAGTGTTGTAAGGAGAGAAAATGCTGAAAACTAGGGTTTTGGTTTAGTTATGTTGGGCCAAGGGCCCACTTTGGGTCCGGTTGGCCCGGTTTGGCTCGTTCGGTCCAATCTTGGTCCGAATTCTATAAAATTGGTACCGAAATTCTCGTCTCAATCTCCTCTATCACATTTAGCCACAAAAATCACATTTTGGGCTTTCTAGAATAAATTCTCATTTATAGGCTAATTAGCCGTTAATTAACCGGGTTTTACAAGGCTGCCTTCGCGCCAGTAGCATAACCTGAGTCACGCGTCCGCGTGACCGACGCGACCGCGTCGATTAATTTAAGTGCCAGTCGCGCGACCGCGTCCCCCACGCGTCCGCGTTGCTTGCGCCGCACAACTTTTTCAACGTGGCCAAATATCTTATCTTCTCTTCCCTATACCTAATTCTTTTCTTCCTTTCTTATTTCTTTTCTTCCTTCTTCTTCCTTTTCTTACTTTCTTCTTCTCATCTTTTTCACCTCCATTCTATTTTGTTTAATTTATTTGCATACTTTCTTCCATTGCATTTTAATCTTGTGCATATTTTTATTTTCTTTTCTAAATTTATTAATTTTTCCATTGGTGTTACTTGTTCATATTCAACTGTTGTGTCTTTTCTAGTATTATTTTGGTACTCAGTGACTTGTTTTACACTGTTGGATAATATTATTTAAGTCAATGCTATTCTTTTATGATATTTGTATTAATTTTGCATTGACATGGATTTATATTATCTTGCACTCTCTTTTCCATTATTGCAAATTTTTGCACTCTTGCTTTACCATGTACTTCTACTGTTTTCTCACTTGCAGGTTGTAGCTACCATGTAATTGAGACCCTTATTATCTGGCATTAACACCCATATTTTATTTATTTTCTATCTTTATTTTTGGGTTATTTTTCTTCTTTTCCCTCTTCTTTCAGGATGGCCACCACGAAGGGAGAGGAAAAGCTTCTTAATGGGAAGACAAACAAGTCCACCTGCACAATCTTTGGAGAAAGGCATCAGTTGGAGCAGCCCATCCACTTGTACATCTTAGCATGCACCGAGGACGGTGCAATCTTTAAGTATGGGGAGGTCGACACCGATCTCCATCGGTTAGTACTTTCTTGTCTCAACACCAATGTTTAAATTTTCTTTGTAGCTAGTTTTTGCATTTGCATATTTATTTGATTTTGTGCATATTTTACCACTTGGTTGAAGAAATATTTTCTTTTTCAAGAAATTTTTATAGTATTTCATAATTTAAATTGAAAAATTTGTGTTAAACTTGTTTTGAAGTTGTATTTGGAATATGGTTTTTGAGCCAAAGAACACACAACCTGTGAGATTTTGAGCTTATTTATATGGTTACATTATTTAACCATAAATTTTTATTCTTGTGTGTTTTCTTCTCTATAATTGTAAACTTTGCTTTGTTCCATTCTATATATCCAATATTTAATATATTTACATGCTTGCATATGATTGAGGCCATTGTTTGATTCTAGCTCACTTATCCCAAAATTAGCCTACCTTTTACATCACCCTTGTTAGCCCCCTTGAGCCTTTAATTCCCTCTTATTCTATAAACCACAACAGTAGCCTTAAGCAGAAAAACAAATTTAAAATCCCAAATTGAATCCTTGGTTAGCTTAAGATAGAAATTGTGTAATTGTTTAAGTGTGGGAAACCTATTGGGAACATGGATGATAAAAACAAAGGGTAGGAAGCTGAAAAGAATGAAATAATTCAAAATAAAAATTTTTTGGGAAGCATGCTTATGTGAAATCAAAATATAATTGAATTACCATGTGCATTAAAAAAATTTAATTCAGTATTTGAATAAAGGGGATACAAAAGAATTCCCCAAATGCAAAATAAAGCAATACACATGGGACAAAATTAAAACTAATACATGAGCATGTAACATCAAAAGTGGGAAAAATATGGGAGAACAGGTAAAGAAGCTTTGCTTTACAAAGTATGTATGTTAAGTGAGATCTTAGACTAATCAAGGATTCACTTAATTAGCTCACTTAGCCTTATATATATATCCCTACCTTTACCTCAGCCCCATTACAACCCTAAAAAGACCTCATGATGTTTGCATTAGTATACTAATTATTTGTTGATTGGTTAGATGAAGAACAAAGTTTTAGAAAGCATGATTAGAGAAGAGTAGAGAGATTGACCCTAGACACTTGAGAGACTAGAGTGATATACATTACCAGTGAGGGTTCAATGCTTGATTCTATGTTCCCTTCTTTTATGAGCCATCTTCTTACAAGTTTACTTGCTTTTTATTGTATGATTTGAATTAGTGAAATTTAATTTATATTTGTCTTGAAGAACTTATTTACTCTTAACCAAGTAAGTAAAAGCAATTAGCATGCAGTTGCATTCATAGGTTGCATTGCATACATTCTACCATCCCTCTTCACCCCTTTTATAGCTTCTCTTGAGCTTAGTGATGAGCGGATAATTTATACGCTTTTTGGCATTGTTTTTAGGTAGTTTTTAGTAAGTTCAAGCTACTTTTAGGGATGTTTTCATTAGTTTTTATGTTAAATTCACATTTCTGGACTTTACTATGAGTTTGTGTATTTTTCTGAGATTTTAGGTAAATTCTGGCTGAAATTGAGGGACTTGAGCAAAACTCTGAAGAAGGCTGACAAAAGGACTGCTGATGCTGTTGGAATCTGACCTCCCTGCACTCAAAATGAATTTTCTGGAGCTACAGAACTCCAATTGGCGCGCTCTCAACGGCGTTGGAAAGTAGACATCCAGAGCTTTCCAGCAATATATAATAATCCATACTTTATTCGAAGATTGACGACGTAACTTGGCGTTGAACGCCAAGTTCATGCTGCTGTCTGGAGTTAAACGCCAGAAAAACGTCATGATCCGGAGTTGAACGCCCAAAACACGTCATAACTCGGAGTTCAACTCCAAGAGAAGCCTCAGCTCATGGATTAATCAAGCTCAGCCCAAGCATACACCAAGTGGGCCCCAGAAGTGGATTTATGCATCAATTACTTACTCATGTAAACCCTAGGAGCTAGTTTATTATAAATAGAACATTTATCTATTGTATTAGATATCTTTTGATCACTTTGAATCTTTTGATCATTCGGTCACTTGATCATGGAGAAGGCTGGCCATTCGGCCATGCCTGAACCTTTTACTTATGTATTTTCAACGGTGGAGTTTCTGCACACCATAGATTAAGGGTGTGGAGCTCTGCTGTACCTCAAGTATTAATGCAATTCTATTATCTTTTATTCAGATCTCTCTTATTCTTATTCCAAGATATTCATTCGTACCCAAGAACATGATGAATGTGATGATAAGTAACCCTCATTATCATTCTCACTTATGAATGCACGTGATTGACAACCACTTCCGTTCTACATGCAACAAGAGCTTGAATGTGTATCTCTTAGATTCCCCAACAGAATCTTCGTGGTATAAGTTAGATAGATGGCGGCATTCATGAGGATCCGGAAAGTCTAAACCTTGTCTGTGGTATTCCGAGTAGGACTCTATGATTGAATGATTGTGACGAGCTTCAAACTCCTGAAGGCTGGGCGTGATGACAAGCGCAAAAGAATCAAGGGATTCTATTCCAACCTGATTGAGAACCGACAGATGATTAGCCGTGCTGTGACAGAGCATAGGAACGTTTTCACTGAGAGGATGGGATGTAGCCATTGACAACGGTGATGCCCTACATACAGCTTGCCATGGAAAGGAGTAAGAAGGATTGAGTTGAAGCAGTAGGAGAGCAGGCGTCCTTGAGCCATACAGTATCTTCATTCGCTTATCTGAAATTCCCACCAATGAATCTGCATAAGTATCTCTATCCCTTTTACTTATTTTATTTATCCAATTTAATTCCATTTGACCCTATGATTCCACTCACTAACTGAGATCTACAAGATGACCATAGCTTGCTTCATACCAACAATCTCTGTGGGATCGACCCTTACTCACGTAAGGTTTATTACTTGGACGACCCAGTACACTTGCTGGTTAGTTGAACGGAGTTGTGAATTCAACTGGTGCCACAATAATAATTTCATACAACTTAAAGAATAGTGATCACAATTTCGTCCACCAAGTTTTTTCAAAAACTTGGTGGACGAAATTGTGATCAATAATAATTCCAGGTACTGTTAGAGAAGCTTTTTTTTTTCACAACTCCGTTCAACTAACCAGCAAGTGTACTGGGTCGTCCAAGTAATAAACCTTACGTGAGTAAGGGTCGATCCCACAGAGATTGTTGGTATGAAGCAAGCTATGGTCATCTTGTAGATCTCAGTTAGTGAGTGGAATCATAGAGTCAAATGGAATTAAATTGGATAAATAAAATAAATAAAAGGGATAGAGTACTCATGTAGATTCATTGGTGGGAATTTCAGATAAGCGAATGGAGATACTGTATGGCTCAAGGACGCCTGCTCTCCTACTGGTTCAACTTAATCCTTCTTAATCCTTCTTACTCCTTCCTACTCGGAATACCACAGACAAGGTGGGACTTTCCGGATCCTCATAAATGCCGCCATCTATCTAGCTTATACCACGAAGATTCTGTTGGGGAATCTAAGAGATACACATTCAAGCTCGGTTGCATGTAGAACGGAAGTGGTTGTCAATCACGTGCGTTCATAAGTGAGAATGATAATGATCGTCACTTTCATCATTACACTCGTCATGTTCTTGGGTGCGAATGAATATCTTGGAATAAGAATAAGAGAGATTTGAATAAAAGAAAATAGGATTGCATTAATACTTGAGGTACAGCAGAGCTCCACACCCTTAATCTATGGTGTGCAGAAACTCCACCGTTGGAAATACATAAGTAAAAGAGGTTCAGGCATGGCCGAATGGCCAGCCCTCTCCATGATCAAGTGACCGAATATTCAAGAGATTAGACTGTCAAAAAGATGTCTAATACAATAGTAACTTATCCTATTTATACTAGACTAGCTACTATGGTTTACATGAGTAAGTATTTGATGCATAAATCCACTTCCGGGGCCCACTTGGTGTATGCTTGGGCTGAGCTTGATCAATCCACGAGCTGAGGCTTCTCTTGGAGTTGAACTTCGAGTTATGACGTGTTTTGGGCGTTCAACTCCGGATCATGACGTTTTTCTGGCGTTTAACTCCAGACAGCAGCATGAACTTGGCGTTCAACGACAAGTTACGTCGTCAATCTTCGAATAAAGTATGGACTATTATATATTGCTGGAAAGCTCTGGATGTCTACTTTCCAACGCCATTGAGAGCGCGCCAATTGGAGTTTTTTAGCTCCAGAAAATCCATTTCGAGTGCAAGGAGGTCAGATTCCAACAGCATCAGCAGTCCTTTTGTCAGCCTTCTTCAGAGTTTTGCTCAAATCCCTCAATTTCAGCCAGAATTTACCTGAAATCACAGAAAAACACACAAACTCATAGTAAAGCCCAGAAATATGAATTTAACATAAAAACTAATGAAAACATCCCTAAAAGTAGCTCAAACTTACTAAAAACTATATAAAAACAATGCCAAAAAGCGTATAAATTATCCGCTCATCACAACACCAAACTTAAATTGTTGCTTGTCCCCAAGCAACTGAAAATCAAATAGGATAAAAGAAGAGAATATACTATAAATTCCAGAATATCAATGAATATTAATTTAATTAGATGAGCGGGACTTGTAGCTTTTTGCTTCTGAATAGTTTTGGCATCTCACTTTTTCCTTTGAAGTTCAGAGTGATTGGCGTCTCTGGGAACTCAGAATTTCGGATAGTGTTATTGACTTTCCTAGTTAAGCATGTTGATTCTTGAACATAGCTACTTATGAGTCTTGGCCGTGGCCCTAAGCACTTTGTTTTCCAGTATTACCACCGGATACATCAATGCCACAGACACATAACTGGGTGAACCTTTTCAGATTGTGACTCAGCTTTGCTAGAGTCCCCAGTTAGTGGTGTCCAGAACTCTTAAGCACACTCTTTTGCCTTGGATCACGACTTTAACCACTTAGTCTCAAGCTTTTCACTTGGACCTTCATGACACAAGCACATGGTTAGGGACAGCTTGATTTAGCCGCTTAAGCCTGGATTTTATTTCCTTGGGCCCTCCTATCCATTGATGCTCAAAGCCTTGGATCCTTTTTACCCTTGCCTTTTGGTTTTAAGGGCTATTGGCTTTTTCTACTGCTCCTTCTTTTTCTTTCTATTTTTTTTTCGCCACTTTTTTTTTCGCAAGCTTCCTTTTTCACTGTTTTTCTTGCTTCAAGAATCAATTTCATGATTTTTCAGATCATCAATAACATTTCTCTTTGTTCATCATTCTTTCAAGAGCCAACAATTTTAACACTCATAAACAACAAGATCAAAAATATGCACTGTTCAAGCATTCATTCAGAAAACAAAAAGTATTGCCACCACATCAATATAATTAAATTAAATTCAAGGATAAATTTGAAATTCATGTACTTCTTGTTCTTTTGAATTAAAACATTTTTCATTTAAGAGAGGTGAAGGATTAATGGATTTTATTCATAGCTTTAAGGCATGGTTACATACTAATGATCATGAAGTAGAGACACAAAACATAGATAAACACAACATTAAAAACCGAAAACAGAAAGAAATAAAGAACAAGGAATGAATCCACCTGAGTGAGGGCGGCACCTTCTTGAAGGTCCAATGGTGCTTTTTGAGCTCCTCTATGTCTCTCCCTTGCTTCTGTTGAATGATTCCTAGTAATTTTGGTGTTTCTACCCTTAGTTGCTTCCAATATTTGTGTGGAGGATAACTTATTCCCTGAGGTATCTCAGGGATCTCTTGATTTGCAGCCACATGTTCTACCACTGAGCTATGACGGCTTATAGTCTTTCCATCTCCCAAGACTCAGAGGTGGAAGCTTTTGTCTTCCCTTTTGAGGTTTCTCTGGCCTTAGGTGCCATTAATGGTAATGGAAAAGCAAAAAAGCTATGCTTTTACCACACCAAACTTAAATATTGCTCGCCCTCGAGCAAGAGAAGAAAGAAGAGAGGAAGAAGAAGAAGAAGAAAATGGAGGTGAGTGAGGGGAGATGGATTCGGCTATATGGGTGGGATTGGGTGGGAAAGAGAAGTTGAATTGTAAAGGTAGGTGGGGTGTATGGGGAAGAGTGGATAGATGTAGGTGGTGAATGAAAAATAGAAGGAATGACCATGAATGGAAAGAGAGAGGTCGAGGTAGGTGGGGATCCTGTGAGGTCCACAGATCCTGAGATGATCCTGTGGGGTCCACAGGTCCTGAGGTGTCAAGGAATTCCATCCCTGCACCAAATAGGCATGTAAATTGCCTTGGCACACCATTCTGGCGTTTAAACGCCCATTGGTGCATGTTCTGGGCGTTTAACGCCCATGTAAAGCATGTTTCTGGCGTTGAACGCTAGTTTCATGCTTGTTACTGGCGTTCAGCGCCAGTTTTTCCTCTCTGGGCACATTCCTGGCGTTCAGCGCCAGGATGTTGCTTGTTTCTGGCGTTCAGCGCCAGAATGGTGCTCTGTTCTGGCGTTGAACACCGGCCAGATGCACCTTACTGGCATTGAACGCCAGCCCGTGCGTCCTCCAGGGTGAAAAATTTTTTTTCTTCTGTTTTTGACTCTGTTTTTAATTTTTTTGATTTTTTTCGTGACTCCTCATGATCATGTACCTAATAAAACACAAAATAACAATATAATAAAAATTAGATAAATAAACTTGGGTTGCCTCCCAACAAGCGCTTCTTTAATGTCAATAGCTTGACAGTGGCTCTCATGGAGCCACAAGGTGATCAGGTCAATGTTAGTGTAGTCCCAACACCAAACTTAGAGTTTGGATATGGGGTCTTAACACCAAACTTTAGAGTTTGGTTGTGGCCTCACAACACCAAACTTAGAGTTTGACTGTGTGGGCTCTTCTTGACTCTGAACTGAGAGAAGCTCTTCCTGCTTACTCTCTTTTGTCACAAAGGGATGGCCATGTGCTTTAAACACAAGGTAGTCCCCATTCAATTGAAGGATTAATTCTCCTCTGTTGACATTTATCACAGCTCCTGTTGTGGCTAGGAAAGGTCTTCCTAGGATGATGCATTCATCATCTTCCTTCCTAGTGTCTAGGATTATGAAATCAGCAGGGATGTAAAGGCCTTCAACCTTTACTAGCACGTCCTCTACTATTCCATAAGCTTGTCTCAATGACTTATCTACCAATTGCAATGAGAACAAGGCAGGTTGTACCTCAATGATTCCCAGCTTCTCCATTATAGAGAGTGGCATAAGATTTATCCCTGACCCTAGATCACATAGAGCTTTTTCAAAGCTCATGGTGCCAATGGTGCAAGGTATTAAGAACTTGCCAGGATCTTGTTTCTTTTGAGGTAGAGTTTTTTTTGAATCCAAGTATCTAGTTCATTAATGAGCAAGGGAGGTTCACTTTCCCAAGTCTCATTACCAAACAACTTGGCATTCAGCTTCATGATAGCTCCTAAATATTGAGCAACTTGCTCTCCAGTCACCTCTTCATCCTCTTCAGAGGAAGAATAGTCTTCAGAGCTCATGAATGGCAGAAGGAGATTTAATGGAATCTCTATGGTCTCTAGATGGGCCTCAGATTCCTCTGGATCCTTAATAGGAAACTCCTTCTTGCTTGAAGGATGTCCCAGGAGGTCTTCCTCACTAGGATTTTCGTCCTCCTCCTCTCTAGTGCATTCGGCCACTTTGATTAAATCAATGGCCTTGCACTCTCCTTTTGGATTCTCTTCTGTATTGCTTGGGAGAATACTGGGAGGAGTTTCAATAACTTTCTTACTCAGCTGGCCCACTTGTGCCTCCAAATTTCTAATGGAGGATCTTGTTTCATTCATGAAACTGAAAGTGGCCTTTGACAGATCAGAGACAATATTGGCTAAATTAGAAGTGTTTTGTTCTGAATTCTCTGTCTGTTGCTGAGAAGATGATGGATATGGCTTACTATTGCTCAGCCTATTGCGTCCATCATTGTTAAAGCCTTGTTGAGGCTTTTGTTGATCCTTCCAGGAGAAATTTGGATGATTTCTCCATGATGGATTATAGGTGTTTCCATAAGGTTCACCCATATAATTAACCTCTGCCATGGCAGGGTTCTCAGGATCATAAGCTTCTTCAGAAGCTGCCTCTCTAGTACTGTTGGATGCATGTTGCAGTCCATTCAGATTTTGAGAGATCATGTTGACCTGTTGAGTCAACACTCTGTTCTGAGCCATTATGGCATTCAGAGCATCAATTTCAAGAACTCCTTTCTTCTGAGGTATCCCATTATTCACGGAATTCCTCTCAGAGGTATACATGAACTGGTTGTTTGCAACCATGTCAATGAGTTCTTGAGCCTTTTCAGGCGTTTTCTTCAGGTGAATAGATCCACCTGCAGAATGGTCCAGTGACATTTTCGAAAATTCAGAGAGACCATAATAGAATATATCTAATAGGGTCCATTCTTAAAACATGTCAGATGGACATCTTTTGGTCAACTGCTTGTATCTTTCCCAAGCTTCATAGAGAGATTCACCATCTTTTTGTTTGAAGGTTTGAACATCCACTCTCAGCTTGCTCAGCTTTTGAGGAGGAAAGAATTTATCTAAGAAAGCAGTGACCAGCTTATCCCAGGAGTCCAGGCTATCCTTAGGTTGTGAATCCAACCATATTCTAGCTCTGTCTCTTACAGCAAAAGGGAAAAGCATGAGTCTGTAGACTTCAGGATCAACTCCATTCGTCTTTACAGTCTCACAGATCTGCAAGAACTCAGTTAAAAACTGATAAGGATCTTCAGATGGAAGTCCATAAAACTTGCAGTTTTGTTGCATTAATGCAACTAGTTGAGGCTTAAGCTCAAAGTTATTGGCTCCAATGGCAGGAATGGAGATGCTTCTTCCATCAAACTTGGACGTTGGCTTTGTGAAGTCACCAAGCATTCTCCTTGCATTATTATTATTATTTTCGGCTGCCATCTCCTTCTCTTGTTCGAAAATTTCTGAAAGGTTGTTTCTGGATTGTTGTAATTTAGCTTCTCTTAATTTTCTCTTCAGAGTCCTTTCAGGTTCTGGATCAATTTCAACAAGAGTGCCTTTTTCCCTGTTCCTGCTTATATGAAAGAGAAGAAAACAAGAAAAGAAAGAGGAATCCTCTATGTCACAGTATAGAGATTCCCTTATGTTAGTAGAAGAAGAAAGGGGATAGAAGAATGGAGATGGAGATTCGGATTTTTGGATGAAGAGAGGTGAAGAGAAGTATTAGTAGTTAATTAATTAAATAGAATAAGAGAAGAGAAGAGAGATTTCGAAAATAATTTTTGAAAAAGAGGTTAGTAATTTTCGAAAATCAAAGACAAAATATAATTAAAATTAAAATTTAAAACAAAAAGAATTTTTGAAAAAGAGATGAGATATTTTCGAAAATTAGAGAGGGAAAAGTAGTTAGTTGGTTTTGAAAAGATAAGAAATAAACAAAAAGTTGGTTAGTTGATTGAAAAAGATTTGAAATCAAATTTTGAAAAAGATAAGAAGATAAGAAGTTAGATAAGATATTTTGAAATCAAATTTTGAAAAAGATAAAATTTTTGAAAAAGATAAGATAAAAGATAAAAAGATATATTTGAAAAAGATATTTTGAAAAAGATTTAATTTTAAAAATAATTTCACTAACAAGAAACTACAAGATAAGATTCTAGAACTTAAAGATTGAACCTTTCTTAACAAGAAAGTAACAAACTTCAAATTTTTGAACCAATCACATTAATTGTTTAGCTAATTTTCGAAAATATGATATAAAGATAAGAAAAAGATTTTGAAAATATTTTGAAAAAGATTTTTTTTGAAATTTTCGAAATTTCTAAAAAAATGAAAAAGATATGATTTTTGAAAAAGATTTTGAAAAGATAAGATTTTTAAAATTGAAATTTTGACTTGACTTGTAAGAAACAACTAATTTTAAAAATTTTTGACCAAGTCAACCCAAAATTTCGAAAATTTGGAGGAAAATAAGGAAAAGATATTTTTTTTTATTTTTTGAATTTTTAATTATGAAAGAGAAAAACAACAAAAATATTCAATGCATGAAATTTTTAGATCAAAACAATGAATGCATGCAAGAATGCTATGAATGTCAAGATGAACACCAAGAACACTTTGAAGATCATGATGAACATCAAGAACATAATTTTGAAAAAATTTTTTATGCAAAGAAAACATGCAAGACACCAAACTTAAAAATCTTTAATGCATGGAAAATATGAATGCAAAAATGCACATGAAAAACAACAAAAGACACAAAACAAGAAATCATCAAGATCAAACAAGAGGACTTATCAAGAACAACTTGAAGATCATGAAGAACACTATGAATGCATGAGATTTTCGAAAAAAAAAGCAAGAAAAATTTTAAAAGCATGCAATTGACACCAAACTTAAAAATTAACACAAGACTCAAACAAGAAACACAAAATATTTTTTTGGTTTTTATGATTTTCTAATTTTTTTTGTATTTTTATTGATTTTTTCGAAAATATTTTTGGAAAAACGAAAAATAAAAGAAAAATTTTTGAAAAAGATTTTTGAAAAGAAAATTACCTAATCTGAGCAACAAGATGAACCGTCAGTTGTCCATACTCGAACAATCCCCGACAACGGCGCCAAAAACTTGGTGGACGAAATTGTGATCAATAATAATTCCAGGTACTGTTAGAGAAGCTTTTTTTTTTCACAACTCCGTTCAACTAACCAGCAAGTGTACTGGGTCGTCCAAGTAATAAACCTTACGTGAGTAAGGGTCGATCCCACAGAGATTGTTGGTATGAAGCAAGCTATGGTCATCTTGTAGATCTCAGTTAGTGAGTGGAATCATAGAGTCAAATGGAATTAAATTGGATAAATAAAATAAATAAAAGGGATAGAGTACTCATGTAGATTCATTGGTGGAAATTTCAGATAAGCGAATGGAGATACTGTATGGCTCAAGGACGCCTGCTCTCCTACTGCTTCAACTTAATCCTTCTTACTCCTTTCCATGGCAAACTGTATGTAGGGGTTCACCATCAGCGGTGGCTACTTTCAATCCTCTCGGGAAAATGATCCTATGCGGCTGTCACTCGCACGGCTAATCGTCTGGAGGCATCACCCATGGTTGATGGCTACATCCCATCCTCGCAGTGAAAACTACGCTCACGCACTCTGTCACAGCACGGCTAATCACTGGTTGGTTCCTGCGCCTACTGGAATAGAATCTCTTGATTCTTTTGTGTCTGTCACTAACGCCCAGCACTTGCAAGTTTGAAGTACGTCACAGTCATTCATTATCGGAATCTTACTCGGAATACCACAGACAAGGTGAGACTTTCCGGATTCCCAGGATCCTACTCGGAATACCACAGACAAGGTGAGACTTTCCGGATCCTCATAAATGCCGCCATCTATCTAGCTTATACCACGAAGATTCTATTGGGGAATCTAAGAGATACACATTCAAGCTCGGTTGCATGTAGAACGGAAGTGGTTGTCAATCACGTGCGTTCATAAGTGAGAATGATAATGATCGTCACTTTCATCATTACACTCGTCATGTTCTTGGGTGCGAATGAATATCTTGGAATAAGAATAAGAGAGATTTGAATAAAAGAAAATAGGATTGCATTAATACTTGAGGTACAGCAGAGCTCCACACCCTTAATCTATGGTGTGCAGAAACTCCACCGTTGGAAATACATAAGTAAAAGAGGTTCAGGCATGGCCGAATGGCCAGCCCTCTCCATGATCAAGTGACCGAATATTCAAGAGATTAGACTGTCAAAAAGATGTCTAATACAATAGTAACTTATCCTATTTATACTAGACTAGCTACTAGGGTTTACATGAGTAAGTATTTGATGCATAAATCCACTTCCGGGGCCCACTTGGTGTATGCTTGGGCTGAGCTTGATCAATCCACGAGCTGAGGCTTCTCTTGGAGTTGAACTTCAAGTTATGACGTGTTTTGGGCGTTCAACTCCGGATCATGACGTTTTTCTGGCGTTTAACTCCAGACAGCAGCATGAACTTGGCGTTCAACGCCAAGTTACGTCGTCAATCTTCGAATAAAATATGGACTATTATATATTGCTGGAAAGCTCTGGATGTCTACTTTCCAACGCCGTTGAGTGCGCGCCAATTGGAGTTCTGTAGCTCCAGAAAATCCATTTCGAGTGCAGGGAGGTCAGATTCCAACAGCATCAGCAGTCCTTTTGTCAGCCTTCTTCAGAGTTTTGCTCAAATCCCTCAATTTCAGCCAGAATTTACCTGAAATTACAGAAAAACACACAAACTCATAGTAAAGTCCAGAAATGTGAATTTAACATAAAAACTAATGAAAACATCCCTAAAAGTAGCTCAAACTTACTAAAAACTATATAAAAACAATGCCAAAAAGCGTATAAATTATCCGCTCATCACAACACATGAGGACATGCTATTGTTTAAGTGTGGGGAGGTTGATAAACCACTATTTTATGGTTTATCTTGTGCTTAATTGAGTGGATTTTATCAACTCTTCACCCACTTATTCATACTATTTGCATGGTTTTACATTTGCCTTCCTAATTATGTGCTTTGATTGAAAACATGCTTCTTTGGCCTTAAGTTCCCTATCTTTAATCCTCTCTTATTACCATTAGATGCCTTGATATGTGTGTTAAGTGTTTTCAGATATTATAGGGCATGAATGGCTCAGAGGATGGAAAGGAAGAATGCAAAAATGGAAGGTAAGCATAAAACGGAGTTTGTGAAGAAACTGGAGCGACACGACCGCATGGACGACGCGGCCGCATGCCAGGCGCGAAGAAGAAGCGACGCAGCCGCATGACTGACGCGACCGCGCGCCTAAAGAAGAACACCTATGACGCGGCCGCATGACAAACGTGACCGCGCGATAAGGAAGACTCCAATTGACGCGACCGCGTGACTCACGCGGACGCGTGACAGAGGCCACGCACCAGAAATTGTAGAAAATGCTCATAGCGGATTCTGAAGCTCTTTTTGGCCCAAATCCAAGTTCAGAAGGCATAGACCAGAGGTTATAAAGTGGGAGAATGCATCCATTCAGATCATGCTTTTCATAATTCAGTTTCCATGATTTAGGTTTTAGTTGGAGAGAGGTTCTCTCCTCTCTCTTTAGGATTAGGATTTAGGACTTCTCTTAATTTTAGGAGTGACTCTCGATCCCAAGTTCAATGTTCTTTTACTTTATATTTATTTCTTATTTTCAGATACTTTAATGCTTATATTAGTTATGTTGCCTATTTGGCTTATGCCACATTCATGATGATTTTCTTATTTAATGTTATTGGAGGTATTTCAGTTTAATATTGCCTTCTTTTATTTATGCCATTGATTATTCCCAATCTGAAGACATTTTCATTCCAGTAGAATTAATTTACTTTTTCCTTTTTGGTCTTGGTTAAGAAATCAGTAACTCAGGAGTTATCTTAGCTCAACATAATTGATAACTGCTATCTTTGCTAATTGAACTGAACTTCAATAATCCCCAACCTTTTCTTAGGAAATAAATAGGATTCGAAGGTCAAATTAATTAGTCCCTTGACTTTCCTTGGCTGTAGCAAAGGTTAACTAAGTGAAATTAAGATTCAACTTTCATTATTATTGATAAGAGTAACTAAGTCTGGACTTCCAATTTCTCATACCTTGCCAAAGGATTTGCTTTACAGTATTTATTTATTTTAATTGCCATTTAAATTATTTGCCATATTCATTCCTCATTCTTAAAATCCCCAATTTACAAACTTATAACCAATAATAAGAACATACCTCCCTGCAATTCCTTGAGAAGACGACCCGAGGTTTAAATACTTCGGTTATCAATTTATTTAGGGGTTTGTTACTTGTGACAACCAAAACTTTTGTACGAAGGAATTTCTGTTAGTCTAGAATCTATATCTACAACGCGACTATTTTTATAAAATTCTTTACTAGCAAAAATCCTAATGTCAACAGCCTTCAACTTCACAAGGGTAGTCAAATCGTCAGCCATCTCAACCCAAAAATAGGAAAAAAAATCATATTAAGTTTCGAACTCAGGAGACAACAAATATAAAAGCAAGAAGGAACATCAAAGACCTACCAACGTAAGTCTGGCACTCCACCGGATCACCCATAACATCTAGGGGATTTAAGTGTTGGTCCCCAAAAATTTCCAACAAAACATCGGTAATGTGCTTATTTTCGAGAGATAAGCTCTCATAGGTTACCCGCATCAATTCCAACGCACTGGCCCCAAAATTCCAGTATGTGGCAAACCGATGTTACCCCGCAAGGTCAGCTAGAAAGGATGATGGCCCCGAGTAGAACACACCTTAAAATATTCCTCCTTAAAGTCATGAAAAGAGTTTTCAAACAATCCAAAGATTCCCAGATTGCGGAATGACATGTAACCTTTCTTATGCTTTCCTACCTTAGTCAAAAAGGTGCATAGAAAGGGGAAAAAAAGGAAAACCTCCACCTAAGTTAGAAGCTCCAAGTACTCGCAAAGCAGTTCAAAAGTTTGGATGGCTACCTAATTGTTGGGATGCAGCTGTGACGGTGGCACTGAACAACGATTAAGCAGCGCTTGAACAAACTCCGAAAAAGGAAGCCGCACCCCTAACCGGGTGAACATGGATTCATAGACCTATATCTAGTCAGCAACCCGGGGGAGAGTCGGGTTTATGTAGCAAACCCTCTCGTGCACCCTGGCGAGCGCAAGCTTGTACTGGCGTTCAGCCTCACCATCTCCGCAAACCGCGCCCTCGTCGCGAAGCTTTTGGAGGTCCTCCTCAATAACCCGGGACGGCGTCCCCCACACGTTAGAGGTCACCCAGTAGTAAGCATTGGGGACGCCACCAGTTGGGACAATGGGAGTCCTAGCGCCCTCGTTCCTCCGGCAAACCATACCTAAAAAAGGCGCACCACCGTTAGCCTACTCCCCCGGAAAAGAGAATCATGCAAATCCTTTCACTAACACGCCTAAAAGACTACAATACCTTCCCCATCTCTCTACCACTAATGCAATCACAAGCTACATCAAAACCAATGATATCCCCTCTGATTTCCTACCACTCCTACCTAGAAAAAACCTTCGAATAGACAAATGCAAAAGCAAGGCAATCAAAAAGGAAAACACAAGAAAACGGAATTAAAATACACATTAAAAGTTAGATGTCCTCCCTGCCAGGCTCATGGCCGCATAGCAAATATCAAAGGCTCCTTTAGCGATGAGATCGAGTCCACTCACTCTCTCACTCCAGGGACAACTGTTCTGGACCCGATCCTCAGGTACCTCATCGAAGTAGCATTCGACCCGGTACCCAGGTCTAGGCCTCCCTCCCATCCCAAACCGGCCCGATAATCAGACTCCTAATTAACATTTAAAATCAAATATTCCTCTTATCTTAACCAAATAAAATAAGATAAGATAACAAACTCCAACTATATATAGGGAGTTAAGGGCTCTTTCAAGTATGTTACACATTCTTAACCCTCATATATACCTCTTAAATCCATTTTAATTTGAGTGTTAGAATGTCTTTGTATTACCACCTCCCGCCACTTCGAAAATTCAATTGTGTCACCACTTTAACTGGTAAATCTCTAATCTATCCTACAACCCATACTAGTGATACAGAAATCAGTATAGTACACAATAAATTTTTCGCAAACAAAAAAGAAAGGGGGAGGGGGGAACTAGTTCAGTTTTCAAATTTTAGTGGATTATAGACTATTAACTTAATTTCTTCCAAACGTCTAGATTCCTCTATGTTCACATTGCTGTCCCCAACTTGTTTTCCAAAATCAAGACCAAACTCAAGGCACCATATGATGGGTGCATGCATATAATTATATCATGTCAAATTGGACAACTAATAATTTCATGTGAACTTTTGGTATTTATGCACATATAATTTGTCAAAAATATTTTCGGTAGCGTCTGTTTTTGGGTTGACTTCATCGGCTTTAACTGTAGTTGATGTTTGTTAAAAAACAATGCTCCAAGAATTTGAATCAAATTTGAAATGCATGTATTTAACAGCAATGGTCAACCCGAAAAACAAAAAATTAAATAAAAAAATCCGCTTGGAAAATCTAGTGCCTATCACTTTTCTTAAGACATGAATATTGCTAAATTTGAAGGAAAATAACAAGCTACTGCTAGTATTGTCTAAAGTCTTCAAACAGATTAAAAAAACAGTCATTAAGTAGATATATATTTGTAGTTATATATATAATTTAAAGTCATCAATATACTTTTTCATAAAATTACAGTCTTCTTCTATTAATAAAATATACGCTTCTTTTTTTCTGCATGATTAAAATAACATATTTTTATTCATTTTACTAAAATATCCATCAATAATTATTATAAATATCTATATAAACATTAATAAATAATCACTAAGTTAATTTAAATTTAATAATATTATAAAAGTAAATAAATTTATTATAATATATATATATATACACTTTATAATAATAATATAAAGTATATATTTATTATTATTGTAATAAATTTATTTACTTTTTAGATTTTATCACATAGTATAAAATATTTTAATTTGATATAAAATTATTTAATTTAAATTCTTTATTTATTTCATGACTAATGATAAAATATTTAAAATAAATAAATTTATTACAATTATTATTGTTGTTGTTTGAATAAACTAAATAATTATTACTAATTTATATATAGTACAATAAAAATTTTGATTGTTACCCCTGGCTTTACCGACGGTCAAAGCATCGGTAGTCACTTTTATCCACGACTAGGTCATTGATGAGAATATGGGTAAAGTCCTATTAACAAAATTTTTTCCATTTTACTTAAATCTAAATATCATCAGTAATATTAAAGAATATTAATGATACTTTGACTGTTGATAAAACAATATTGGCAAAATACAAAATAAAAAAATTAATTATACCAATTCCAGAGCCCGCGATGATGATGATAATAATAATAATAATAATAATAATAATAATAATAATAATAATAATAATAATAATAATAATAAATTTTAGTTATTTAAATATTTTTTTAAGGTGTCAAATAGATACATAAACTATAAGCAATGAGATAAAGTTGTATATATTTACCAAGCATGAAATTCGTGATATCACAATTTACAAACATAATATCATCACTTCGACATCTGGTAAAGAAGTAAATAATTGGGACATCTGGTAAAGAAATAAATAATTGGATGTATTACAATAATATCCAGAGTTTTTTATGTTTAAAAAACTTTATTACAAAAATTAATTGTTTTTGTAACAATTTTATTTTTTTTTGTTACAAAAATATTTTGTAACGAGATTTACTTCGACAATTCTGTAATAATTCTTTTGTAACAAATTTTTTATACAATTGCAACTTTTTTTTAGCAGTGCCCCCAGCAAATTGTAGTAGTTTATAACTGCTGAAAAATAATCAGCCACAATACTGAGTTTAGTGATTTCAACAACTAAAATCAATGCTAAACCGTTTAGCCGCATAGCATGGACCAGCAATTGTCATCAATGTGTCATCCAACATTTTGGAACAATTTTAAACCGCCGCTAAATTGCAGCTAAGACCTAGTTCAATTGGTTGAATAATATGCCTCTTAATATGCTGTATCCAGGTTGTGAAATCTAGGATTAAGGGTTGTCCAATCCATCCATCTAAAAAAAAAAAAAAACTACTGCTAAATCAGTTAAAAATGGTCAAAATATGTCAAAATTTTTGTAGCGAGTAAGTCCATTTATATATACTTTTATTTCTCTAGATAACCTTACATAAAATTTTCTTAGCTATATATATATCACTAGTCTATATTCCATCTAATTTACTAGTCTTGCTCAACTGATCTAATTTATTCTTAAATTATCAGATAAAAAATATTTGAGTAAGAGTTTGTCTATTGTTCTTTAATAATATTAGGTGAATAAATATTTTTGGTACAACCAAATTACTCCAATAATATATAAGCTTAACAAAAATCTCTCACATTGTTACTGATATGAAGTTACAAATTTGAGTTATAATTTGGTATCGCACGTTACAGTTCGGCTTTATGAGTTATAACGCGACCAATTAACGTGCCAGTCATAACCGCCGATCAAATAGTATAACAATTAAATACGTTATCAATCATTCCGATATTAATGCTCAAATCATAACTGATGAGAAACTCACCATACAAAAGCAAGGTACACTCTCCCCTTTTTCCACCATTCACACTCTCAAGTCACGTAAAAAGGAGAAAGCTTGGATTAGAAGGATCGGCCGTTCAGCCTCCGAAGTGATAGCTCGGCAGTTATCTGTCACAAGAAGCCGGCAGTTATCTGTCACAAGAAGCCGGCCCGCTCTGCAGGCAAGAACAATTGACGTCCACCGTGGGGCTCGAGAAAAATAGATCTTTCCTCTTTTGGTCCCCAAACCTTCACTTGCACCCATGGATGACGTAGCACCCCCTTCTCCATCCAAACTTCTTCGGATGGTAACCGAGTTACAACAGGAAAACCAGCGTATGGCAGAAGATAATTAGAGAATGGCTGCCCAAATAACCGAATTGAATAATTCCCGGATTGAAAACATCAACGCTCATCAACCGTAACTAGAGGATGATGAAAACCATTCCAACCCCTCTCACGTTTCCGAGACCATTCGAGTTGAGGTAGCCCAGCCCGAAGACGAGAATGAAGAGCCCGACGAGCCTGTGAGACCTTTCACACCAGAAGTGATGAACTTCGAACTACCACGAAGATTCATCCTACTACTGACCCTTACACCTTATGATGGGCTCGGAGACCCAAAAAGGTTCCTCGAGAAATTTCGATCAATAATGATCGTTAACGGTGCATCTGACACTGTTTTTTGCCATTGTTTTCCGAATTATTTAGATGGTCCTGCACTTGATTGGCTTTGTACTTTGCCTGTATGTTCTATCTCACAATTTCAACAGCTGGCCAAACTATTTGAAGACCATTTCGTTGGATCTAAAATTTATCTACTTGACTCAGATTATCTGAATACAATCAATCAGGGACAAAATGAGAGCCTGAAGGACTATATGACTCACTTTACGAAAGTCGCCATAAGCATACCAGACCTCCACCCCGAGGTCCATCTACATGCCCTCAAAAGTGGACTCCGACCTGGGAAGTCCAAGAAACCATCGCGGTTGCCAAACCGAAAACCCTTGCCGGGTCAAATTGATATCGAGGAGCTCACACAAGCTTGGAAGTCTGACAAAACGTACTACAGAGACGAAGATAAGGCGCACAATAGTAAGAAAAATTTTAAACTAACCCCTCGGTTTGATTCTTACACAGTTCAACACCAAGCGAGAAGACATAATCAAAGAGATCCTAAATTTAAAATTGATTAAGCCACCAAGGAAGGCCGGTACATATCAAGATACAAAGAACGTAGACAAGTCTAAATACTGCGCTTTCCACCAGAAGCATGGTCATACCACTGACAAATGTGTGGTGGCAAAAGAACTCTTGGAATGGCTAGCTCGGCAAGGCCACCTTGACAAGTACATTGGAGGTCACATCCAAAGACGTACCACACCTTCCACAGCCAATACTTCGTCCGAACAACAAAACCGAGGAAAGGAGAAGGCATCCTCAAGCCAATATGAACAACATCGAGGTATAATTAATTGTATTTCAAGAGGATACACCAGTGGAGGATCACCAAACTCGGCTAAAAAGCAATCTTTTCGGGCAATATACTCGGTAGATAGACCACAGCATGAACCTCAAATCGCGGCCCAATTTCTACAAATGACATTTACACACGGGGATTTTGATTCCAATATTCAGAATCTGAATGACCCTGTGGTTATCACTCTTCAATTAGGAGATTCATTGGTGAGGAAGGTACTCCTAGATCCCGGGAGTAGCGCAGACATTCTGTTTTATTCAACATTTCAAAAAATGAAGCTCAGTGACAATACCCTCCAACCAATGGGGGGAGACTTAGTTAGTTTCTCAGGTGAACGAGTCCCGATATTGGGATCAGTGTGGTTACAAACCACACTAGGTGATCATCCACTTTCCAAAACATGTGATATTCAGTATTTAATAGTCGATTGTTTCAGCCCCTATAACCTTATACTTGGCCGAACTTTTCTAAACAAGTTTGGCGCAATTGTATCTACCGTTCACCTCTGCGTTAAGTTTCCTCTGCAGGACGAACATGTTGTCACAATCCACGGAGATCATAAAGAAGCACGACAGTGCTACAACATCAGCATGAGGCCTCCAAGCCGTTCAAAACAACTTCAGGTCAACAATGTCCACCTCAGCGCTAATAGCTCGACATTAGCCGACCTAGACCCTAGAGCCGACTTTCTTGAAAGACCTATGCCAACAGGTGAGCTACAAAAAGTATATTTCAATAATGATCCTAATAAATTTACCTATATAGGTACAACAATAAGTACAGTGGAACAAAATGTGATAAAAGCCTTTCTACAAGAGCAAGCCGACCTCTTTGCATGGACGCCTTCTGACATGCCCGGCATCGACCCATAAATTATCAGCCATAGATTGGCCATCAATCCTTCCGTACGACCGGTGCAGCAGAAAAAAGAGAAACCTCGAGGATGAAAAGAAGAAGGCATCATTAGAAGAAACTCAAAAGCTGATTAATGAGACTTCATTAGAGAAATCAGATTTACTACCTGGCAGGCCAATGTTGTAATGGTAAGGAAACAAAACGGTAAGTGGCGCACATGCGTCGACTTTACTGACTTAAACAAAGCTTGCCCGAAAGATTCTTATCCTTTACCGTCCTTAGACTCTTTGGTAGATAACGCTTCTGGTTATGCCACCTTAAGTTTTATGGACGCCTATTTGGGTTATAATCAAATCCTTATGCACCCTTTTGATCAAAGTAAAACGGCATTTATCACTAAGTTCGGTAACTATTCATACCCTGGACCGAGCTATACGGTCCGGGTTGGACGGACACAAAGCGACTGACCTCTTTCTAGGTTGGTCATCACCGACCTCTTGGTGCACGAAATTGCAAATAACACTTTTCACAATTCGTACCACTAACCAGCAAGTGCACTAGGTCGTCCAAGTAATACCTTACGTGAGTAAGGGTCGATCCCACAAAGATTGTTGGCTTGAAGCAAGCTATGGTTATCTTGTAACTCTTAGTCAGGATATCAATTATAATTATCAGTTGACTTGCAAATGAACAAGAAAGCACGGATTAAATAATACTTATTATGCAGTAATGGAGAATATGTTGGAGTTTTGGAGATGCTTTGTCTTCTGAGTCTCTGCTTTCCTCTTGTCTTCTTCTTCACACACGCAAGGTTATTCCTATGGCAAGCTTTGTGTTGGTGGATCACTGTTGTCAATGGCTACCATCCGTCCTCTCAGTGAAAATGGCTCAGGTTCGCTGTCACCGCACGGCTAATCATCTGTCGGTTCTCACTCATGCTGGAATAGGATCCATTGAGCCTCTTGCGTCTGTCACTACGCCCAACCCTTGTGAATTTGAAGCTTGTCACAGTCATTCAATCCCTGAATCCTACTCGGAATACCACATACAAGGTTTAGACTTTCCAGATTCTCAAGAATGCTGCCAATCAATTTTAGCTTATACCACGAAGATTCTGATTAAGGAATCCAAGAGATACTCATTCAATCAAAGGTAGAATAGAAGTGGTTGTCAGGCACACGTTCATAGGTTGAGAATGGTGATAAGTGCCACGAATCATCACCTTGTTCATATTGAAGTGCAAATGAATATCTTAGATAGAAACAAGTGTGTTTGAATAGAAAACAGAAATAATTGCATTAATTCATCGAGACACATCAGAGCTCCTCACCCCCAACAATAGAGTTTAGAGACTCATGCCATCAAAGAGTACAAAGTTTAGATCTAAAATGTCATGAGGTACAAAATAAATCTCTAAAAGTTGTTTAAATACTAAACTAGTAACCTAGGTTTACAGAAAATGAGTAAATTGAGATAGATAGTGCAGAAATCCACTTATGGAGCCCACTTGGTGTGTGCTGGGGCTGAGACTTGAGCTTTTCACATGCCAGGGCTGTTTCTGGAGTTAAACGTCAGGTTATAACCTATTTTTGGCGTTTAACACCAGAATGCAACATGAAACTGGCGTTAAACGCCAGTTTACGTCGTTTATCTTCGAGCAAAGTATGGACTAGTATATATTGCTTGAAAGCCCTGGATGTCTACTTTTCAACCCAATTGACGGTGTGCCAATTGGACTCCTGTAGCTCCAAAAAATCCATTTCGAGTGCAGAGAGGTCAGAATCCAACAACATCAGCAGTCCTTTTTTTAGCCTGAATCAGATTTTTGCTCAGCTCCCTCAATTTCAGCCAGAAAATACCTGAAATCATAGAAAAATACTCAAACTCATAATAAAGTCCAGAAATATTAATTTTGCCTAAAAACTAATAAAAATATACTGAAAACTAAGTAAAATATACTGAAAACTACATGAAATTATCCCCAAAAAGCGTATAAAATATCCGCTCATCACCTCTTCCCAAAGAGCTCGGCCAAATTGCCATAGAGGCCCAAGCAGGCCTAAATAGAAGGACGCAGCCAAATCTAAAGGTGGCTGGCCTAAAAGATAGGTGACCTTGCCCAAGATAAGAAAAGATAACTAACTTATCTCAAGAAGGGTCACTCCACACTACTATAAATACACTGGAGCCCCTAGGTATAACTCATACTTTGATTCTACATAAAAACCTGCCTAAAGCACGTGCTAACTTAAGCATTGGAGTCTCTTGCAGGTACTATCACCCTCTGGTGATCAAGGATCAGCAGTACTACTAGATCCAGCAAGTCGGACACAACAGCTCCGACCCCATCAGAAGATCTCATCTGAGATCGTCCTTCAGTTTCAGGTAACCCTCGGAACATTGGCACCATTTCCGGAGAACTTAGAAGTAATCCCATCATCATGGCAGACAACCTTGACAACGATCACTACTCTGGAGTGGAGGACAGAACGCCGCATAAGAACACGGATACCACACCAAAGGATACACCTCAATCCAAGGGAGACAATCAACCCCAAAACACAAAAATCTTAGATGTCATCCGTGAACAGTAGGATTGCCTCAAACAGCTCGAACAAGAGGTCGAACATCAACGAGAGGCCGAGAGAGATCTCTAGAGTGAGACAAGACAGCGTCAAGAGCTGGAGGACAGGCTTCTAAAGCTCGAAGCCGACCTCAAAACTAGGACCACCCGATTCAATAACGAAGATAGCCCACACAAAGATCAAGACCCATTCACAAAGGAAATCATGAAAGCTAAAGTCCCAAAAGACTTCAAATCTCCCGACATGACCCCGTATAACGGTACGTCTGATCCGAGCCATCATCTCAGCAATTTCAGAAGCAGAATGTATCTCACGGATGCCTCAGATGCAATCCCGTGCAAAGCCTTCTTGACCAAGACAATGATAAAGTGGTTCGACAGCTTGCTGCCAAGGTCGATAACAAGCTTTGACGACCTCACTAAGAAGTTCCTAGCCAGGTTCTCCATATAGAAGGACAAAACCAAACACGCTCCAAGCCTGCTAGGGATTAAACAAGGAGATCGAGAAAGCCTCCGTAGTTACATGGAAAGATTTAATAAAGCATGCCTGGACATAAAAAATCTTCCTACAGAAGCAGCGATTATAGGACTCATCAACGGTCTACGAGAATGGCCCTTTAGCCATTCTATATCCGAAAAACACCTAACATCTCTGAATGAGGTACAAGAACGGGCAGAAAAATACATCAATATGGAGGAGAACTCCCGATCAGGAGAGACCTCAAAGACCGGACCCTCTGACATTAGGATTTTTGCTAGTAAATAATTTTATAAATTTGCGTTGTAAGTATAGATTCTAAACCAACAAGAATCCCTTCGTACAAACGTTTTGGTTGTCACAAGTAACAAACCCCTAAATAAATTGATAACCGAAGTATTTAAACATCGGGTCGTCTTCTCAAGGAATTGCAGGGAGGTATGTTCTTATTATTGGTTATGAGTTTGTAAATTGGGGTTTTGGAGTTTGGGCAATGGGCACATGTATATTTAAATGACAAGTAAAATAAATTAACAATAATAAAATCTCTTGGCAAGGTATAAGAGCTAGAAGTCCTATCCTAGTTATCCTTATCAATTGTGATGAGAATTAGATTTTTCTCCCACTTTGTTAACCTCTAACTATGAAGGTAAGTTAAGTGGATGAATTAATTCGAATCCTCAAGTCCCAGTCTTTCCTTGGGAAAAGTTGGAGTTATTGGATCTCGAATTAATTCTTGAAGAATTCTAATTTTCAATCAACAATGAGTTTGATAACTCAAGAGTCACCAATTATTTAACCAAAGCCAAAAGGAAAAATATCTAAATTAAATTAAAATCATTCATATAAATAAAACAATCATAAACTGAAATGCCTCAAATAACATTAATTAAGAAAATCAATCCAAACATAAAGAGTTCATAAACTAAATTGGGAAAATATATAAAAGGAATATTGAACCTGTGATTGAAGAAGATGAAATCCTAATCCTAATCCTAATCCTAAGAGAGAGGAGAGAACCTCTCTCTCTAAAAACTACATCTAAAACTAAAATTATGAATTATGAGAGCCTAATTATGAATGAATGTATTCCCCACTTTATAGCCTCTAGTCTATGCCTTCTGGACTTGGATTTGGGCCAAAAAGGGCTTCAGAATTCGCTATGAGCATTTTCTGCAATTTCTGGTGCGTGGCCTCTGTCACGCGTCCACGTGAGTCACGCAGTCGCGTCAATTGGAGTTTTCCTTGTCGCGCGGTCGCGTTAATGATGCGGCCGCGTCGTAGGTGTTTTTCTTTAGGCACGCGGTCGCGTCAGTCATGCGGCCGCGTCGCTGTTTCTTCGCGCTTGGCATGCGGCCACGTCGTCCATGCGGTCGCGTCACTGCCAGTTTCTTCACAAACTCCGTTTTATGCTTTCCTTCCATTTTTGTATGTTTCCTTTCCATCCTTTAAGCCATTCCTGCCTTAGGAGATCTAGAACAACTCAACACACCAATTACGGCATCAAATGATAATAAAGGGTAATTAAAATAATTAATTTCAAAGCATAGAAAACATGTTTTTCACAAATATCACATAATAAGAAAGGGAAAGTAAAACTATGCAATATACATGAATAAGTGGGTGAAGGATTGAATAAATCACTCAAATTAAGTACATAATATATCATAAAATATGGGTTTGTCAACATCCCCACACTTAATCAATAGCATGTCCTCATGCTAAATCCAAGATAAAAAGTAAGGTTAAAGTGGTAGAATGTCATGCAATGCAATCTAATCTAAATGCAACTAACTAAATGAATGATGCATCATGCAATTCTAATTTGTTACTCACTTGTATATAAAGCTTACATATAGTTAAGTTAATTCACATTCTCAAGGAATATATTATATATATATATATATATATATATATATATATATATATATATATATATATAGCTAAACCTTAGATAATGATAAAGGGCTTTTACAATTGAGATGGGAGAGAAAAACATTTTATAAACTTGCAAGAAAATTAATAATTTAAGCAGAGATATATGTTAATGAGTTAGTGAACCCTCACTGGATTTTTGTGTTTACCTCTAGTCACTCAGTGTTTATTGGGTTAATCACTCTATTCCTCTTTTTATCCTTACTTTCTATAGCTTTGTTGTTTATCTAATCAATCAACAATTATAGAATACAGACATAAAAAAATCATAAGGTCTTTAATTAAGGTTGTAATGGGGCCAAGGTAAAGGTAAGGGTATATGTGTAAGGCTAAGTGAGCTAATTAAGTGAATCCTTGATTAGTCTAAGATCTCACCTAACATACATACTTTGTAAAGCTAAGCCTCTTTACCTATTTTCCCATATTTTTTCCACTTTTTGTATTACATGCTCATATTTTGTTCTTATACCATGTGCATCGCTTTTTGCATTTGGGGAATTCTTTTTGTATCCCTTTTTTTCAAATATTAAATTTTTTTTTACACATGGTAATTAATTTATTTTGACTTCACATGAGCATGTTTCCCAAATTATTTTCACATGACTTGTTTAATTTAATTTCCTACTTTCTATCATTCCATGTTCCCATAAAATTTCCTACACTTAAATGTTACACAAAATCTATCTTAAGCTAACCAAGGATTCAATTGGGGATTTTTATTTTATTTTTCTACTTAAGGCTAGTAATGTGGTTATAAAACAGAAGGGATTAAAAGGCTCAAGTGGGCTAACAAGGGTGATGTAAAAGGTAGGCTTTATTTGGGATAAGTGAGTTAAAATCAAACAATGGCCTCAATCACTTTCTTGGCATGTATCTATATTCTATAATCGGACACATAGATTAAAACAAAGTAAAGAACACCAGAATAAATAAGAGGGCAAAACACACAGGAATAAAATATTATGGCTTAAATATAACCATACAACGAAGCTCAAAACTCACAGGCTGCGTGTTCTCTAACTCAAAAATCATATATCATTCATATATGTCATGCAGGTTTAGTTAAAAATTCCCATTATTCTCAATGTAAAACTTAAGGTGGCTTTAAAGTTCTAGTGTTTCTCCTTGATGAAATGTTGTTAACTAACTAACATGTAATGCTATATATACAAGGTGTGTAGATTGATTCTGTTAAGGTCTCTAGCTTACTTCCTTTTTATTTTCAATCAAGTCAACTATCATATACTAAAAAGGGTAAACTATACTAATTAATCCACTAAAAATATAACTAGTAAACTAATTTGCAAATCAAGCTAAAATATCCAAAATAGTATACATATAGCTCAAAGTGCAAAATGCAAAAAGTACAATAAAAAGCAAAAAGAGAAAAATATGCAAAAATACAGAAAATGAACAAATAAGAGAGAGTTTATAGTGGTTCACCAAAATAAACATATGCCAGAGATGGCAACCTCCCCACACTTAAATAATAGCATCGTCCCCGATGCTCACTCAAGCAGGGTGTGAAAGGGTGTCATCACTGTGAGGCTGGGTAGCTGGAGTCTCTGTGGTAGTGGTCTGAGGATCTGGCTGCTGTAGAGGAGAGGCTGTCTGAATAGGGATCTCAGGGTCTGCAGCCTAAATCTGAGGTGGGTCCTCCTGCTAGGGTGCAGTCTGCTCTGAGCCTGCCTGCGCAGCCTCTCTCTGTGGATGGGTCTCCTCCTCGTGCTCATCCGCCTCCTCCTCAGATGGCTCTGATGGTGTGTCAGGCTCGGAGGGGATGTCGCCGCCAGATCGTATCAACAGCTTCAGGTGCGCATAGCGTCGCCGCTCTCATACCGGTGCCGGTTGCAGCGCTCCATACTGTCCAGCTGCTGAAACAAGCGGTGCACTAGGTGATAAACTGGCTCTGAGGCAGGTGGAAGTGCAGTAGTGGTAGCAGGGGTAGCTGGGGTAGCTATGGAGGAAGAAGGACCAGCAGATGGTGTGGCTGTATCACCGGAAGATGAGAGGAATAGAAGTCTGTAGCCCAAAGCTAGAAAGTTCCTGCTGTGAGGGATAATCTTCCTGCATTCTGCAGCAGGTGGCCTCTCATCAGCATCCTCCCACGGTACGTCAGCTCGACGTCCGAGCTGGGTAATCAGATACGGAAAGGGGAGAGTGCCTCGGATGTGGACCCTGGCCATGTAGGACCGGATAAAACGTGGCAGGTACATGTCCTTACCCTCCATTACACACCAAAGGAGGGTGATCATAGCGACCGGTATCTCTGTCTCATGGGTACTCGGCATAACATAGTTGCTAAAGATCTGATGCCATAGCCGAGCCTCATCATTTAAGTAAATTTGCTTGATTCCCTTAGGCATGGTGGTGTCCTGACCCATTTCCCATGGAACAGTCGGGTCAAGGGCTATCCTTGCCTTGACAGCATCCCAATCAAACTTCATGAAACACATGTCCTCCTCAGCCTTTTTGTACCCATCAAGCTGATCGGATTTATGCGAAAGCTGCAAAATGTCCTCAATGGCCTCTTTAGTGACCAAAATCTGCTTCCTTCTTAGGATCACTGCATCTAGGAAAGTGTTGAAGTAACTGCAGTAAAATTCCCTTACCCAAGATGCATTGACCTCTGTAAGTTTTCTCTCTAGGAAGAACCAGCCTCTGTCTTTGATCTGATCAGAGGTGTATTGCTGGAGTTCTTTTGGGATTTTCAGAGTCCACTCTAAGTACAGGTTCCTGGAGGTTGCAAACGCCGAATATTTCAACTCGCAGTATCGGTTTGTAAACTTTATGGGATAAGTAGCATGGAGTAGCTGGTCAGCCTTCTCCTGCGCGGTAAAGAGTTTCTCCCGCCAGGAGGCATCATGCATGAGATCTATGATAGACATAGAAGATTCTCTTCTTTTACGTTTGCCAGTAGTTGCCTTTGCTTTTCGCTTTCTCTGGGAGGCAGACATCCTGAAAAATAGAAAACCAGGATATAATAGAAACAGGAAAACAAATAGGCAAATAGTTAAAAGAAACACAAAGTGGCAAAGGAGAAATAGAATGAGGAAAATGAGTTAAGTAAATGTGCATTAAGGATTGTATAGGAGTTAAAAGTTTGAAAGGAAGAATTGACAATCCAAAATGTAATAGAAGGCATGTTAATTAGGAAAATTATCAGTATGCCATGGTTAGAAAGTTAAAAGAAAGTGAAAAACCAGAAGAGATATTTTAAAAGGTTAGTTTGGTTAGAATTGAAAAAGAGTTTACGAAGTTAAAATTAGTGAGTTAGTGAAAAATGGGTTAAGGTAAGTGGCATAAGGATAAGTTTCTAAGTAACAAGCATTCATAATTAGAAGCTACAGGTAACTCATAACCAAACAAGGAAAACATGTTGATGTTGATTCAGATAGATATAGAAATAACAAAAATTGGAATCAAACATCAAAAATGCAATTTATGAACCAGGAGATCAAAGAGAATAAGAATGTGGGGCATTCATGAATTGGTTTGGGGGAATCTAAGAAAAGCACAGTTGAAAATGCCAAAACCAAAACAAGAATGGAAACATTGTACAGAAATTTGGGTAGCATTCCGGCTAAAATTGGATTGTCCTAGAAAATAAACAGCAACAAAATAGTTCATATGAATGAAAATTAAAACATAGCTGCAATCACATAAAAGGAGTATGAACATGAAAAGGCAATGTAAAAAGCAGCATGAAACAAGAAAGTACAGCATATGAACAATAGCAACATCACAGAAACATCAAAATTATGAAAATCATAAAGCAAGAAACACGAACAGCGCAATTATCAGGCCTAAATCCACTAACCACATCCTAGGCTACCTAACAACCTAAAATCCACTACAACATGCATATTTAACTAACCTAATGATGAACATAAATAGAAAAAGATGAAATTAACTATGAATGAGAGAAGGGTGGCATTCATCGGAACCTGGTAGGCGAATTAAGGAAAGTGGGGCAGAGAGGTGACTGGGGGGTAGTGATGGTGGCGTCTGGCGCGCTGGAGGAGGGTGGCGCGGCGGCGGTGGCTGCTGTTTGGGGGCAGGGAGGGAAAGGTAGGTGTAATGAGGGTATGGGGGGATAGGGGAAGGAAGGAGGACGTGGGTGGCGCTAGGCGGTGACGGCAGCACGGTGGTGGTGATCGTGGAGGGGGGGCAGTGGCGGTGAAGGGTGGAAGAAGGAGGAAGAAGAAGAAAGAGGGAGGGAAAGGAAGGGGGGTGGGTGGCGGCGGGGTCTGGGTGGTCGGCGGGGTAGCGGCCGTTCGGTGATGGTGGCTGGGTGGTGGTGGTGTGATCGGAGAAGAAGAGAGGGAGGAGAGGGGTTTAGGGGGGCGCGAATGGTAGGGTTCGCGTGACTGGGGGTGTTATAAATTTGAATCCACGCGATCGCATGGGGCACGCGGTCACGTGGCTGGAGTGAAATGGGGTTGACGCGATCGCGTGAGTGGCGCTATCGCATGGAATAGCTAAAAGAGTGAATGATGCGATCGCCTGGGGCATGCGATCGCGTCGCTGGAAATTATGGTAAACGCACGAATCCAACGTCGTTTTAGCACAACTCTCTGCCTCCTTTTGGGATTTTGTGTAATCCATGCGACGCAATCGCGTCGCGTGGGATTGCTGTTGTGCAAGTGATGCGATCGTGTCAGGGACGCGACCGCGTGGTTCATTTTGTACGAAACGCACAATGGCCACACGATGCCAGCCCAACTTTTTGGGCATTGGATCTTTACGCCGATTTCCAGGTCACACGACCGCGTGGATGACACGGACGCGTGGAAGGTGTTTTGTCGCAACTGACGCGATCGCATCATCGATGCGGTCGCGTCGCACGCCCTTTTTCTCTCTCTCTTTTTTTTATGCAGGTATGTAATTATGCAGTATGTAGTGCTAAATGCAAATGTTATGAATAGCATCCAGGTTCAACAGAGTTAAACAATATAAATAAACAAAAATGAAATAAAATGGAAACAGGAACGATCATACCATGGTGGGTTGTCTCCCACCTAGCACTTTTAGTTAAAGTCCTTAAGTTGGACATTGGATGAGCTTCCTGTTATGGTGGCTTATGCTTGAATTCGTCCAAAAATCTCCACCAGTGTTTAGAATGCTAGCATCCTCCGGGGTCCCAAACAAGGTACGTAAAGCCCTTAGGTGAGTTCACACAGGCTTGCAGGATCCCAGAGTGTTGAATGTCAGAATAGACTCCAGGATCCCAAACTTTTCTTCTACACCCGTCTTTGTCTTGTTCTATATCGTTCCAGTCGAGTGATGAGTAATCCGAATTCTCACTGCAGTGACCAAACAGCTTCCGAAATCCTTTAAATTGAGCTTGACATCAATTCCTGCACCTCAAATTGAAGTGTGAAGCCTCATTGAATCTTGCAGACCAGCTCTGAGTGCGAGTCATTTCCCTTTTGCTCTTAAAGCCGCAAAGAGTTCTAAGCTGGCCATCTGTTTCAAGCAAACCATATTCAAATGGGAAATTGAAGATGAAAGTCAAGGATTTTACCCACTTGAGGTTTGTGTTGGGTGGTAGTGGCCTTGGGGTCAGTGTTTTCAGTGGTTCTGCAAGCTCTACTCCCTCGTGGTCTTCAGTGAATCCCTCCACTTCCTTGAAAACCTTTTTCATTCCAGCCATGTTCTGGTCAAAGTCTTCTATATCTTTCTCATCACTTGAGTCATAAATAGGAGGTTGAGAGAAGTCGACCTCTGTATCATCTTCGTATTCACTTGGGGAAGATTCTTCTGTCTCAAAAAATTCACTTGCAGATGCAAGTTCATTACCAAGAGGACTTGACTTGTGATAATCATCATCAAGGAAACATGTGTCTTGGGTAATTCCGTCTAGTTCCCCATAAGATACCTGCTTTGGGGGTTGTGCACTATCCTCCTTAGCATCAATTGTAGCGTTCTTGACGGAATTCTCCACAACTCTAGATTCAGGTGCCGGTTCGGCATCTCCTAAATCTTCAACCAACTCTTCTTCTTCTACAATGACAGCGTCCTCTACTTGTTCCAGTATGAAGTTATGCTCTATGTTGTCCACTAGAGTCTCTAGTGTCTTCGTCGTGCTGCGTTCTTCATTAGATTCTCCACATTAAGCCATGGGAGTCTATTGACTGTCTGAACGTCTGGAAGATAATTGATTTATTGCTTGCTCCAGTTGATGAAGGGTTGCATTGAACTGGTTTACTGATTCTTCGAAGCGAACCTGTGATTCTTGGCTTGACGGATATGGACATGGTGCATAAGGGAGTGGTGGTTCTTGGGAGTAATTGGATTGGCGTTGGGGTGAATAAGGATCATGTGGTAGTGAATGGTGAAAACAAGCTTGTGAGTGTAGTGGTTTGAAGTTATGTCGAGAGGATGGTCTCTGAGCACAGGGTGGGGCTTGTTGGTAGTTATAAGGCGGTCCACCAAATCTATCAGTTGGGTATGCATTGTAAAATGGTCTCTGTCCATGATATCTAGGAGGATGTTGTTGCCTAAAGGGTTGATCGGATCCTTGTGGCTCCATCCATCTTTGATTGCTTAGACCTTGATGCATAGTCCTATTATAGCTTCCATTCCTTGCAACAAAATTAGAACCAAACTCAAAGCGAGAGGGGTGAGAATTCATAATAGATATCAGAAATAAGAGGGAAGAGAGAAAACAAATAAACAAGTAAAAGAATTTTTTTTTGAAAAATATTTACAATAACCAATAATAAGGCACACGTTTGCAATTCCCCGGCAACGGCGCCATTTTGACATTAGGATTTTTGCTAGTAAAGAATTTTATAAAATTGCGTTGTAAGTATAGATTCTAAACCAACAAGAATCCCTTCGTACAAATGTTTTGGTTGTCACAAGTAACAAACCCCTAAATAAATTGATAACCGAAGTATTTAAACCTCGGGTCGTCTTCTCAAAGAATTGCAGGGAGGTATGTTCTTATTATTGGTTATGAGTTTGTAAATTGGGGTTTTGGAGTTTGGGCAATGGGCACTTGTATATTTAAATGACAAGTAAAATAAATTAACAATAATAAAATCTCTTGGCAAGGTATAAGAACTAGAAGTCCTATCCTAGTTATCCTTATCAATTGTGATGAGAATTGGATTTTTCTCCCACTTTGTTAACCTCTAACTACGAAGGTAAGTTAAGTGGATGAATTAATTCGAATCCTCAAGTCCCAGTCTTTCCTTGGGAAAAGTTGGAGTTATTGGATCTTGAATTAATTCTTGAAGAATTCCAATTTTCAATCAACAATGAGTTTGATAACTCAAGAGTCACCAATTATTTAACTTAAGCCAAAAGGGAAAATATCTAAATTAAATTAAAAGCATTCATATAAATAAAACAATCATAAACTAAAATACCTCAAATAACATTAATTAAGAAAATCAATCCAAACATAAAGAGTTCATAAACTAAATTGGGAAAATATATAAAAGGAATATTGAACCTGTGATTGAAGAAGATGAAATCCTAATCCTAATCCTAATCCTAAGAGAGAGGAGAGAACCTCTCTCTCTAAAAATTACATCTAAAACTAAAATTATGAATTATGAGAGCCTAATTATGAATGGATGCATTCCCCCACTTTATAGCCTCTAGTCTATGCCTTCTGGACATGGATTTGGGCCAAAAAGGGCTTCGGAATTCGCTATGAGCGTTTTCTGCAATTTCTGGTGCGTGGACTCTGTCACGCGGTCGCGTCAATTGGAGTTTTCCTTGTCACGCGGTCGCGTCAGTCATGCGGCCGCGTCATAGGTGTTCTTCTTTAGGCGCGCGGTCGCGTCAGTCATGCGGCCGCGTCGTCGATGCGGTCGCGTCGCTGCAAGTTTCTTCACAAACTCCGTTTTATGCTTTCCTTCCATTTTTGTATGTTTCCTTTCCATCCTTTAAGCCATTCCTGCCTTAGGAGATCTAGAACAACTCAACACACCAATCACGGCATCGAATGATAATAAAGGGTAATTAAAATAATTAATTTCAAAGCATAGGAAACATGTTTTTCACAAATATCACATAATAACGAAGGAAAAGTAAAACCATGCAATTTACATGAACAAGTGAGTGAAGGATTGAATAAATCACTTAAATTAAGTACAGAATATATCATAAAATATGGGTTTATCACCCTCCTACCCACTTCTGGACAAGGACAAAGAGTCCAGGAAGAAAGAAGACCAACCTACTGAGAAACTCAGAAAATACCACAACTACACCCCTCTTCGGATGTCCCTTGTAGCCATTTACTGGAGATATGCAACACTGAGAAGATCCCACCGCCTCGCCCGATTAAACACAAGAGAGGAGGAAGTCAAATAGAGTATTGCAAATACCATCGAATCTATGGGCACTCTACCAATGACTGTCACGACCTAAAGATTGTCATAGAAAAATTGGCACGAGAAGGGCGACTAGATTGGTTCTTAGCCAATAGAGCGGAAGAACCAAGAAAGAGGAGAAGGGATGAAGAGGTCGGACGAGGTGAACATCTCCCTCACACCCCTGAGAGATATATTCACACGATAAGCGGAGGATTTGCAAGAGGAGGGATCTCTAAATCATCCCGCAAAAGACACCTCAAAGAGGTGTATCATGTTAGAGAAAGCGACAGGTCACCCGACCTTCCCACCATTACTTTCACTCAAGAAGACGCCGCGGGTATCATCCTGGGACATGATGACCCTGTGGTCATTACCATCATACTCGCTAACGCTAATTTCCACTGAACATTAGTAGACCAAGGAACCTCTGCAGATATCCTATTCAAGTTCGCATTCCACAAGCTCGGCCTACAAGCGAAATAGCTCCGAGCTTTCCCAAATAGCTTGTTCGGACTCGGAGACACCCCAATCCAACCACTTGGGTACATCCCATTGCACACAACATTCAGAAAAAGGAACAAAGTCTAGAACAATGAGCATAGACTACATCGTAGTCGACGTCAGCTCCGCATACAACGCCCTTATAGGTCGGACAATGTTAAATCAGCTCACCGCGGTGGTCTCCACCCTGCACCTATGCATGAAGTTTCCAACTACAGAAGGGATCGCTACCATAAAAGGGGACCAAAAACTCGCGCGACGTTGTTACAACGAAAGTCTAAACCTTAAAGGTGACCCCAGAGGAAAGGAAACCAATACCATAGAACTCGGCGTGAGGAACTCCGCCCTCAACCAGAAGGTGAGACCAAAAAAGTCCAAATCGGAGACACTCAAGACAAAACAACAAACATATGGGCGAATCTATGAGGAGACCTAAAGGAACTACTAACAAGGCTCCTAAGGGATAATTCCGACCTCTTTGCATGGATGGCCGCAGACATGCTGGGTATAGATCCCGAGCTAATATGCCATAAATTGGCAGTATATCCTGGATCTCGATCAGTGCAACAGAAGCGTAGGAAGCTTGGCCCAGAAAGGTCCCAAACTGTGGAAGAGCAGGTACAAGCATTGCTGAAGGCAGGGTTCATAAGGGAGGTAAAAAACCCGTTATGGCTAGCCAAGGTAGTATTGGTCAAAAAGTCAAATGAGAAGTGGCGGATGTGCACGAATTACACCGACCTCAATTGCATCATTTTAGAAAGTGATCAAATCGAGCTCTCACTAAAGTTCGAGTTTCCTGCCTCAAATAACCAAGCTGAATATGAAGCCCTACTAACTGGTTTGAAGCTGGCTAGGGAGGTAGGAGCGCAGAAGCTTACCATCTTCAGTGACTCACAAGTCGTCACCTTGCAAATAGAAGTGACCTATCAGGCTAAGGATTCCACCATGAAGAAATACCTAGACAAAACCAGAGAACAGCTCGGACAATTTAGGGGATATGAGGTCTGACATATATCTCGAGAACATAATGCCCGAGCTGATGCCCTTTCAAAACTAGCCAGCACCAAACCAGGGGGCAATAATAGAAGCCTCATCCAAGAAACACTACAAAAACCATCAATCTCGGAGGAAGAGAAAATCCCAACCATATCAGGTCAGGACCAAGGGTGGATAACTCTCATAGTCAGTTATATCAAATCTAAAATACTCCCCGCGGATAAAAATGGGCAAAAAGGCTAGTACGAGAAACACAGTACTACATCATAGTGCACGACGTCTTATATAGGAGAGGAATCTCTACACCTCTCCTAAATTGTGTCCCGATATCTGCGATGAGGGAAGTTCTTGAGGGAGTTCATAGTGGCATGTGCACTAACCACCTCGGGGCGCGAGCTCTTTCCATAAAGGTACTCCGAGCCGGCTTTTACTGGCTGACGTTGCAAAAGGAAGCACCAGAGTTCGTCAAAACATGTCCCCCATGTCAGAAGCACGCCAACTTTCACATCACACCACCCGAAGAACTCATTTGTGTCATTTCACCCTAGCCATTTGCAAAGTGGGGGCTTGACATCCTCAGACCATTCCCCTATGGATCAAGACAAGTCAAGTTTCTCATCGTAGGAATAGACTATTTCATAAAATGGATTGAGGCTGAACCTCTAGCCACTACCACCACCCAACGAAGTCAAAAATTTCTATACAGGAACATTATCACAAGGTTTGGGGTTCCATGCTCCATCACCACGGATAATAGAATTCAATTCACCGACACAGGTTTTAGGAACTTGGTAGCTGAGCTAAAAATAAAGCACCAATTCACCTCCATAGAACACCCATAGGCCAATGGATAGGCTGAAGCCGCCAAGAAAGTCATATTGGCCGGGTTAAAATGGAGACTACAGGATGCAAATGGAGCTTCGGCTGAAGAGCTCCCACAAGTCCTATGGGCATATCGGATAACACCACATTCCGTTATTGGAGAATCACCCTTCTGACTTTTTTTCGGAATGGAGGCAATGATCCCCGTAGAAATAGAAGAACGATCCCCAAGAGTGATCCTCTACAACGAAAACTACAACTCCCAAACCCAAAGGGAAGAACTCAACCTACTCCCAGAAGTTCGAGAAAGAGTTCGGATCAAAGAGGAAGCTCTAAAGCGTCGAATGGCTCTGAGGTATAATCGGAAGGTAGTCCAGCGAAGCTTTGCCACCAATGATTCATCTTAATCCAAAATGACATCGGAGCAGGTCGGTCAGGAGAAGGGAAGCTAGCAGCTAACTAGAAAGGACCATACCGAGTTACAGAGGTACTGGGGAAAGGTTACTATAAGGTGTCCGACCTCGAAGGGCGAGAGCTACCAAGGTCATGGCATGCCTGTAACCTAAGAAGGTACTATAGCTAGAAAATAGTAAAAGATCTTAGGGCAAGGCGCACTCTTTTTCCTAAAAAAGGTTTTTTAATGAGGCGCCAGGCCGAGATCTAAAAAACTGCCCGACCTAGAAGGGTAAGTAATCATATGTACACACTTTATGTTTTTTATCTCATTACTTTTTGAATGAAAATTATCAATTCTCTAGAAAGTTTTCTACCAAGACGCATTAATCTAAGCTCATAAAACGCAAAAATTTATTGCCCGATTACAAAGAGGTCAGCAAGGTGAAGCGATAAAAGCAAGTTAATGCAAGAAGTTATAAAAAGTAACCCATAAAAAGTGGCCTGACAAGGTCTAACTAAAAATGGGATTACTAAAATTAACTTAAGAAGGTCCGACAGAGAAGTCAGACCAGAAAAAGGATCACTGAAAAGGGACAAAAACATCTCGCAAAGGCCAATGAAAGGTTAATAAACCAAGGCCTGAAATGATCAGCTAAAAACGTACAACCCCTAAAAAGGATTTTTACCTAAAGCAAGGGCACGACCTTGAAACAGAGCTAAAAAGTCGTCTAAACAAACTATAAAGAAAAGATTCCCCCTCGGAACACTACCTAAAGAGTTGTTGGAATATGACTAAAAAGCTTGAGTAACAAAGCCATACAGGTCGACATCAACTAAGAAGAAGCGCGACCCAAAGAAACAAGTACGACCTCGAGAAAAGAACAAGTAAAAAGCCAAAAAAGGTTGAAAACAACTTAAGGCTCAAAAGTGCTTAGCTAAAAAGGGAACAACTCCGCTCATAGAAGGCACGATCTCAAAACAGAGCTACAAAAGTTGTTCAAAACTAAAAAGGTTCTATGTAAAGAACACAAAAAAGTTATCAGACAAGTTACTAAAACCCCAGACACCAAGCCGCAAGGATAACTTTGCCAAAGTAAACGGTTGACAACACAAACTCAAAGCAAGGCATGATCCAAAAGGCAAAGGTAAAAAACCCACATCACCACTCAAAAGAGGTCGGACTAGGAAGTACGAAACCTCTATAAAATCCGCAAGGATCGCAAGGGTAAAAACATTAAAGGTTTGACTGACGTATCAGCAAAACGCATCCTTCAAATTAAAACATTAAAGACTCAAAGGCTGCCCTAGAGTTTAAAGTGTTTGTTTTTCAAAATAAAAGTTGCTAAGAAGCAACCAAATGTCAAAAAAGTCAGCCATAGAGATTTATAGAAACTAAACAAAGTTCAAACAAAATCCACAAGTCGGACTATGCCAAGTACAAAACAGGGAAATAATAAGGAATCATCAAGGATCTGAAGTTGCCTCAGCAGCGGCACCCTTAGGAGAAGGAGGCCTGGTCGAGATCGGGGTGGCAATGACAACTTCATCGGACCCATTCAAAATCTCCACGTCAGGTTCGGGTTCAGGATGGACCACCTCGGCGGAAGGATTTGAAGGGGCTAAAGCTGTAGAAGCCTTGGCCGGTGGCACAAGGAGAGGACCATCATCATCATCATCTGGGGTAGGCACAATCTTGCCATCCTCCACCACATTATCCATACTGAATAAGGAGAGATCGGCCTCGGGAGCAAGAACTCGGACCTGAGCCTTCAGGATCTCATGCATGTCAGTCATACTACTCACCATATGTCCCTGAAGCTCAGCATAATCATATTGGGCAGATTGAAGCCTCTCCTTAGTTTCTAGCAACTTGCCGTAGGTTCGAGTATAGCTCTCCTTATACTTTTTTAGAGTCTCCTCGGCTAGGTTAGCAGTTGCCTCCGCCACAGTAGCACGCTCCTTCTCTTTCTCTACATCAATCTCCAACTTGGCAACCCTTGCATCAAGCTCATCTTTCAGACCTTTAATTATATCATACTCAGATTTGCCATCCTCCATAGAAGCCCTAGTGGCATGAACTAGAGACACCCTGATAACCCGTGATAAGGCCGCACCAACATTGGATATCCGAATACTGTTACTTGCAATAAAATCGAGGTGATGGAGAATCGACACATCATCCAAGGGAATTCTACCATGAAGAGCAATTAGCTCCGTGGCAAAAGCCACACCATCAAACTCCTTGTTGTTCAGATCATAAGTCCCAATAGTCTTTTGGTGCTTCGGAGGGGGACTAGCAGCAGTAGGAGAAGAGGTAGAACCAGAGGTCATTTGCAAGGTGTTAGAGGGAACTGTCCGAACTTGCGGGGTTGGAATGATCTTCCTCGGACCCTGAGAGTCAATTGTCGGCTTCTTGGGAGGTAATTGCGCAGAAGAACCACCCTTCGAACTCTTCTGTGACAAGTTCTGAGCTGCCACCACCTTCTTGGCCTTCCGAAAATACTTCATAGAGTCCGAAGATTTCACCATCTCTGAAAAGAAACCAAAAAAAAAATCACAGAGTTGGAAAAGGACAAATTCACAAACAATAGAAGAAAACTATCTGAAAGAAGTCGGACGCTACCTAGTTCAGCACGGAGGAGGGAAGGATCTCCTAGAAACTTATTTATATCCAAATGAGGAAGCTCCCCCCAATGCTCCTCTAAAACACCCACAAAAGCTTGTTCTACCTCACTCAAACTCTCCCAAGGATATTTGACCACTACTACATCTTTTTGCCACCATAAAGGGAAGGTGGGCTCATCATTCTCATCCAAGAAGAACGGACGAACATCCTCAATAGCTCGGACTTTGAAGTAGTAATTCTTAAAGTCCCGAAAAGACTCATCAAACATAAAAAACACCTTCTTCCCCTGGGTAGCTTGGAAGGAAATCAAGAGGCTTTCTTCTTAGCCACTCCGGGTTTTGTCAACAGAAAAAGATGAAGAAAAAGAGTTTCGATAGGACGGACACCCAGTTCTTGACACAACAACTGAAAAATCTTTATAAAACTCCAAGAATTCGGATGAAGCTGAGAAGGGGCCATATTACAGGACCACAAGAGGTTGGTCTCAAAAGTAGTAAAAGGAAGAGTAATACCTAGCTAGCTAAAGAAGTAATCGTAAACATAGAAAAAAGGACGCTCTGCCCGAGTTAAGGGAGGGAAACTAACCCTCTTCTCAGGGTTGGGTGACACCAGCTCGTAATTCTTCTCGTCCTCCCTATTACTACATATCCTATGGAACCTTCTAAGCCTTTCATGGTACTCGAGATCAGCCACAGTCACACACATCAGGACTATTGAATCTAGCCAATCAGCCATACCAGCAGGAACTTTGGTGGACATCTCGACAATGTTTTTACGCGAAGACATAGACCAACTATCCCTACAAGTAAGAAAAATAAAAAAGTCACTAACAAACAACTCGAACAAAAACAGAAAGTGGGGAAACAACCAAACAAATAAACAACTATAGCAGGAAAAGAACACCCCAAGATTTACACAAAGAAAAGGAGATCAAGCGCCAGAAGTCCAGGAGCATCCTTTGGAGGCAACAAGTACAGAGCACAATAAACCCTAACCCTCTCAAACAAAAGAAAAGCACAAGGAAACAAACAGAAGCCCAGATATCAACAAACAGAGAAGTAAAAAGATTGCGACTTTCAAAGGAACAAAAGCATACAATGATCAACAAAGAAAGCTTCATCTTTTTAAAGCTCATCAACAATCAAAACTTTGTGCAAAAAGTAACACATGCAACAATCATCATCGGAAGTAAGGCAGGGAGATAAATGTGTGGGCAGCAAGACATGAACAGCCGCTACTAAAAAGAAAACTCCAAAAAGATATAATCTTGGGTCAGGGGGCAAGCAGAAAGGAAGCTTCTTTTCGCTGAGCAAACAAAATGCACGAATGCTCTAAGAGCAAAAATCCAGAAAAAGGAGAAAAAGCTTGGCTACAAAACTGATCGTGGAGAAAAGAAGGTTCTCTTCGGAAGAAAGGAAAGGGAGTAGAAGAAAAGAGCTAAGTTCAAATTCTTTTTTTCAAAGCAAAGAGGGAAAATGAAACGGTAAAGGGTTAAAAACCTAATCAATGAGCTTTAAAAACAATCGCGTCTTCCCAAGGAAAATTAAAATGCACACCAAAGGCATGCCGCAATTAAAAGAAGCTGAAAATGCCTCGCATTAAAAAAGGCGATACCAGACTCGCACAAGGAGAAACTACTCAAGAGCGACCAAGTCAAGATGCTTGAGCACGACTTCCTCAAAGGGGTCGAAGTTTAGAAAACACGACCTCAAAGGAAGATCAAAGCTCAAGTAGGAGCACTGTTTATACCCTGGACCGAGTTATACGGTCTGGGTTGGACAGAGACAAAGTGACCGACCTCTTGATAGGGTGGTCATCACCGACCTCTTCCGAAAGAGCTCGGCCAAATTGCCATAGAGGCCCAAGTAGGCCCAAACAGAAGGACGCGGCCCACTCTAAAGGCGGCTAGCTTAAAAGATAGGTGACCTCGCCCAAGATAAGATAAGATAACTAACTTATCTCAAGAAAGGTCACTCCACACTACTATAAATACACTGAAGCCCCCAAGTATAACTCATACACTGATTCTACATAAAATCATGTCTAAAGCACGTGCTAACTTAAGCATCGAAGTCTCTTGCAGATACCACCATCCTCCGGTGATCAAGGATCAGCAGCACCACTAGATCCAGCAAGGAGGACACAACATCTCCGACCCCATCAAAAGATCTCGTTCGAGATCGACCTTCAGTTTTAGGTAACCCTCAGAACAGTAACTATTGTTATAAAGTTATGCCTTTTGGACTAAAGAATGCAGGCGCAACTTATCGGTGTCTTATGGACAAAGTCTTCGCCAATCAGATCGGCAGAAATAGAAGTCTATGTCGACTACATGGTCACCAAGACAAAAGTCGACAAGAACCATATCGATGACCTAACAGAGATCTTCGGCCAGATACGCCAATACAACATGCGCTTGAATCCTGAGAAATGCACCTTTGCCGTTCAAGGTGGTAAGTTTTTAGGCTTTCTACTAACCAGCAGGGGTATTGAAGTTAACCTTGACAAATGCCGAGTAGTGGTGGAGATGTCAAGCCCGAAGAAATTAAAAGAAGTCTAGCGCTTCACAGGAAGACTTGCTGCACTATCTAGATTCGTCCCATGTTTAGCTTCAAAATCTATTCCTTTCTTCCAAACACTTAAAAAGAAAAACAACTTTCAGTGGAATGATGATTGTGAGAGAGATATTAATACACTAAAAACAACTCTCTCGCAACTGTCGATTTTATAGAAACCCTTACAAAGGGAAGATTTATTCCTATACTTATCAGTTATTGACTGAGCGATAAGCTCTGCTCTTGTTACAGAAAGGGACAAAGTTCAGCATCCAATATACTTCGTCATTAAAACCCGACAACATGCTGAAATCAATGATCCGAGGATAGAAAAGCTGGCGTTAGCATTAATATTCTCAACAAGAAGGCTCCGACCTTATTTCCAAAGCCATGTCATTTATGTTCGGACCAACCACCTATTACAACAAGTGTTGCACAAACCAAAAATTGCAGGCAGACTTGTTAAGTGGTCAATCGAATTGTCCAAGTTTGACATCAGATACCAAGCAAGAGGACCGATCAAGTCACAATTCCTCGCCGACTTCATAGCAGAACTGACGATCCTACAGAAGACGACCATACAGTACAATAGACTTTATATGTAAACGGTTCATCAAACACTAAAGGATGTGGCGTAGGAATCCGGCTGAAGGGCGATGATGGTTTCATTCTGGAGCATTCACTACACCTATCCTTTAAAGCCAGCAACAATCAATCCAAATATGAGGCCCTCGTCGCCAGACTCTGACTTTGTTTAGATCTTCATATATCAGCCATAAAGGTATACTGCGACTCACTATTGGTAGTACAGCAGGTAAACGACCTTTTCCAGGTAAAAGATCCTCTGCTTTCCAAATACTTATCGTTAGTAAAAAATTTAAGTTCAAAATTTATAAAATTTGAAATACAACATATACCACGAGAACAGAACCATAGGGACGACATCTTATCTAAACTCGGCAGTACACAATCCGATCTATCCATATTACATCAATCTACTATAACCTCTCCAAGTGTTACTCTAACAGAGGTCTTAAGTGTCACACAGGAAAAGGATTGGCAAAATAACTTTATACAATATTTACAAACAGGTCATGTACCAGACAGTGTAGAGAATGCAAAAAGGTTCCGACGACAAGCATCTTTCTTCACATTACTCAACGTATCTTTATATAGGCGAGGATACACTCGCCCATTACTAAAATGCCTTACCAAAACTGAAGCTGATATAGCACTGTCCGAAGCACACGAGGGAATTTGTGGATCACACACTGGAGCTCGGAGTTTAACATCGAAAATCCTCCGCGCCGGTTTCTTTTGGCCTACCTTAAAACAAGATTGCCATAACAAAGTTCGGACATGTGACGATTGCCAGAAACATGCACCACTCATACACATTCCTGCCGAGCAACTACATCATTCCGATGTTAGTTGGCCTTTCAACCAATGGGGACTAGATATACTCAGTCCGTTCCTAACGGCACCGGGTAGGTAAAAATTCTCATAGTTGGAATTGATTATTTTTCAAAGTGCGTTGAAGCCCAACCTTTAGCTAGGATTACATCCCAGCAAATGATCTCTTTCGTCTGGAAAAATATTATTTGCCATTTCGGCATTCCTCAGCATATAATTACTAACAACGGTCGCCAGTTTGTTGATCAGAAATTTCAATCTTTTTTGCAGAATCTTAAAGTCAAAGAAAGTAATATTGTATGCACTCAAGAAAGAATTAGACGACGCTAAAGGACTCTGGGCCGAACTAATACCTGAAATTCTTTTGGGGTATAATACCACACCACAATCATCAACAAAAGAGACCCCATTCCGACTTGTATATGGCTCTAAGGCTATGATACCATTAGAGATCTCACAAAGCTCAATCAGAACCCAACTCAGTCACCAAGATGAAGCTCGGCGAGAAGAGTTAGATATCATCAAAGAAATAAAGGACATGGCAACACCCTGGCAACGCGCGGCACAACAAGCCATAGCTCGGCGACATAATAAATCGGTAAGAAGCCAATCATTTCAAAAAGGAGATTTGGTACTTCGAAAGACAGAAACTGCTCGGAAGCCATCATCCCATGGAAAACACGCAGCAAATTGGGACGGTCCATACCAAATTATAGAAATCCTCGGCAATGGAGCATACATATTAGAATCGGTAAATGGTACAACTCTACCTAACAACTGGAATATTTCTTCCTTAAAGAAGTTCTATAGTTGAATGTCAGCGATAGGCTTGTACTCTTTTTCCTACTACCAAGATTTTTCCCAAAAGGGTTTTGCTTGGAGAGGTTTTTAACGAGGCTAGCTTACCTACACCTTTGTATCCAAAGGTTCACCAATTTATTGTATATGAGCAATAAAGTTTGTCTCATTTTTTTCAAATAAAGTCAATACTAACTCTATTACTTATCATTCTGGTAACTGATTTTATCATTAAAGCACATATCCGAGTTTATTTTTTATCAATCTCAAATAAATTCAAACAACGAGCACTTCTGCTTATACAAACTACAACTCGCCCATGGTCGGCAATCAAATCATTCAAACAAACAAGGAATATTCTAAACAGAAATTCCTACTAACTAAGCAAAAGCTTTTCTAAATACCTCAAAAATAGATAGATCCAAACACATTCTCTAAAACAAGAGTCAATAAAAAACTATATCAGAAAACTACAACTTTCTCTCACCATTATCAAAATGTAGCGCCCTTTCCAGCGACAGAGACAAAAAACACCTTAACAATACAAAAAGCTCTAACAAACAGAGCATTACAAAACTGCACAAAAAACATATAGCTTTTCATAAAATACTAAACATTCTCAGCCTCATCCTTGGCAACACCATCATCTTCGACCATCTTTCCATCCTGGACGATCTTTCCAGGATCCATTTCAGACAAATCTACTTCAGGGGCAAGGAACTTAACCTGTAAAGATGCTCTTTCAAATCCCTCAACAAAGGAGTCCAAAATTTCATCCCCTTTTTTCTTCTCCATTTCTTTCAGTTGAGCAATAACTTCAATCAGCCGAGATTCCATGCTCGCCAAATCAGCATCTTTTTTCTTTAAATCCTCGACATCCTTAGCATAATTATCCTTTGTTTCTTTCAACAGTTTCTCAGTATCAGCCAATTTAGTCCGAAATTCAGCCACAATAACTTTATTTTCAGCCAATTCTTCCTTCAACAACAAACAGTCCTCTTTTTCAACTGTTACTTTCTTATGTTTCAACTCCTAGCTACGCCCTAAACTGGCCAGCCGCAAACCAACCACCTACAAGCCACAATATCAACAAATTATACATACATCCTACTACAAAAAAAAAATACTAACAATAAAATAAAAATCGGACCTTACCTACATATATTACCCAATCGCAATTTCACCAACCTCGTTAGCCAAGGATACATCGGCCGATTACTGACAAAACTCATCCCCCACAGCCATATAAGGATACTCTTTCCCCCAAAAGCTCTGCTCGGACAATTTATGAAGCTTTTTATGGTTTACCATAAAAGCTTGAATTTCTTCTAAGGAAACACCCTTATCCTTTTCACTAGATTCTTCAGACTAGTCCACCACGTCTGATTTCCTCTTCTTCAGAATCACTTTCCTATGCCCTTGAAGAGGCTGACTAACTTCTCCAAACATTGGCTCTTTTTCACGATTTGATGAAGACACTGCCTTATCCAAGTTTTTATTTTTAAACCGAGATCTCAAAGAGGCAGCCGAAACCCCATGGTATTTACCACCTATAACACAAAATATCATGCGTCAGAAATTCTTAGGAAAATAAAATGCAAATAAAAAAAACCCTGAACTCACCCAAGTACTCTAGCACAGCTTCTTTATCTTCCTCCCATTTGAGTAACTCATACATCGAAATCAGATCCTTACGATCAATATTTTCAACCAAGAACTCAATCAAGCACACATTCCTCAGAGATATAACCTCGGGGTCAAGTATATTCTGAGACTCCGAACACCACCACAACGGGAACCTCTCTGCCAAATCCTCATCAACATAAAAAGGAAATTCTTTTCCCAGATTCCTAAACTTAAGATACATTTCTTTAAAATCCTTAAATGAAGATTTATATAGCTTAAAAATACCAAATCCAGGGGTATTGTTGAAATTAATCCATCCCCCTTTCCACATCCTTTTCGCCTGAAACAGAGAAAAAAAACAAATCTATTGATGGAAGCTCCTCAAGAAACTCCATCAGAATCTCAAAAGAGCGTAAGAACGCCCAGCCATTAGGATAAAGCTGAGACGCAGCACAGTTTAATTGTTTCAGTACTTGACACTCAAAGTTTGTGAATGGCAACTTCACTCTAAGTTCTTCCAAGACACAACTGTGCATATAGAAATATTTGAATCCCTGCCCCCGGTGATAAACCCTATCGTCACTACAACATGGCAGTAACTCGACTTGAACCCCAGAACCGGCCCTTACAACCTTGGATATATCTACCTCCTTAACAGCTACCTCGTCACTAAATAGGGACACTCAAGACTTCACATCGTTACTAACCCAGTCATAAGACTAGTCAATCTTACCTTTCTTCTCCTTCTCAAACCCCATTAACAAACACAAAAAACAAAAAAAAAACAGAGGGAGGAAGAACGAAATAATAATCAGAAGCAAGAAGAAAGGGCATGCATACCTCTTTTACTCATTCTGTTTCGAAAGAAGCAAAGCCAAACGTCAAGTATTACCAAGTTATAACTTCAAATTGGAACCCAACAATCCAATTAATCACACCACAAAGCACGTTTTAAATCCAACAACTGTTGCCTCAGTCACATCAAACGGCGCAGCTTGCTTTGGAAACACAACAAGCCTTTAATACTCTCACATATCTTTCTCTCTCTTCAGTAAAAAGTGGACACGACTCCCCCATGTTCCACACTCATATTTTTAATGAAGAACGTTGAATTGGGGATTCCGTTATTAATCCATCTAAACGAGTTATAACTCACAAAGAAGTTCAACCTGCTTCATTAAAAATACTCCTCAAGCTAAACTTGGAGGTTGTGATATGGCAATTACAAATCTGAGTTATAACTCGGTATCGCACGTTACAGCTCGACTTTATGAGCTATAATGCGACCGATTAACATGCCAGTCATAATCGCCGATCAAATAGTATAACAATCAGATACGTTATCAATCATTTCAAATCCGAAGTTAATACTCAAATCATAACTGACGAGAAGTTCACCATACAAAAACAAAGTAAAGTATCTTTCTTGACACAGTTTGAACAATACACCATACTCATTTAAGCATTGGAGTGCATTTGCAGGTACACTTCCCCTTTTTTCTACCATTCACACTCTCAAGTCACGTAAAAAGAAAAAAACTCGGATTAGAAGGATTGGCCGTTCAACCTCTGAAGTGATAACTCGGCAGTTATCTGTTACAAGAAACCGGCCCACTCTGCAGGCAAGAACAGTTGTTGTTTGGTTTCTTCTTGTGATTCCTCTTTTTCTTTTATTATTATTATATTTTTTTGCTTTTTTTCTTTTTTTTTTCGTGTTCTTTTATTCTGTTTATTATATTATATGATTATGGGGTTACATCTTCTCCATCCTCAATAAAAGTTGTAGTAATTCTTTCAAAATGCAGCGTAAAATAACGTACAAAGACATGGCACAGTGGTTGTACAAATTAGAGTTATTTTTATTATTTTTAAAACACACTTCACATTTCAAGAGGTACAAGGCTTAATTAATCATTAAATGCTTCAATAATTGGAGTGATAAATAATTTCTTTTTCTTATCTTGGATTTGAGTTTTGGAACGAAAAGTAAAATCAGTGCTGAGAACATCATGTTCTCTAAGGTAACGTTTGCAAGCAGGAACTAGGACTAAAATTAAAAAATTGATATTTAGTATTGTATTTGATAGTAAGAGATTGAAATTAAAATTTCAGTTCTTTTACTATTTACATAAAGTGGGGATATATACAAGAAACTGAAATTTTTAAAAGAGTTATGCTACACATACAAACATTTTTGACATATAAGTTCATACAAGTTAATTTTAACCCAACAAAATTTACTTACATAACGCGTGCGTGAAATCACATTGTTCCTCCTCCAACGTTTGTATTTCGCGTTCCTCCTCCTCTTCTTCCTTCATCTTCTCCTTTTTCTTTGCGTTTCTCCTCTTTTTTCTTCGCGTGTTTTATCTTCATTGTCGTTCTTTTTATTACTATTATTGTTGCTGCATTTTTTTCTCCTCCTCTTTCTATTGATTATCTAACATTATGTATTTTTTTATTTTTGATTTTTTCCTCCCAAAAAAATTATAAGAATATGAAAAAAGAAGATGAAGAAGAAGCAACTACAAAAGATGAGGAAGAGGAAGAGAAAAAGTTTGAATTATGCAGAACTTATCAAAATAAAAATATGCCGAAATATTTTCAAAAAACACCGCAAATTTTCTAAAATACACCGAAACGAGAATGAAACAGATTCATCACAATAACAATTCAGATTCAGAACTCCTATATCAAAATTTTGCTATAAATCTACAAAAATATTTTCTTTAAAGTATTTTTTCTTCTTCATTTTTTCTTATTTCTTTCTTTCTTTTAGTTGAATGAATGTAGGTTCATTCTCTTTCAAATAATTTTATACCATTATGTGTTTCTTTTTCTTCTTTGTTTGATTTTTTTTGTTTTTATTCTTATTAAGAGAGTAAAACAAGAAGAAACTTGAGAAAGTAAAATAAAAAAAATATGAATAAGAAAAAAAAGATAATGGTAATGATGATGATGAAAAAGAAGAAGCAACAGCAGAAGATGAGAAAGAGGAAGAGTAAGAGTTTTGAATTTTCAGAATAAAAATACACCGAATGAAATATTTTCAAAATACACCGCAAAATTTTCAAAATACACTGAAAATTTTTCAAAATACACCGAAACAAGAATAGAACAGATTCATCACGATTCAGAACTCCTAGCTATATCGAAATTTTGCTACAAATGCACAAAACTATTTTCTTTAATGCATTTTTTTCTTCTTTTTTTTCTTGTTTCTTTCTTTCTTTTAGTTGAATAAATATAGGTTCATCCTCTTCCAAGTAATTTTGTAGTATTATTTGTTTCTTCTTCTTATTTGTTTGATTTTTTTATTTTTATTCTTGTTAAGAGAGTAAAACAAGAAAAAATTTGAGAAGATAAAACAAAAAGAAAAAGATAAATAAGAAAAAAAGATGATGACGACGATGAAAAAGAATAAGTAGCAGAAGATAAGGAGAAAGAAGAGAAAGAGTTTTGAATTATGCAGAATTATCAAAATAAAAATACACCGAAATATTTTCAAAATACACCGCAAGATTTTTAAAATACACCGAAAATTTTTCAAAATACACTATAAAACAAGAATGGGACATATTCATCACAATAACAATTCATATTCAAAATTTTTACATCGAAATTTTGTTACAAATGTACAAAAATATTTTCTTTAATTTTGAATCAAGCAACGTCATCAATATGACAAAAATTATACTATAACGATAACGACGATACGTATAAGAAGAAGATGATGATGACTATAATGATGATGATCATGATTATGAAGATGATGGAGGAGAAGGAAGGAGGGAAAGAAATTCCAATGAAAAAGGAGGAGGAGGAAGAGGAGGAAGAGGAGGAAGTAATGATAACGAAAGAGAAAAATAATGAAGAGCAGCGGTACGAAGAAGAACGTGCGCGCATAGATATAAATGATTTGTATGAACTTATATCATAAAATGACTTGTATGTGGAGAATAATTATTTTTAAAAATAAAAACTGAAAATTTAATAACATTTATTTTTAAAATAAATTACTTTTATTCAACTTTTCAAATTCTAAATCAAACTTCATTTTTTCGTTTTTAATAAGATACTAAGATATAATTTAATTTTATACGCTTTATCCCAAATATAATATTCAAACAAAATGTCCACCTTCCAAATATAGTCTAAGAGATCTCAAATATTCGAATAAAATATCTATCTTAAGAGTGTAAGTATAGTTTGAAAAAAAAATGTTCATGAGGTCAATGGTTTTGACCTAAAATATATCTATGATTGAACGAATGTGAGATGTGAAATGAGGAAACTTTTGACTATTGAATCATGGGTCTACTGGAAATTATATGAAATTCTCACTATATATTTTTAATACTGATTACCTAAATATTACGACCCAATGGTCACCAGGTCTTATTTGTTTTTTTGGTAAGGGATTAAATTAGTTTCTTACATTTAGGTATAATATTATTTTGATTTTTAAGGTTTAAAGTGTTTTATTTAAATTTAAAAGAGTTTCATTTGGTTTCAATTTAATTTTATCGGAGGTCAAAGATAAATAATTAACAAAATTTCCTACATAATACCGTATAAGAATAAGGTCGATAATTTTAAAAATAAGTACAAGTTCCAAAGGTACAAAATTAACCGTGAATGTATCAATACATTTCTTTATCATTTTTCTTATAATTAAAATGAAATATTTTTTATAAAACTAAAAAAATGTTAAATATATATATTGATGCATCCACGGTTAATTTTGTGCCTCTAGAACTTATATTTATTTTTCAAATTATCGATCTTGTACTTATACTGCTGTCATGTAGGACATTTTGTTAATTATTTATCTTTGACTTTACGGTGAAACTAAATTAAAATTAAATAAAACTTTTTTAAATTTAAATAAAATACTTTAAACCTTGAGAACTAAAACAGAATATGGCCAAACATAAAAGACTAATTTAATCCTCTACCCTTGTTTTTTAATATAAAGGATTTGTAATTTTGTATACTTTAATATTTCAAATGAATTGCGGGAGAATGAGATTTTATAGTGTCAAATCTTATTATTATTATTATTATAGACTCGACATTCGAAACAACTGTGTTATCTAAAAGAAATTATGTTGCGTCAAACAAATAAAATTATAATAAGTATTTTATAAAGAGAAGGCTACATATTTCAGGTTTACAAACTCTCAAAAAATTTATTTTTCTCTTTTACCTATTTTTTCTTAAGGCAGTATTTTAATTTCTGATTGCAACATATTTTAAAAGATAAAAGGTTGAAATAGAAATGTATATTTATTTTTGAAAATATAATTTTGCTGTATCAATTTTTTTGGCTAGTTTCAAACCAATAAACATGGCTTTGTATTCTACTTGATTATTGGAGACTACTAAAAACTCAAATTTTAACGAGAGCTTTATCCGAATTTCTTTTTTATTCTCGAGGATAATTCTTGCTCTATTTCTAACTTTGTTTGACGATCTATCTACATATAAATGTCGGGCTGTAGGATCTCCTTGGGCCCTATATACTCAATCAAAAAATCGATCACAGATATTGTGACTTGATTGTTGTACGAGTTTTGTATTTCAGATTGAACTTAGATAACTCTACGGCCCATTGTAGCATCCGACCCGCGATGACCGTCTTTTGGAGGATATGCTTCATGGTTGGTTAGTTCTAATATTTATTGTGTAAGCTTGGAAATAAGGCCGGAGCCTTCTAGAGGCGAGGACCAGGGCGTAAACGAACTTTTCTATTTTTTGGTAGTTAAGTTCTGCCTTTTGTAAGGCCTTGCTGGTGAAGTAGACAGGTTGTTGTCCGCTCTTGTCTTTTCGGATGAGAGCAGAAGTTATGGCCTTGCTTGCAACTGCGAAGAATAATATGAGCTCTTCTCCTTTTTCAGCTCGGGTATGGCTGACTCAAGAAATTTTTTAAATCTTGAAAAAGTTATTCATATTCCTGAGTCCACTCAAATTAGCAATTCTTTTTGAATATTGGAAATAGAGATAAAGATTTTAAAGCTGACCTTGCCAGGAATATGGATAAAGCTGCCAACCTTTCATTTAATTGTTGGACTTCCTTTAAGCAGGTCAGACTTTTTATCGCAAGTATTGCCTTGCATTTATCTGGGTTAGTTTCAATGCCCCTTTGAGTAAGCATAAATCCTAAGAACTTCCCGATTCTACTGCAAAGGTGTACTTTAAGGATTGAGTCTCATCCCATACTGCCTTATTGTGTTGAACACCTCAGCTAAGTCGGACAATAAATTAGTTTCCTCTTTTCTCCTAACAAGCATGTCGTTCACATAGATTTTCATCAACTTCCGAGATGTGATGAAAACACCTTGTTCATTAGTCGTTGATATGTGACTTCAGTAACTTTTAATCCGAAAGGCATCACCACATAATAATAATTTTCTCTCGGTTTAATAAAAGAGGTTTTTTTTTGTCCGCTTTATACATCGGGATTTGTTTGTATCCTGAGTATGTGTCAATAAGGGACAAGTACCTATAACCCGAAGCCGAATCTACCAGAACCTCAATACTGGGAAGAGGATATGGATCCTTAGAACAAGTTTTGTTGAGGTTGGTGTAGTCGACGCACATTCTCCATTTTCCATTCTATTTTTTCACAAGTAGTACATTTGCCAACCACAAGGGGTATTTTACTTCCCTTACAAACTAGGCTTTTAACAAGGCTTGGACATGCTCTTCAAACACTTATGCTTTTTTAGAGCTGAGCTTTCGTTGTTTCTATTGTACAAGTCGTGAGCTCGGGTAAATGGCAAGCTTGTGACTCATGAGGTCGGGATGTATTTCGGGCATGTCGGAGGCCTTCCATGTGAGGAGGTTGAAATTTTCTTGTAGGAGCTTGACGAGATCTTCCTTTAATTCTTTGCAAGTTAGCTCCTATATTTGTTGTTTCCCGACTTGATCTCTACTTTGAACCTCCTCAATCTTTCTGTCGGATTGTGGCCTCAACTCTCTTCGAATTCAGACATTGCCGAGTTCAATGGTATTGACCTCTTTCCCCTTTTTTTAGCCTCTTAGGTTTAGGTTTTTATTGTACCATCTTCTCGCCAATTTTTGCTCTCCTCTCACAGATGCTATTCCTTCGGAGGTAGGAAACTTCATACAAAGATGAGGAGTAGAAATGACCGCAGCAATTTGTTTAGAATTGTCCAACTTATCTGAGCATTATAGGCTGATGCTACATCGACCACTATGTAGTCTATACTCAATGTTCTTGACTTTGTACCTTTACCAAAAATGGTGTATAACAGAATGAAGCCAAGAGGTCGGATCGACATATCTCCCAACCCAAAAAGAGTGTTGGGATATGCCCTAAGTTCCTTTTCTTTTAACCCCAGTTCGTCGAAAGCAGGTTAAAATAGAATGTCAGCCGAACTTCCTTGATCTACCAGAGTTTTGTAGAGGTTTGCATTGGCGAGCATCATTGTAATCATGATGAGGTCGTCATGCCTTGGTGTTGTCCCTTTAGCGTCTTCTTTTGTGAAGGACATAGTAGGCAAGTTAGGGGCTTCAGCCTCTTCCAAACTTCTTTCAAATGCCTTTTGCGGGAGGATTTGGTTATGCCACCTCCTGCAATTCCTCTGGCTATCATGTGAACGTTTCTATCAGGATTTCTGGATGATCGATCTTATCGACTCCTATCTTCTTACACTCTTTTGCTTTTCCTTTGATCATCTGATCTTTCCGCCAAGTATCTCTCCAATCGATCTTCCCTTGGCAATTTTTCTATCACATTTTTTAAGTCGTAACAATTATTGGTGGAATGTTCATATATCTTGCGATAGTATTGACAATATTTTGTCAAGCTCCCATCTTTTTTTATGGGTCGAGGAGGTGAAAGCTTCTCAGTATGGCAGATCTTCTAGTAGATGTCAACAAGAAAAACTCGTAGTAGGGTGTAGTTGTGATACCTTTGAGGCCTATTTGAGTTGTATTCATCTTTTTTTTTCATTTCTTTCTCTTTATCTTAAGCCTGGTATGAGGGTTTGGCCTTGGGACGGATTCTCTTAGTCGGACATTTTCTTCCATGTTGATGTACTTTTTTGCTCGCTCTTGCACCTCGTACAAGGAAGTTGGGTACCTTTTTGATATGGATTGGGAGAATGGACCCTCTTTGAGGCTATTAACTAACCCCATTATGATCGCTTCTGTAAACAAATTTTAGATTTTTATGCAGGCTTTATTGAATCTTTCCATATAAGCTCGGAGGGTTTCTCCGATCTCTTTTTTGACCCCTAAAAGGCTTGGAGCATGTTTGACCTAATCCTTTTGGATGAAAAATCAATTAAGAAAACCTTTTACAAGGTCGTCGAAATAGGCTACGGACCTAGGTGGTAGATGATGCGGTGTTTTTACAACCCACAAACTAAACGGCAAGTGCACCGAGTCGTACCAAGTAATACCTTACGTGAGTAAGGGTCGATCCCACGAGGATTGATGGATCAAGTAACAATGATTGTTTGATAGGCTTAGTTAGGCAAGCAGAAAAGAGTGTTTTGGTATTCAAAGAACATTAAACAGTAAATTAAGAATTTCAGAAAGCAAGCAGCAATGAGTTGGGGATAAAATATGGAGAAAACAGTTAAGGTTTCAGAGTTATCTATTTTTTCGGATTTACTTTTCTTACTAACTATTTTAATTATGTAGGATTTAATTTATGGCAAACTATATGGGATTAGACCCTAATTCCTTAGACCTTTCTAGTCTCCTCTAAAATTCATTAACTGCCAATTCCTTGGTCAATTAATTCCAATTAGAAGCTACATGATCAAATTCCAGTTTATATGTCACAAAAACTCTAATTACCCAAAAATAAAAGGATTATATGTCACGTATCCCGTTAAATCCAGATAATTAAAATTTAGGAGAATATATTTCCTAGCTGTTGTTCAAGTAAAGAGCTTTTCCAAGTTTTATAGGAACTCAAATAGAAAGAGGGTCATACTTCCGTTCCACCCAAATTCATAAAATAAAGAGTGAAAACAATTCTTAAATTATAAATTCATACATAAATTAAAATAGAAAAAGCAATAAAATCAATCCATATAAATAGACAGAGCTCCTAACCTTAACAATGGAGGATTAGTTGCTCATGGAATGTGGAATGTAAATTTGTATAGAATTCCCTAATGGAATCCCCTCTGGTGGAATCTCTATAGAAGAGAAGTCTCTCCTTTTTATAACTAATCCTAATTAATTTAAAATATAATTTCTAAAATTAAAATAATATCTTTTCCTATTTTCAAATTCAAATTTGAAATTAAATCAGAATTAATTATAACAATCATCAAGTCTTCAATTGATGGGTGGGGACCGCTTGATTCTTTCACTCTGCAGCCTCTGATCTGTACTTTCTGGGCTAAAAATTGAGTCAAAAGCAGCCCAGAAATTGCCTCTAGTATTTTCTGCATTTTTTGCACGTGGTGCATGTCACGCGTACGCGTCGATGGTCTTTTCGCGAGTCACACGGACGCGTCGGTCATGCGAACGCGTCGCTGTAAATTTCTTCATATCACGCGTACACGTCAGTCACGCATATGCGTCGCCGTGGAAAGCTCCAAATCACGCGTATGCGTCAGTCACGCATAAGCGTCGCTCCTCGCTACCATCTCCTTTTGTTCTTGTGCTGCAGAAACTCCATCAAATTCCGTTGAATGCTACCTAAAATAAACAAAATTGCAAAAGACTCAAAGTATCATCCATATTAGCTAAAAGATAATTAATTCTTTATTAAACTCAACAAATTAGATGCAAATTCACTAGAAAAAGATAGAAAAGATGCTCACGCATCACAATACCAAACTTAAACTGTTGCTTGTCCTCAAGCAACCAAAACTAATATAAGCTTAGGATGTGAATTTGCATGAGAATGAGAGTTTGATTAAGCTCATGTCTCTTCTTATAGTGGGGTTTACAACTGCAATCCTGAATAATTTTGGCATTTCACTTTATCCTTTGAAGTTCAGAATGATTGGCATCCATAGAAACTCAGAATTCAGATAGTGTTATTGATTATCCTAGTTCAGTATGTTGATTCTTGCACACAGCTACTTTATGAGTCTTGACCGTGACACTAAGCATCTTGTTTTCCAGTATTACCACCGAATACATAAATGCCACAGACACATAACTGGGAGAACCTTTGCAGATTGTGACTCAGCTTTGCTAGAGTCCCTAGTTAGAGGTGTGCAGAGTTCTTAAGCACACTCTTTTTGCTTTGGATCACGACTTTAACCGCTCAGTTTTAAGCTTTTCACTTGACACCTTCACGCCACAAGCACATGGTTAAGGACAGCTTAATCTAGCCGCTTAGGCCAGGGTTTTATTCCTTTGGGCCCTCTTATCCATTAATGCTCAAAGCCTTTGATCCTTTTTATCCTTTGCCTTTTAGTTTAAAGGGTTATTGGCTTTTTCTACTTGCTTTTTCTTCTTTTTTTCTTTCTTTCTCTTTATTTTTTATTTTATTTTTTTCGCAAGCTTTGTGTTTTTAACTGCTTTTTCTTGCTTTAAGAATCAATTTTATGATTTTTCAGATTATCAATAACATTTCTCTTTTTTTCATCATTCTTTCAAGAGCCAACAATTTTAACATTCATAAACTTCACTATCAAAAATATGAATTGTTCATGACATGCATTCAAAATTATAGAAAATACCACCACATTTAAGTAAATAAGACTACTTTTAAAATTAACTCAATTTCTCATGGAATACATTACTTCTGTATTTTTTATTTGATTTCAAGCTCAGTGAGTAATACATGAGACATCTTTTTAGAATTAAAGTAATTAAGAAAAAAGCTAAACTAGTCCTAGGATTCTAACTAATAAAGGATCATGCAACAAACAAAGCAAAATAGCAGAAAATTGGAACATAACATAGAAAAATAGGGGAGGAATAAAAAATATAAAAGGAACTCAACCACCTTAGTTATCCTAGCGGTCGCTTTATTCTTAAGGTTGTGCTCCTCCGTGAAGATGATTCGCCTCCCTTTAGGTGCCATAGGAATAAACAGAAAAGCTTTAAGCGAAGCGTCAACACCAAACTTAATTGTTTGCTTGTCCTCAAGCAAAGAAAATCTGAAAACAAAAAACAAATAATAAGATGAAAGAAGAATAAAAGGGTAAAGGAACAAGAGAGAATTAGGATTGGAAGAGAGAGAAAGAAAATTAAAACTGGGCGGCGAACTAGTGTAATTGTGCGGCGCAAGCGACGCTGATGAGAGAACTTTTGTGTGGTCTAGAAAATTGCGGATAAATCCTCGTTGCAAGTATAGTTTCTAAACCTTCAAAAGTCCTTTCATACAAAATTTTTGGTTGTCACAAGTAACAAACCCCTTTAAAATTGATAACCGAAGTATTCAAACCTCGGGTCGTCTTCTCAAGGAATTGCAGGGAGGTATGTTCTTATTATTGGCTATGAAAAAGGTAAAATTGGGGTTTTGGAAGTAAGGTGCGAATATATTATATGACAAGTAAAATAAAATAATAATAGCTGTAAAATAAACCTTTGGCAAGGTATAAGAACTGGAAGTCCTTTCCTAGTTATCCTTATCAATTGTGATGAGAATTGGATTTTTCTCCCACTTTGTTAACCTCTAACTATGAAGGTAAGTTAAGTGGATGAATTCTAATTTTCAATCAACAATGAGTTTGATAACTCTAGAGTTACCAATTATTTAACCAAAGCCAAAAAGAAAGAAAATTGAAACTACTCAAATAAAAATGCCTTCAGATGGGAAGCAATAATCATGTAATTAAAAGAAAGCAATCATGAATGGAAATACCTCAAATAACATTAATTAAGAAAATTATATGTAACATGGAAGAGTTCATAAATTAAATAAAAATAAAGAACCTGGGATTGAGAGTCACTCCTAAAACTAAGAGAAGTCCTAATCCTAATCCTAAGAGAGAGAGGAGAGAACCTGTCTCAAAACTAAATCTAAATCATGGAAAAGTAAATTATGAGTGGCTTTCTGATGAATGGATGCTTTCCCCCACTTTATAGCCTCTAATCTGTGCCTTCTGGACTTGGATTTGGGTCAAAAAGGGCCTCAGAGCGTTTTCTGCAATTTCTGGTGCGTGGCCTCTGTCACGCGTCTGCGTGGGTCACGCGGTCGCGTCATTCGGAGCTTTTCCTTGCCACGCGGTCGCGTCAATCATGCGACCGCGTCATGTGCGTTCTGCTTAAGGCACGCGGTCGCGTCAGTCATGCGGCCGCATCGCTGAATCTTCGCTTCTGGCACGCGATCGCGTCGTCCATGCGATCGCGTGAACACTAGTTTCCTTAAAGCTCCGTTTTGCTTTCTCCTTCCATTTTTGTATGTTTCCTTTTCCATCCTCTAAGTCATTCTGCCTTAGAAAATCTGAAACTACTCAACATACTAATCACGGCATCGAATGGAAATAAAGGTAATTAACATAATTAATTTTTAAAGCTTAGGAAACAAGTTTTTCACAATACGACATAATAAGGAAGGGAAAGTAAAACCATGCAATTAATGTGAATAAGTAGGTGAAGGATTATATAAATCACTCAAATTAAGCACAAAAGAACTCACGAAATATGGGTTTATCAACCTCCCCACACTTAAACACTAGCATGTCCTCATGCTAAATCCAGGGTAAATAATTAAGGTTAAAGTGATGGAATGCAATGCAACCTAAATTAATTGCAACTAAATGCAAATTGTTTTTACCTACTTGGTTAAAAATAAATAAGTTCTTCAAGAAAAATATGAACTGGATTTCACTAATTCAAATCACAAAATACAATACAAATAACTTGCAAGAAGAAGATAGCTCATGAAAGCAGGGAACATAGAATTGAGCACTGAACCCTTGGTAGTGTATATCATTCTAACTTTCAAGTGTCTAGGGTCAATTCTCTCAATTCTCTACTAATCTTGCTTTCTATAGCTTGCTCTTCATCTAACAATCAACAAAAATTTAATGCACCAATACACAAATCAAGAGGTCTTTTAAGGGTTGTAATGGGGCTAGGGTCAAGGTAGGATTGTATTTGGCTAAGTGGACTAAAATTTGAATCCTTAATTAACTGAAACTTTCCCACCTAACTTAAACAATCTATGTAATCATAATACAACATCTAGCCATCCATTAACCATGTTTTCCACATATTCATGCATTCTAATTTTAAGTACAGTACATATGCATTGCCTTCACTACTTACTTTGGGGCATTTTGTCCCCTTTTTCTTATTTGCTCTCTTTTTTTTATGCATATGATTAATTTATTGAATGCATGAACATGTCCTAAACATTTTTTTCACATTTTCAGAAAATTCTAACATACTCAATTCTCAAACCAGATGTTTCCAAACCCACTCTTCCCCACACTTAATTCATAAGCATTCTCACTAGTCTAAGCTAACCAAGGATTCAAATTAAGGACATTATTGTTTTTCGCTTAGAGTTAATGATGTGCTAAAATAAAGAACAAAGGGGTAAAATAGGCTCAAAATTGGTTTGCAATAGATAATGAAAAGGTTTACGCTATATGGGTATGTAAGCTCAGTGAAACAAGGCCTCAATCATATAAGTGTATGCATACATTAAACAATGGAAATATAGAATCAAGCAAGACAAAGATCACAATTTTAGAGAGAAAAACACACACCAAAAATAAAATATTGGTTGATAAAATGCAACCAATCAAATAGGCTCAAAATCTCACTGGTTTTGTGTGTTCAAGCTTTAAACTATGTTCCAAAATAATATTTCTTCAAACAAGTGTAACAAAAAAAATTTATTCAAATTAGTGAAATTCTCTAAAAATTTTCTTGAAAAAGAAAATATTACTTCAACCAAGTGGTAAAATATGCAAAAAAAATCAAACAAATATGCAATCAATCATGCAAATGCAATAATGAACTACAAAGAAAATTTAAACATTGGTGCTAAAATATGAAGTGACTAACCCATGGAAGTCGGTATCGACCTCCCCACACTTAAAGATTGCACCGTCCTCGGTGCATGCTGAGATGTGCAGGTGGACGGGTTGCTCCAACTGATGCTTTTCTCATCAAGGAATGTGCGTAGGAACTTGTTTGTCTCTCCCATGTAAACGTCTTCCGATCTCTTCCTGGTGGCCATCCTGAAAGAAAAAGGGAAGGAAAGTAACCCAAAGCAAAGATAGAAAACAAATAAAACAGGGGTTGGTTAATGCCAAAAATAAGGATCTCAATTTACATGGTAGCTACAACATGTAAGAAAACAATAGAAGCCATGGCATACCAGTGGTGCAGAATATGCAACAATGGGGAAGAGAGTAGGGAAGGAAAGATGATATAAATTAAAAATCAATACAAAAGTAATACAGGTATAAAAGATTGGCATTGATTTAAATAATATTACCTAACCAGAATAAAACAAGTCATAAGCACCAAGATAATACCAGAAAAGAAATAATAGTTGAATAAAAACATTTGAACACCAATGGTAAAAGAATAAATTTAGAAAAATAAAAATATGCAATGAATGAAAGTATGCAAATAAAATAAAATAAAATGGGAGGGAAAAAGGAGGAGAAGAAGAAAAAGAAAGTGAGAAAGGAGAGAGAAGGAAGAAATTAGGATTAGAAAAGAGAGGATAAGAAAATTGGCACTAATCTGGATAGGTTGTGCGACGCTGGTGACGCGGTCGCGTGGGTGACGCGGTCACGTGGTGCGCAATAAGGTTGGGCGACGCGGACGCGTGAGGCACGCGATCGCGTGACTCGATTTGTGCTAGTGGCGCGAGTTCAGCCTCACGGTCGCACAACTCTCTGTTCAAAACTTAGTATTGCCAAAATCCTGGGTGACGCGGTCGCGTGGGGCATGCGATCGCGTGAGTGGCCTTATTTCCAATATGACACGGACGCGTGAGGCACGCGTTCGCGTGGTGAGGCTTGGGCTTCCAGCACGAGTCCAGCCCAACTCCAGCTCAACTTTCGGCCATACACTCTTTTTTACGCCGATTTCAGGTCACGCGGCCGCGTGGGTGACGCGGTCGCGTGGGAGGCTATTTTTCCAAATGACGCGGACGCGTCATCGACACGTTCGCGTGGAGTCAATTTGTGCTAATAGCGCACCTCCAGCCCTGCTCCTGCGAAACTCTCTGTTCATATTAATATTGTCTCCCATCTCCTTGCGACGCGGACGCATCGCTGATGCGGTCGCGTCGCGTGCTCGCTTTTTTTTATAATCTGAAAAATGCAAAATGCAGTGTTAATATGAATGTGATGCAAAACTCCAGGTTCAATATAACAAAATAAAATAAAATTCAAAAACAAATAAAACTAAATAAAAAAGAAAAAGGACGATCATACCATGGTGGGTTGTCTCCCACCTAGCACTTTTAGTTAAAGTCCTTAAGTTGGACATTTGATGAGCTTCCTGTCATGGTGGCTTATGCTTGTACTGATCTAGGAATCCCCACCAATGTTTGTATCTCCAGTAACCTCCGGGGTCCCAGACTAAGCACGTAAAGCCCTTACGAAGCTTCAAACAGATTCTTAGGCTCCCGGGGTGACAAATGTCAGAACAGATTCCAGGATCCCAAACTTTACTTTTACACCCGTTTTTGTTTCGATCTGCATTTTTTCGGCCGGGTGAAAGGTGATCTGAATTCTCACTGCAGCGACCAAACAGCTTCCTAGACCCATTCAGTTGAGCTTTATACCAACCTTTGCGTTTGAACTTAAAGCTTCCAACCATGATGAACCTTGCAGGACAATTCTTATCACTGACCATCTTCCTTTTACTCTTAATGCCACAAAGAGCTCTAAGTTGACCATCCGTCTCCAGTAGCCCATATTCTAGTGGAATTAGAAAGCTAAGGGATATGAATTTTACCCACTTGAATGTTGTGAAGGATGATGGCAACTTAAGGGGAGGTATTTTTAATGAAATTGCAAGCTCTACTCCCTTGTGCTCTTTTCGGATAACTACCACCTCTTTGCAAGCTTCTTCAATTTCAACCTCTTCCTCTTGGTAGCTCTCTTTCAATTCAATCTCCTTTTAATTGCTTTCCAAGGGCATGGGAGGTTGTGCTTTTTCTTCTTGAATCTCCATCTCTTGATCAACCTCTTCCAAGTCTTCAACTATGATATGCTTTGGAGGTTGTACACCCTCTTCAGCATCAATTTCAACCATCTTGGAAGGAGGCTCTATGTCTTGACTTTCCCATGGAGGATCTGCATCTCCTAGATCTTCAACCAACTCTTCTTCTTGAATAATGACAGCTTCTTCTACTTGTTCTAGTACGAATTCATTCCCTGTCTTGTCCACTGGGGTTTCTGGTATCTCCTTCATGCTACATTTTTCACTAGACTGTCCACATGGAGCTGTGGCTGAGCCTTGTATATTTAAGCACCTAGAAGCCCATTGAATTAATACTTGCCCCAGTTGTTGAGTGGTTGCCTGAAATCGATCTATTGTTTCCTTGAGACGATCCTTTGCCTCTTGATGCACTTGATTTTCATAAGTAGGATCATAATGCTCTTGGATTGATGGATATGGAGATGGTGAATATTGAAGTGGTGGTTCTTGTGAGTAATTAGGTTGGAATTGGGGTGGTTCTAGATATGGTTCATATGGCTCATAAGGTGGTTGGTATGGTGGTTGAGGGTTAGGGTCATATGGAGGTGAATGGCGGAAAGGGGCTTGTGAGTATGGTGGTCCAAAGTTATGTTGAGGAGGGGGTTCATAGGCATATGGTGGCGGTTGTTGATAATCAAAAGAGCGCTCACCATAGCCATCATCTTGATATGCATCACAGAATGGTTGTTGATAGTCCATTGGAGGTGGTTGTTGCCATGAGGGTTGATCAAATCCTTGTGGCTCCTCCCATCTTTGATTGTTCCAACCATGGTGCATGTTGTCATTATAATCTCCTATTCCTGTAACATAATTGTAACCAGACTCATAGCCAAAGGGGTGAGAGTTCATGGTAGTAAGAGAAAATAAAAACAAAAATTAATAAAAAGAAAATATTTTGAAAAAGATATAATTTTTGAAAAAAATATGAAAATATTTTTGAAAAAGATAAGATAAAATAAAAAATTTTAAAATAAAAATCTGAAATTTTTTTTTTTGAAAAATATTTACAATAACCAATAATAAGACACACGTATGCAATTCTCCGGCAACGGCGCCATTTTGATGAGAGAACTTTTGTGTAGTCTAGAAAATTGCGGATAAATCCTCGTTGCAAGTATAGTTTCTAAACCTTCAAAAGTCCTTTCATACAAATGTTTTGGTTGTCACAAGTAACAAACCCCTTTAAAATTGATAACCGAAGTATTCAAACCTCGGGTCGTCTTCTCAAGGAATTGCAGGGAGGTATGTTCTTATTATTGGCTATGAAAAAGGTAAAATTGGGGTTTTGGAAGTAAGGTGCGAATATATTATATGACAAGTAAAATAAAATAATAATAACTGTAAAATAAACCTTTGGCAAGGTATAAGAACTGGAGGTCCTTTCCTAGTTATCCTTATCAATTGTGATGAGAATTGGATTTTTCTCCCACTTTGTTAACCTCTAACTATGAAGGTAAGTTAAGTGGATGAATTCTAATTTTCAATCAACAATGAGTTTGATAACTCTAGAGTCACCAATTATTTAACCAAAGCCAAAAGGAAAGAAAATTGAAACTGCTCAAATAAAAATGCCTTCAGATGGGAAGCAATAATCATGTAATTAAAAGAAAGCAATCATGAATGGAAATACCTCAAATAACATTAATTAAGAAAATTATATGTAACATGGAAGAGTTCATAAATTAAATAAAAATAAAGAACCTGGGATTGAGAGTCACTCCTAAAACTAAGAGAAGTCCTAATCCTAATCCTAAAAGAGAGAGGAGAGAACCTCTCTCAAAACTAAATCTAAATCATGGAAAAGTAAATTATGAGTGGCTTTCTGATGAATGGATGCATTCCCCCACTTTATAGCCTCTAATTTGTGCCTTCTGGACTTGGATTTGGGTCAAAAAGGGCCTCAGAGCGTTTTCTGCAATTTCTGGTGCGTGGCCTCTGTCACGCGTCCGCGTGGGTCACACGGTCGCGTCATTCGGAGCTTTTCCTTGCCACGCGGTCGCGTCAGTCATGCGACCGCGTCATGTGCGTTCTGCTTAAGGCGCGCGGTCACGTCAGTCATGCAGCCGCATCGCTGAATCTTCGCTTCTGGCACGCGATCGCGTCGTCCATGCGATCGCGTGAACACCAGTTTCCTTAAAGCTCCGTTTTGCTTTCTCCTTCCATTTTTGTATGTTTCCTTTTCCATCCTCTAAGTCATTCTGCCTTAGAAAATCTGAAACTACTCAACATACTAATCACGGCATCGAATGGAAATAAAGGTAATTAAAATAATTAATTTTTAAAGCTTAGGAAACAAGTTTTTCACAATACGACATAATAAGGAAGGGAAAGTAAAACCATGCAATTAATGTGAGTAAGCAGGTGAAGGATTATATAAATCACTCAAATTAAGCACAAAAGAACTCACGAAATATGGGTTTATCAGACATGTACGCGTGGGGCGCGAGATTTTCTTAATGACGCGTAAGTGTCAGGCACGCGTCCGCGTGCCCTGGGTTTTGCACGATTCGCGTGAAGCCAGCCGCGTGCACGCACAACTCTCTGCCGAAACATATATTTACGCCATTTTTCCAGGTCACACGTATGGGTCATTGACGCGTTCGCATGGAGTGCCAAAATCACGAATGACGCGCACGCTGTGCTTGTTTGTGCAAAAGGCATCATTCTTGTGCCACTCCCGCGCAACTCTCTGTTCAAATTTATTTTTCACACACATGCATATGACGCGTACGCGTCAGCGACACCTGCGCGTCCTGTGCACCTCTTCTCTTTTTTTTCGGTTCCTGTTCTAAAATAGTTGCATGATCAGAAAATTAGTAAGAACTCAATAAAAATCAAATAAGTAAGAAAACTACTACTACGAAAAACAACTAAGAATGAAAAGGAACGATCATACCACGGTGGGTTGTCTCCCACCAAGTACTTTTAGTTAATGTCCTTAAGTTGGACATCTGGTGAGCTCCTTGTCATGGTGGCTTGTGCTTGTACAGATTCAGGAATTTCTACCATTGTTTGTAATTCCAATGGCTACCAGGATCCCAAACTAGGCGCCTAATGCCTTCGAGCAAGTTGAAGCAAGTGACAAGGCCCAAAGAGTGTTGATTGTGGGAATGAATTCCAGTGTCCCAAACCTTACTTTTACATCCGTCTTCTTGTGGATCACCATTGTTCCTACCGGCTGGCAAGCAATCTGAATTCTCACAGAGACATCCAAACAACCTTCTAGTCCCATTCAATTGAGCTCTACACCAATCATTGCACTTCAATTTGGAGCATACAACCATATTGAACCTTGCTTGATAATTCTTACCACTAACCATCTTCCTTTTACTTTTAATACCACAAAGAGCTCTAAGTTCACCATCCGTCTCCAGTAGCCCATATTTAAGTGGGAAAGTAAGGGTTAAGGATAGGAATTTTACCCACTTGAATGTTGTATTGGATGGTGATGGCTTTGGCAGAGGTCTTGCAAGCTCCACTCCCTTGTGTTCTTCTTTGAATTCTTCTATCTTTTTTCAAGTTTCTTTAATTTCAACATCTTCCTCTTGGTAGCTGATGAGCGGATAATTTATACGCTTTTTGGCATTATTTTTAGGTAGTTTTTAGTAGGATATAGTTACTTTTAGGGATGTTTTCATTAGCTTTTATGCTAAATTCACATTTCTAGACTTTACTATGAGTTTGTGTATTTTTCTGTGATTTCAGGTAATTTCTGACTGAAATTGAGAGACCTGAGCAAAACTCTGATAAGGAGGCTGACAAAGGACTGCTGATGCTGTTGGAATCTGACCTCCCTGTACTCGAAATAGATTTTCTGGAGCTACAAAACTCCAAATGTCTCGCTCTTAACGGCTTTGGAAAGTAGACATCTAGAGCTTTCCAGCAATATATAATAGTTCATACTTTATTCGTGATTAGACGACATAAAATGGCGCTCAACGCCAGTTCCATGCTGCATTCTAGAGTCAAACGCCAGAAACACGTCACGAACCAGAGTTGAACGCCAAAAACATGTTACAACTTGGCATTCAACTCCAAAAGAAGCCTCAGCTCGTGTAAAGTTCAAGCTCAGCCCAAGCACACACCAAGTGGGCCCCGGAAGTGGATTTCTGCATCAATTACTTACTTTTGTAAACCCTAGTAGCTAGTCTAGTATAAATAAGACATTTTACTATTGTATTAGACATCCTGGATCCTAGATTGTATTTTTGATCCTGTGATCACATTTTGGGGCTGGCCATTCGGCCATGCCTGAACCTTCATCACTTATATATTTTCAACGGTGGAGTTTCTGCACACCATAGATTAAGGGTTTGGAGTTCTGCTGTACCTCAAGTTTTAATGCAATTACTACTATTTTCTATTCAATTCAGCTATTCCTGTTCTAAGATATTCGTTGCACTTCAACATGATGAATGTGATGATCCGTGACACTCATCATCATTCTCACCTATGAACGCATGACTGACAACCACTTCTGTTCTACTTTAGACCGGGCGCATATCTCTTGGATTCCTTAATCAGAATCTTCATGGTATAAGCTAGATTGATGGCGGCATTCATGAGAATCCGGAAAGTCTAACATTTGTCTGTGGTATTTCGAGTAGGATTCAGGGATTGAATGACTGTGACGAGCTTCAAACTCGCAATTGTTGGGCGTGATAATAAACGCAAAAGAATCAAGGGATTCTATTCCAACATGATCGAGAACCGACAGATGATTAGCCGTGCCATGACAGAGCATTTGGACCTTTTTCACTGAGAGGATGGGATGTAGCCATTGACAACGGTGATGCCCTACATACAGCTTGCCATGGAAAGGAGTAGGAAGGATTGGATGAATGTAATAAGAAAATAGAGATACAAGAGGAGCACAGCATCTTTCAAAAATCTTTCAAAAATTTATCACCTATTTTCGAAAATTTTCAGAGTTTTCAAGAATGAATTCTAGAGTTTCATATAACATGTTTTAGCTTGGCTGGCTATTAAGCCATGTCTAAGTCATATGATTTTGATTGAGGACTTTGAATTCATTACTTTCTTTTTCCTATATATTTTTCGAAAAATATAAAATAAAATCCAAAAAATAATAAAATTATAAAAATAAAAAATATTTTGTGTTTCTTGTTCAAGTCTTGAGTCAACTTTTAAGTTTGGTGTCAATTGCATATTCATATTGTTCTTGCATTTTTCGAAAATTTATGCATTCATAGTGTTCTTCATGATCTTCAAGTTGTTCTTGGTAAGTCTTCTTGTTTGATCTTGATGTTTTCTTGTTTTGTATTGTATGATGTTTTTCATGTGCATTTTTGTATTCATAGTGTCTAAACATGAAAGATTTCTAAGTTTGGTGTCTTGCATGTTTTCTTTGCATCAAAAATTTTTCAAAAATATGTTCTTGATGTTCATCATGATCTTCAAAGTGTTTTTGGTGTTCATCTTGACATTCATAGTGTTCTTGCATGCATCATGTGTTTTGATTCATAATTTTCATGTTGTGAGTCATTTTTGTTGTTTTTCTCTCTCATCATTAAAAATTCAAAAATCAAAAAAATCTTTTCCTTTTTTTCTCTCAAAATTTCAAAAATTTGGGTTGACTTAGTCAAAAATTTTTAAAATTAGTTGTTTCTTGTAAGTCAAGTCAAATTTTCAAATTTTAAAAATGTTATCTTTTCAAAACTTTTTCAAAAATTAAATCTTTTTCATTTTTCTTATTAATTTACGAAAATCCTTCAAAATATTTTTCAAAAATCTTTTTCTTACTTTTATCTTTATTTTCGAAAATTATGCTAACAATTAATATGATTGATTCAAAAATTTGAAGTTTGTTACTTTCTTGTTAAAAAAGGTTCAATCTTTAAATTCTAGAATCATATCTTTTAGTTTCTTGTTAGTAAAGTGATGAGCGGATATTTTATACGCTTTTTGGGGGTAATTTCATGTAGATTTTAGCATGTTTTAGTTAATTTTTAGTAGAATATTATTAGTTTTTAGGCAAAAATCATATTTCTGGACTTTACTATGAGTTTTTGTGTTTTTCTGTGATTTCAGGTATTTTCTGGCTGAAATTGAGGGAGCTGAGCAAAAATCTGACTTAGGCTGAAAAAGGACTGCTGATGCTGTTGGATCCTGACCTCCCTGCACTCGAAATGGATTTTCTGGAGCTACAGGAGTCCAATTGGCGCGCTCTCAACGGCGTTGGAAAGTAGACATCCAGGGCTTTCCACCAATATATAATAGTCCATACTTTGCGTAAGAATAGACGACGTAACTTGAAGTTAAACGCCAAGTTCATGCTGCTGTCTGGAGTTAAACGCCAGAAAAACGTCATTATCCAGAGTTGAACGCCCAAAACACGTCATAACCTGGAGTTTGACGCCAGGAACAGCCTTCACACGTGGAAAGCTTTAATCTCAGCCCCAGCACACACCAAGTGGGCCCCAGAAGTGGATTTCTGCACCAATTATCTTAGTTTATTCATTTTCTGTAAACCTAGGTTACTAGTTTACTATTTAAACAACTTTTACAGACATTTCTTGTACCTGATGACATTTTCAGATCAGAATTACATACTTTGTGACGGCATGAGTCTCTAAACTCCATTGTTGGGGGTGAGGAGCTCTGCAGCGTCTCGATGATTTAATACAATTCCTTTGTTTTCCATTCAAACACGCTTGTTCTTATCTAAGATGTTTATTCGCGCTTAACTGTGGAGAAGGTGATGATCCGTGACACTCATCACCTTCCTCAACCCATGAACGTGTGCCTGACAACCACCTCCGTTCTACATCAGATTGAATGAATATCTCTTAGATTCCCCAACAGAATCTTCGTGGTATAAGCCGGATTGATGGCAGCATTCATGAGAATCCGGAAAGTCTAAACCTTGTCTGTGGTATTCCGAGTAGGATTCCGGGATTGAATGACTATGACGTGCTTCAAACTTTAACCTGCTGGGCGTTAGTGACAGACGCAAAAGAGTGATTCTATTCCAGTAGGAGCGGGAACCAACCGGTGATTAGCCGTACTGTGACAGAGTGCGTGCATAGTTTTCACTGCGAGGATGGGAAGTAGCCATTGACAACGGTGACACCCTACATAGAGCTTGCCATGGAAGGAACCTGCGTGTGAGAAGAAGATCTCAAGGAAGAGTTGAAATCAGAGGACAAAGCATCTCCAAAACTCCAACATATTTCCTAGTGCTGCAAATCAAAGTAACATTGTTCCCTCTTTTATCAATTCCAATAATTTCACTTTTAATCCAAATAATCCTATTAACATCCTGACTAAGATCAATAAAATAAATATTGATTGCTTCAAACCAATAATCTCTGTGGATTCGACCCTTACTCACGTAAGGTATTACTTGGACGACCCAGTACACTTGCTGGTCAGTTGAACGGAATTGTGCCCACTCATACCAAAAATCCTAAGTTCCACAATCCTACAATAAATATATTGATGCTATATTGATGTGATCACAATTTCGTCCACCAAGTTTTTGGCGCCGTTGCCGTGGATTATTGAGTTTGGACAATTGAAGGTTTATTTTATTTCTTAGATTAGGAATAATTTATTTTGCGTTTTTATTCTTAATTTTCGTGAGTTTTAGTGTCTTGTTCTAAGTTTGGTGTCAATTGCATGTCTCATATTTTTCTTTAAAATTTTCGACTTGTGTCTTTGTTCTTCATTGATTTTCAAGTTGTTCTTGTTTATTTTTCTTGTTTGATCTTGAGTTTTTCTTGTTCTGTATCTCTTCTTGTTTTTCTTTTACTAATCCAAAGCATTAGTCTTTCAAAAAGAATATACCTGCCCAGAACAATTGTTACCTTTTCTGCCCATTTGGCTAGAATAGAAGGGTCATATTCTTGACAAGGGAGCACCAATACTTTTAAAAATCTTTTTCAAAAATAATTTTTCTTGATTTAATCTTGTGCCAAACTCCAAGTTTGGTGTTTTATTATTAATTTTTATAATTTTCGAAAATTTTCTTAAAGTTTTCTAAAAATTTTAAGTTTGGTGTTCTTTCTTTTGTTCTTGGTGTTCTTGTGAATCTTCAAGGTGTTCTTGAGTTTTTCTTGTGTCTTGATCTTAAAATTTTTAAGTTTGGTGTTCCTTGGTGTTTTCCCTCCAAAAATTTTCGAAAATTAAGGAGCATTAGATCTAAAAATTTTAAGTCTTGTGTCTTTTGTGTGTTTTTCTCTTTCATCATAAAATTCAAAATTCAAAAATTTTTATTTTTCTAACTAATTTTGAACATTTTTTTTTCGAAAATCTTTTATAAAAATTCAATTTTCAATTTCAAAATATTTCCACTTTCTTTTATTTATTTCGTTTTTATTTTATAAAAAAAAATTAATTTTTATAAAATAAATAATATCAACATATATACTCTTTCTTTTGGTCCAACATGGAAGCACCTATGAATGAACAGTCCAAGAGGACTCTGGGGTCATATGCTAACCCCACTACTGCTTCATATGGGAGTAGTATCTGTATACCTTCCATTGGAGTTAGTAGCTTTGAGCTGAATCCTCAGCTCATTATCATGGTGCAGCAAAACTGCCAGTATTCTGGTCTTCCACATGAAGAACCTACAGAGTTTCTGGCACAATTTCTGCAAATTGCTGATACAGTACATGATAAGGAAGTGGATCAGGATGTCTACAGATTACTACTGTTTCCATTTGCTGTAAAAGATCAAGCTAAGAGGTGGTTAAACAACCAACCTAAGAACAGCATAAAAACATGGAAACAGCTGTCAGAAAAATTCCTGAATCACTATTTCCCTCCCAAACGGATGACACAGCTAAGGCTAAGCATCCAAGGCTTCAAACAAGGAGATAATGAATCCCTTTATGATGCATGGGAGAGATACAGAGAGTTGCTAAGAAAATGCCCCTCTGAAATGTTTTCGGAATGGGTGCAATTAGACAACTTCTACTATGGGCTTACAGAAAAAGATCAGATTTCTCTAGACCACTCAGCTGGTGGATCTATACATATGAGAAAAACAATTGAAGAGGCTCAAGAGCTTATTGATACAGTTGCCAGAAATCAACATCTGTACTTAAGCAATGAATCTTTCAGGAAAGAAGAAGCTAAAACAGTAACTGCAGAACTCAGTCCAGTGGATCAGGCTAATGAGTTTAATCAGCAATTAGACTTTCTAACTCAGCAGCTAGCCGAATTCAAGGAAATGTTACAGGAAACAAGAATGGCTAACAGGAACATGGAAGTACAATTAAAGCAGACAGAAAAACAACTGTCAAGACAAATAACAGAAGAATGTCAAGCAGTTCAATTAAGAAGTGGGAAAACATTAAATACCTCACTTCAAAGCAGCAGGAAACCAAGAAATAAACAAGTGGATACTCAAAATCCTCCTGAAGACAGTCCGAGCCCAGAAAGGGACAAAGTTGGTGCTGAACGCCCAAACCATGCTCATTCCTGGCGTTCAACGCCAGAAACAAGCATGGATCTGGCGTTGAACGCCCAAAAGAAACATGGTTCTGGCGTTCAAACGCCAGAAACAAGCAGGGAGGTGGCGTTTAACGCCACCCCAGCTTCCACCCCTGGTATTCAAACGCCAGTGGGTGATCAGTCACATACAAGTGCTGATAACAATCCTTCTAAAAAGGCTTCCCAACCCACTTCTGTAGGTAATAAACCTGCAGCAACTAAAGTTGAGGAATACAAAGCCAAAATGCCTTATCCTCAAAAACTCCGCCAAGCGGAACAGGATAAGCAATTTGCCCGCTTTGCAGACTATCTCAGAACTCTTGAAATAAAGATTCCGTTTGCAGAAGCACTTGAGCAAATACCTTCTTATGCTAAGTTCATGAAAGAGATATTAAGTCATAAGAAGGATTGGAGGGAAACTGAAACAGTTTACCTCACTGAAGAATGCAGTGCAGTCATTCTAAAAAGCTTACCTGAGAAGCTTAAAGATCCTGGGAGCTTTATGATACCATGCACATTAGAAGGTGTTTGTACCAAGCAAGCTTTATGCGATCTTGGGGCAAGTATCAACCTAATACCTGCATCTACTATCAGAAAGCTTGGTTTAACTGAAGAAATCAAACCAACCAGGATATGTCTTCAACTTGCTGATGGCTCCATTAAATACCCATCAGGCGTGATTGAGGACATGATAGTCAAGGTTGGGCCATTTGCCTTTCCTACTGACTTTGTGGTGCTGGAAATGGAGGAGCACAAGAGTGCAACCCTCATTCTAGGAAGACCTTTCCTAGCAACTGGCCGAACCCTCATTGATGTCCAAAAAGGGGAAGTAACCTTGAGAGTCAATGAGGAAGAGTTCAGGCTGAATGTTGTTAAAGCCATGCAACATCCAGACACCCCAAATGACTGCATGAGTGTTGATATTATTGACTCTCTGGTAAGAGAGGTCAATATGGCTGAGAGTCTCGAATCAGAGCTAGAGGAATTTAGACTCAATGCTTTCGAAAATGCAAAGATTTACAAAGAGAAAGCGAAAAGATGGCATGATAAGAAATTGTCATCCAGAGTCTTTGATCCGGGGCAGAAAGTTCTGCTATTCAATTCTAGGCTCAGATTATTCCCTGGGAAATTAAAATCCCGGTGGAGAAGTCCATATGTCATTACAAACGTATCACCATATGGATACATAGAGCTTCAGGATAATGACTCTAACAAAAAGTTCATTGTTAATGGACAAAGAGTCAAACATTATCTTGAGGGCAATTTTGAGCAAGAATGCTCAAAACTGAGACTTGATTAAAACTCAGTCCAGCTAATGACATTAAAGAAGCGCTTGCTGGGAGGCAACCCAGCCACTCACAAAATATAATTTTATTTGATCTAGTTTTACAGGTAGATGCTAGAGTATCTTCAAAAGGTGAAATAGCAATTGATTGAAGTCACAGAGTTACAAGGAAAATTGGAAGCTCACTGGCGTGAAAAAGCCAGTAAGAAACAATTTGGGCGTTGAACGCCCATGAGAAGCACCCACTGGGCGTTTAACGCCAGTAAGGGTAGCATCTGGGCGTTAAACGCCAGAAAGATGCATCAGCTGGGCGTTGAACGCCCAGAAGAAGCAGCATTTGGGCGTTAAACGCCCAAACCATGCAGCAGTTGGGCGTTTAACGCCAGGATGGTGGGGAGGAGGTAAAAATTCGTTTTTCTCCATAATTTTTCTAAATTTTTATGTTTCAATTCATGATTTCTTGCATAAACATGTTTCAAAATGTCATCCTTCAAAATCAAATTGGTTTTCTAAGAACCCTAATTTCTAAAATCCTTTTTTTTCAAAAATATCAAATGTATCTTAATTCATAAACATAAATCTTTTTCCAATCCAATTTTTTTTTCAAATATTTTTAATTTCTTCTCATATCTTTTTCGACTCATCTTATCTTTATTTGAAAAATGCCTTTCCTTCTACTCCTCTCCTTTCCTTTCTTTTGCTTGAGGACAAGCAAACCTCTAAGTTTGGTGTGATTTGCCATGATCACTGAGCTAAAACTCATTAAGATCATGGCACCTAAGAGAACAGGAAGAGCAAGGATGTGAACTTAAGGGAGCTGAAGCGTCAGAAATTAATTCCTGAAGGCACCCCACAGACTAGAGGAACATCCACTTCCCAAAATACAGGTTGTTAAGTTCTAATTCCAGCTTTAACTCTGTGATAGCATTATTATAGGATTTTACCTTAGAAGTTATATAGTAGTAGTAGTAATTAGTATGTCTATTTTGATTTTATTTCTAATTAAGCTATAATTTATTTTTCTCATCATCATTAGGCATGAATAAAGTAGTAGATTCTTTTAGAATAAAGAAGTAATTTATATTTTTCGAGTTCTTAATAATAAAATTTATAATTAATTATATGTGGTGGCAATACTTTTTGTTCTCTGAATGAATGCTTGAACAGTGCATAATTTGTACTTTGAATTTGATGAATATTGGCTCCTGAAAGGATGAGGAACACGAAAAATATTGTTGATGATCTGAAAAATCATGAAATTGATTCTTGAAGCAAGAAAAAGCAGTTCAAAAAAAAAATAACACAATATTCACAAGCCATGGGCACTAGCCAAGAGAAAAAAAAAAAAAAAAAAAAAGGGATCCAAGGCTTTGAGCATCAATGGATAGGAGGGCCCAAGGAAATAAAATCCAGGCCTAAGCGGCTAAATCAAGCTGTCCCTAACCATGTGCTTGTGTCATGAAGGTCCAAGTGAAAAGCTTGAGACTGAGTGGTTAAAGTCGTGATCCAAAGCTAAAGAGTGTGCTTAAGAGCTCTGGACACCACTAACTGGGGACTCTAGCAAAGCTGAGTCACAATCTGAAAAGGTTCACCCAGTTATGTGTCTGTGGCATTTATGTATCCGGTGGTAATACTGGAAGACAAGGTGCTTAGGGCCACAGCCAAGACTCATAAAATGACTGTGTTCAAGAATCAACATACTACACTAGGAGAGTCAACAATACTATCTGAATTCTGAGTTCCTAAGGATGCCAATCATTCTGAAAATTTAAAGATACAGGGAGATGCCAAAACTGTTCAGAGACAAAAAGCTACAAGCCCCGCTCATCTAATAAGAATCTGAGCTTCATTTAAAACTCGAGAATATTATTATTTCTTTATTTCTGTTAGAACCTATTTTATTCATCTAGTTGCTTGAGGACAAGCAACAGTTTAAGTTTGGTGTTGTGATGAGCGGATATTTTACGCTTTTTGGGGGTAATTTCATGTAGATTTTAGCATGTTTTAGTTAATTTTTAGTAGAATATTATTAGTTTTTAGGCAAAAATCATATTTCTGGACTTTACTATGAGTTTGTGTGTTTTTCTGTGATTTCAGGTATTTTCTGGCTGAAATTGAGGGAGCTGAGCAAAAATCTGACTTAGGCTGAAAAAGGACTGCTGATGCTGTTGGATCCTGACCTCCCTGCACTCGAAATGGATTTTCTGGAGTTACAGGAGTCCAATTGGCGCGCTCTCAACGGCGTTGGAAAGTAGACATCCAGGTCTTTCCATCAATATATAATAGTCCATACTTTGCGCAAGAATAGACGACGTAACTTGGCGTTAAACGCCAAGTTCATGCTGCTGTCTGGAGTTAAACGCCAGAAAAACGTCATTATCCGGAGTTGAACGCCCAAAACACGTCATAACCTGGAGTTTGACGCCAGGAAAAGCCTTCACACGTGGAAAGCTTTAATCTCAGCCCCAGCACACACCAAGTGGGCCCCAGAAGTGGATTTCTGCACCAATTATCTTAGTTTATTCATTTTCTGTAAACCTAGGTTACTAGTTTACTATTTAAACAACTTTTACAGACATTTCTTGTACCTGATGACATTTTCAGATCAGAATTACATACTTTGTGACGGCATGAGTCTCTAAACTCCATTGTTGGGGGTGAGGAGCTCTGCAGCGTCTCGATGATTTAATACAATTCCTTTGTTTTCCATTCAAACACGCTTGTTCTTATCTAAGATGTTTATTCGCGCTTAACTGTGGAGAAGGTGATGATCCGTGACACTCATCACCTTCCTCAACCCATGAACGTGTGCCTGACAACCACCTCCGTTCTACATCAGATTGAATGAATATCTCTTAGATTCCCCAACAGAATCTTCGTGGTATAAGCCGGATTGATGGCAGCATTCATGAGAATCCGGAAAGTCTAAACCTTGTCTGTGGTATTCCGAGTAGGATTCCGGGATTGAATGACTATGACGTGCTTCAAACTTTAACCTGCTGGGCGTTAGTGACAGACGCAAAAGAGTGATTCTATTCCAGTAGGAGCGGGAACCAACCGGTGATTAGCCGTACTGTGACAGAGTGCGTGCATAGTTTTCACTGCGAGGATGGGAAGTAGCCATTGACAACGGTGACACCCTACATAGAGCTTGCCATGGAAGGAACCTGCGTGTGAGAAGAAGATCTCAAGGAAGAGTTGAAATCAGAGGACAAAGCATCTCCAAAACTCCAACATATTTCCTAGTGCTGCAAATCAAAGTAACATTGTTCCCTCTTTTATCAATTCCAATAATTTCACTTTTAATCCAAATAATCCTATTAACATCCTGACTAAGATCAATAAAATAAATATTGATTGCTTCAAACCAATAATCTCTGTGGATTCGACCCTTACTCACGTAAGGTATTACTTGGACGACCCAGTACACTTGCTGGTCAGTTGAACGGAATTGTGCCCACTCATACCAAAAATCCTAAGTTCCACAATCCTACAATAAATATATTGATGCTATATTGATGTGATCACAATTTCGTCCACCATAAAGTAATTAATTTTAATTTTAAAAAATTAAATCTTTTCCAACCATATCTTTTTAATCATATCTTTTTATCATATCTTTTTCAAAATTTTATCTTTTTCAAAAATTTGATTTCAAAATATCTTCCTATCTTCTTATCTTTTCAAATTTGATTTTCAAATCTTTTTCAACTAACTATTTGACTTTTTGTTTGTTTCTTATCTTTTTCAAAACCACCTAACAACTTTTCTCTCTCTAATTTTCGAAAATACCTCCATCTTTTTCAAAAATTCTTTTTAATTAATTAATTATTTTAAATTTTAATTTTAATTTTATTTCTTATCTTAATTTTCGAAAATCATTAACTCCTTTTCAAAATTATTTTCGAAAACTTCTCTCTCATCCTATTCTATTTATTCATTCATTTACTAACACTTCTCTTCATCTCAAATTACTGCCCCTATCCTCACCCTTGTGTTTGGATTATTCATTCTTCTTCACTTTTATTCCCTTTCTTCTTCTACTAACAATAAGGAACCTCTTTACTGTGACATAGAGGATTCCTCTTCTTTTTTTTTTGCTCTCTTCTCTTTCATATGAGCAGGAACAAGGAAAAAAGCATTCTTATTGAAGCTGATCCAGAACCTGAAAGGACTCTGAAGAGGAAACTAAGAGAAGCTAAATTACAACAATCCAGAGACAACCTTGCTGAAATTTTCGAACAAGAAAAGGAGATGGCAGCCGAACCCAACAACAATAATGCAAGGAGGATGCTTGGTGATTATACTACACCTACTTCCAAGTTTGATGGAAGAAGCATCTCAATTCCTGCCATTGGAGCAAACAATTTTGAGCTGAAACCTCAATTAGTTGCTCTAATGCAACAGAACTACAAGTTTCATGGACTTCCATCAGAAGATCCCTACCAGTTCTTGACTGAGTTCTTGCAGATCTGTGAGACTGTTAAGACTAATGGAGTAGATCCTGAAGTCTACAAGCTCATGCTTTTCCCTTTTGCTGTAAGAGACAGAGCTAGAACATGGTTGGACTCTCAACCTGAGGATAGCCTGGACTCCTGGGATAAGCTGGTCACGGCCTTCTTAGCTAAGTTCTTTCCTTCTCAAAAGCTGAGCAAGCTTAGAGTGGATGTTCAAACCTTCAAACAAAAAGATGGTGAATCCCTCTATGAAGCTTGGGAAAGATACAAGCAAATGACCAAAAGGTGTCCTTCTGACATGTTTTTAGAATGGACCATGATAGATATATTCTATTATGGCCTATCTGAGTTCTCTAAAATGTCAATGGACTATTCTGCAGGTGGATCCATTCACCTAAAGAAAATGCCTGCAAAGGCTCAAGAACTTATTAACATGGTTGCAAATAACTAGTTCATGTACACTTCTGAGAGGAATTTCGTGAATAATGGGATGCCTCAAAGGAAGGGAGTTCTTGAAATTGATGCTCTAAATGCCATATTGGCTCAGAACAAAATGTTGACTCAGCAAGTCAACATGATTTCTCAAAGTCTGAATGGATGGCAAAATGCATCCAACAGTACTAAAGAGGCATCTTCTGAAGAAGAAGCTTATGATCCTGAGAACCCTGCAATAGCAGAGGTAAATTATATGGGTGAACCTTATGGAAACACCTATAATTCATCATGGAGAAATCATCCAAATTCTCATGGAAGGATCAACAAAAGCCTAAATAAGGCTTTAATAATGGTGGAAGAAATAGGCTCAGCAATATCAAGCCTTATCCATCATCTTCTCAGCAACAGACAGAGAATTCTGAGTAGAGTACTTCTAACTTAGTAAATTTAGTCTCTGATCTTTCTAAGGCCACTTTAAGTTTCATGAGTGAGACAAGGTCCTCCATCAGAAATTTGGAGGCACAAGTGGGCCAGCTGAGTAAGAAAATCACTGAAAATCCTCCTAGTACTCTCCCAAGCAATACTGAAGAGAATCCAAAAAGAGAGTGCAAGGCCATTGATATAATCAACATGGCCGAACCTAGAGAGGAAGGAGAGGACTTGAATCCCAATGAGGAAGACCTCATGGGACGTCTCTCAAGCAAGAAGGAGCTCCCTATTGAGGACCCAAAGGAATCTGAGGCTCATATAGAGACCATAGAGATTCCATTAAATCTCCTTCTACCATTCATGAGCTCTGAAGACTATTCTTCCTCTGAAGAGGATGAAGATATAACTGGAGAGCAAGTTGCTCAATATCTAGGAGCCATCATGAAGCTGAATGCCAAATTATTTGGTAATGAGACTTGGGAAGGTGAACCTCCATTGCTCATCAGTGAACTGGATACATGGGTTCAGCAAACCTTACCTTAAAAGAGACAAGATCCTGGCAAATTCTTAATACCCTGTACCATAGGTACCATGACCTTTGAAAAGGCTCTGTGTGACCTGGGGTCAACATAAATCTTATGCCACTCTCTGTAATAGAGAAGTTGCGGATCATTGAGGTACAGCCTGCCATATTTTCATTGCAATTGGCAGACAAGTCAGTAAGACAAGCTTATAGATTAGTAGAGGACGTGTTGGTAAAGGTTGAAGGCCTTTACATCCCTGCTGATTTCATAATCTTAGATACTAGGAAGGAGGAGGATGAATGCATCATCCTTGGAAGACCTTTCCTAGCCACAGCAGGAGCTGTGATAGATGTTAACAGAGGAGAATTAGTCCTTCAATTGAATGGGGACTACCTTGTGTTTAAGGCTCAAGGGTCTTCTTCTTTAACAATAGAGAGGAAGCATGAAAAGCTTCTCTCAATACAGAGTCAAACAAAGCCCCCACAATCAAACTCTAAGTTTGGTGTTGAGAAGCCACAGCCAAACTCTAAGTTTGGTGTCGAATCCACACATCCAAACTCTAAGTTTGGTGTTGGGAGTCTACAACATTGACCTGATCACCTGTGAGGCTCCATGAGAGCCCACTGTCAAGCTAGTGACATTAAAGAAGCGCTTATTGGGAGGCAACCCAATTTTTATTTATCTAATTTTATTTTATTTTCATTGTTCCTTAATGTTTTATTAGGTTCATGATCATGTGGAGTCACGAAAAAAAAATACAAAAATTAAAAACAAAATAAAAAACAGCAGAAGAAAAATCACATCCTGGAGGAAGGACTTACTGGCGTTCAAACGCCAGTAAGGAGCATCTGGCTGGCGTTCAACGCCAGAATAGAGCATGGATCTGGCGTTGAACGCCAGAAACAAGCAGCATCCTGGTGTTTGAACGCCAGGAATATACCCTGAGGAGAGCTGGCGCTGAACGCCATAAACAAGCATGGAACTGGCGTTCAACGCCAGAAACATGCTGCAATTGGGCGTTGAACGCCCAAAATAAGCATCACTTCAGCGTTTAAACGCCAGAATTGTATGCAAAGGCGTTTTACATGCCTAATTGGTGCAGGGATGTAAATCCTTGACACCTCAGGATCTGTGGACCCCACAGGATCATCTCAGGATCTGTGGACACCACAGGATCCCCACCTACCTCAACTCACCTTCTCTCTTCTTCACCAATCACCTCAATCTCTCTTTCCCATCACCTCTTCACTACTCACATCCATCCATCTCTTCCCCACCCAATCCCACTGACGTCGGGATTTTTGCTAGTAAAGAATTTTATAAAATATAGTCGCGTTGTGAGTATAAATTCTAAACCAATAGAAAATCCCTTTGTACAAACGTTTTGGTTGTCACAAGTAACAAACCCCTTTAAAACTGATAACCGAGTATTTAAACCTCATGTCGTCTTCTCAAGGAACTGCAGGGAAGTATGTTCTTATTATTGGTTATGAAGATTGTAAATCGGGTTTTAAAGATAAGGAACAAGTAATTTTAAATTGCTATTAAAATAAGTAAAAGCCTGTAAAATAAATAAATAATTGTAAAACACACTTTTGACAAGGTATGAGAAATTGGAAGTCATATCCTAGTTATCCTTATCAATGATGATGAAAATTGAACCTTAATTCTACTTAGTTAACCTTTGCTAGTGCAAGGGAAGGTCAAGTGACTAATTAGTTTGATCTTCAAATCCTAATTAATTCCTAGAAAAAGATTGGGATTATTGAAGTTCAAGCTAATTAGCAAAGATAACAATTATCGATCACGTTGAGTCTAATAACTCCTGAGTTACTGATTTCTTAACCAAAGCCAAGAATGTATAAAGCTAAATTAGAATCATATATATGAAAACATCTCAATAATGTGTATTACATAAGAAAATCAATCCTAACATGAAAAGTTCATAAGCCAATCGGGCAACACAAATCAGATACAAATGAAAGCATCAGAGTAAATAAAAGTGGAAGAGAAATGATAAGCGGATAATTTGTATGCTTTTTGGCATTGTTTTAAGTATGTTTTTAGTATGATTTAGTTAGTTTTTAGTATATTTTTATTAGTTTTTAGTTAAAATTCACTTTTCTGGACTTTACTATGAGTTTGTGTGTTTTTCTGTGATTTCAGGTATTTTCTGGCTGAAATTGAGGGTCCTGAGCAAAAATCTGATTCCGAGACCAAAAAGGACTGCAGATGCTGTTGGATTCTGACCTCCCTGCACTCGAAGCGGATTTTCTGGAGCTACAGAAGCCCAATTGGCGCGCTCTCAACGGCGTTGGAAAGTAGACATCCTGGGCTTTCCAGCAATATATAATAGTCCATACTTTGCCTAAGATTTGATGGCCCAAACCGGCGCTCAAAGTCACCTACAGAAATTCCAGCGTTAAACGCCGGAACTGGCATAAAATTTGGAGTTAAACGCCCAAACTGGCATGAGAACTGGCGTTTAACTCCAGAAAAGGTCTCTACACGAAATTCCTTCATTGCTCAGCCCAAGCACACACCAAGTGGGCCCGGAAGTAGATTTTTCTGTCATTTACTCATTTCTGTAAACCTAAGGACACTAGTTTACTATTTATAGGATCTTTTGACATTGTATCAAGGAAGCAACCTTTTGAGGACCTTATGACATTTTACACGTTTCCCTTGTACTTCCACAGCATGAGTCTCTAAACCCCATGGTTGGGGGTGAGGAGCTCTGCTGTGTCTTGATGGATTAATGCAATTACTACTGTTTCTTATTCAATCATGCTTGCTTCCATTCTAAGATAATACTTGTTCTTAATCCGGATGAATGTGATGATCTGTGACAATCATCATCATTCTCAACCATGAACGTGTGACTGACAACCACCTCCGTTCTACCTTAGATTAAGTAGTTATCTCTTGGATTCTTTAATCGGAATCTTCGTGGTATAAGCTAGACTGATGGCGGCATTCAAGAGAATCCGGAAGGTCTAAACCTTGTCTGTGGTATTCTGAGTAGGATTCAATGATTGAATGACTGTGACGTGCTTCAATCTCCTGAAGGCGGGGCGTTAGTGACAGACGCAAAAGAATCACTGGATTCTATTCCGGCCTGATTGAGAACCGACAGATGGAATGCCGTGCCGTGACAGGGCATTAGGAATCGTTCCAATGAGAGGATGGGAGGTAGCCATTGACAACGGTGAAACCCTACATACAGCTTGCCATGGAAGGAGACTTGCGTGACTGAAGAAGAAGACAGTAGGAAAGCAGAGATTCAGAAGATGGAGCATCTCCAAACCTCAACCTTTTCCCCATTACTGCAAAACAAGTAACCATTTCATGTTCTTTTGCTTTTCACAATCAATCCTGATAATTTCTGATATCCTGACTAAGATTTACAAGATAACCATAGCTTGCTTCAAGCCGACAATCTCTGTGGGATCGACCCTTGCTCACGCAAGGTATTACTTGGACGACCCAGTACACTTGCTGGTTAGTTGTGCGGGATTGCAAAAGTGTGATTGCAATTTCGTGCACCAAGAAACATAAATTATTGAACCTGATGAAGAGTTGAAATAAATCCTAATTTCTAAAAATCCTAATTTCTAAATCCTAAGAGAGAGGAGAGAGCCTCTCTCTCTAAAAACTACATCTAAAACCTAAAATTGTGAGTTATGAAAAGCATGTTGAGTCTCTGCATGTTCCCTAACTTTAATTTGTGTTTCTGGGCCAAAAATTGGGTTAAAATGCGACCCAGAATCTCTGCCAGCGGCTTTTGTAATTCTGCAGATCGCGCACGTCACGCATCCGCGTTGTCCACGCGTTCGCGTCACTCAGCATTTCTCGTACCACGCGTGCGCGTCGTCCATGCTTTCGCATCATTCGTGTAGCTTCCAATCCGCGCGGTCGCATCAGGCACGCGAGTGCGTCATGGTTATTCCTTCTATTTCACGCAGTCACGTGAGCCATGCGACTGCGTGACTTCTCGCTGGTCATCTCTTCAATTTTTTGTGTTCCTTCCATTTTTGCATGCTTCCTCTTCATTCCTTACGCCATTCCTGCCCTATGAAGACTGAAACACTTAACATACAGATCACAGCATCGAATAGTACGAAGGAAGATAAAAATATACAACTAAAAGGTCCTTAGGAAGCAAGTTATTAATCATAGGATATTTTTAGGAAGGAATTGTAAATACATGCAAATCATATGAATAAGTGGGTGAAAAGCTTGATAAAACCACTCAATAAAACACAATATAAACCATAAAATAGTGGTTTATCACCCACCCATTTGGCCGAAACATACACAACTCTCCCTCTCCTCCATATCTTCTTCTCCTTCCATTCTTTCTTCTTTGCTCGAGGGCGAGCAACGTTCTAAGTTTGGTGTGGTAAAAGCATAGCTTTTTATTTTTCCATAACCATTGATGGCATCTAAGGCCAGAGAAACCTCAAAAAAAAAAGAGAAAAAAAGGGAAGACAAAAGCTTCCACCTCTGAGTCATGGGAGATGGAAAGATTCATCTCAAAGGTCCATAGCTCAGTAGTAGAGCATTTGACTGCAAATCAAGAGATCTCTGAGATACCTCAGGGGATACATATTCCTCCACATAATTATTGGGAGCAACTAAGGATAGGAGCACCAAAATCACTAGGGATCAAGCAACAGAGGCAAGGAAGAGACATAAAGGAGCTCAAAAAGCACCATTGGTCCTTCAAAAGGTGCCACCCTCGCTAAGGCGGACTCATTTCTTAACTTCCTTGTTCTTAATTCTCTGTTTTTTTATTTTTGAGCTTCATGTTTGCCTATGTTTGTGTCTTTATTACATGATCATTAGTATTTAGTAACTATGTCTTAAAGCTATGAATAATTCCATAAATCCTTCACCTTTCTTAAATGAAAAATGTTTCTAATTCAAAAGAACAAGAAGTACATGAGTTTCAAATTTATCCGTCAATTTAGTTTAATTATATTGATGCCGTGACAATATTTTTTGTTTTCTGAATGAATGCTTGAACAGTGCATATTTTTTATCTTGTTGTGTATGAATGTTAAAATTCTTGGCTCTTGAAAGAATGATGAACAAAGAGAAATGCTATTGATAATCTAAAAAATCATGAAATTGATTCTTGAAGCAAGAAAAAGCAGTGAAAAAGCAAAAGCTTGCGAAAAAAAATTTGGTGAAAAAAATAATAATAGAAAAAAAAGAAAAAGCAAGCAGAAAAAGCCAATAGCCCTTAAAACCAAAAGGCAAGGGTAAGGATCCAAGGCTTTGAGCATCAATGGATAGGAGAGCCCAAGGAAATAAAATCCAGGCCTAAGCGGCTAAATCAAGCTGTCCCTAACCATGTGCTTGTGGCATGCAGGTCCAAGTGAAAAGCTTGAAATTGAGTGGTTAAAGTCGTGATCCAAAGCAAAAAGAGTGTGCTTAAGAGCTCTGGATACCTCTAACTGGGGACTTTAGCAAAGCTAAGTCACAATCTGAAAATGTTCACCCAGTCATGTGTCTGTGGCATTTATGTATCCGGCGGTAATATTGGAAAACAAAGTGCTTAGGGCCACGGCCAAGACTCATAAAAGTAGCTATGTTCAAGAATCAACAAACTTAACTAGGAGAATCAATAACACTATCTGAAATTCTAAGTTTCTATAGATGCCAATCATTCTAAACTTCAAAGGAGAAAGTGAGATGCCAAAACTGTTCAGAAGCAAAAAGCTACAAGTCCCGCTCATCTAATTAGAATTAATATTCATTGATATTTTGGGATTTATAGTATATTCTCTTCTTTTTATCCTAATTTCAGTTGCTTGGGGACAAGCAACAATTTAAGTTTGGTGTTGTGATGAGCGAATAATTTATACGCTTTTTTGGCATTATTTTTAGGAAGTTTTTAGTAGGATATAGTTACTTTTAGGGATGTTTTCATTAGTTTTTATGCTAAATTCATATTTCTGGACTTTACTATGATATTGTGTGTTTTTCTGTGATTTCAGGTAATTTCTGGCTGAAATTGAGGGACCTGAGCAAAACTCTGATAAGGAGGCTGACAAAGGACTGCTGATGCTGTTGGAATCTAACCTCCCGGCACTCGAAATGGCGTTGGAAAGTAGACATTCAGAGCTTTCCCGCAATATATAATAGTCCATACTTTATTTGTGATTAGATTACGTAAACTGGCGCTCAACGACAGTTCCATGCTGCATTCTATAGTCAAACGCCAGAGACACGTCACGAACCAGAGTTGAACGCCAAAAACACGTTACAACTTGGCGTTCAACTCCAAAAGAAGCCTCAGCTCGTGTAAAGTTCAAGCTCAGCCCAAGCACAGACCAAGTGGGCCCCGGAAGTGGATTTCTGCATCAATTACTTACTTCTGCAAACCCTAGTAGCTAGTTTAGTATAAATAAGACATTTTACTATTGTAATAGGTATCCTGGATCCTGGATTGTATTTTTGATCCTGTGATCACATTTTAGGGGCTGGCCATTTGGCCAAGCCTAAACCTTCATCACTTATGTATTTTCAACGGTGGAGTTTCTACACACCATAGATTAAGGGTGTGGAGCTCTGCTGTACCTCAAGTTTTAATGCAATTACTACTATTTTCTATTCAATTCAGCTATTCCTGTTCTAAGATATTCGTTGCACTTCAACATGATGAATGTGATGATCCGTGACACTCATTATCATTCTCACATATGAACGCGTGACTGACAACCACTTCCGTTCTACTTTAGACCGGGCGCATATCTCTTGGATTCTTTAATCAGAATCTTCGTGGTATAAGCAAGATTGATGGCAGCATTCATGAGAATCCGGAAAGTCTAAACCTTGTCTGTGGTATTCCGAGTAGGATTCAGGGATTGAATGACTGTGACGAGCTTCAAACTCGCGATTGTTGGGCGTGATGACAAACGCAAAAGAATCAAGGGATTCTATTCCAACATGATCGAGAACTTACAGATGATTAGTCGTGCCGTGACAGAGCATTTGGACCTTTTTCACTGAGAGGATGGGATGTAGCCATTGACAACGGTGATGCCCTACATACAGCTTGCCATGGAAAGGAATAAGAAGAACTGAAGGAAGGTAGTAGGAAAGCAGAGATCCAACAGGGACAAGCATCTCCAAACACTTATCTGAAATTCCCACGATTGAATTACATGAGTAACTCTATCTTTATTTTCTGCTTATTTATTATTATTATTTGAAAACTCCATAACATTTACTATCCGCCTAACTGAGATTTACAAGATGACCATAGCTTGCTTCATACCAATAATCTTCGTGGGATCGATCCTTACTCACGTAAGGTATTACTTGGACGACCCAGTGCACTTGCTGGTTAGTTGTGCGGAGTTGTGACTAAGGTGATTCACGTTTGAGTGCGCTACCAAATTTTTGGCACCATTGTTGATGATCACAATTTTGTGCACCAGTAGCTTTCTTCTAATTCAATCTCTTCTTCATTGCTTACCAAGGGCATGGGAGGTTGTGCATCCTCCTCTTCTTCCATATGTGAGGGTGGAAAGTTCTCTAATTCACCGGAGTATAAACTCCTTTGATTGATTTCCTCACTTTCTTCCATAGGATCTTGCATTATATCTCTTGGGAAGGAATTTTCTTGTTCCCCTTCCTGGTTATTGATCATCGTCTGCACATAATTCTCTACATTTTTGACACTTGTCTTTATATCATGTAGGAATTCTTTCATGAGGAGCTCAAGATCTGATGGTATTTGAGATGAATAAGGAGATTGTGCCTCTTGATATGAATAAGAAGGAGATGATGGTTCTTGATATGAATAGGGAGATGGTAGCTCTTGGTATGGGTAGAATGATGATGGTTCTTGATATGGATAGAAAGATGATGGTTCTTGATATGAATAATGAGATGGTGGTTCTTGATATGAATATGGAGGTGGTGGCTCTTGATAGTTGGAACATGGAGCATTGAAGTCTCTTTGGTTTTGACCTTGCCAACCAAAATTTGGATAGCTCCTCCATCCACCATAATATGAATCACTACTCGGGTGTGAGTAGTAACCCATGTGATCTCTCTCCATTATTTTTCCTTAACACAAAACACCAAACAGAATTAAACGCACCATGTGGTAAACAGGAAAGTAAAGAAGACAGAACAGAATTTTTTTTTGGAAGTGGAATAAAATAAAGAATAATAAAAATAAATAAAATTTTGAAAATAAATGAAAAGAAGTGAACTATAAATTCAAAAATTAAACAAATAAAGATACTAGGATTTTTTTTAAAACATATTTATTTGTTTTTTTTAAGAAAAAATTACTACAGGGACACCAAACTTAATTTCAAAAATTAAGAGAAAAAAATTTAAATAAAACAAATCAAAATAATTTTTTTTTGAAAATAATACTAAAACAAAAATTAAATAAAATTAAAACTAAAATGCCTAATCTAAGCAATCAAACAACTAATAGTTGTTAATCACTATCAATCCCCGGCAACGGCGCCAAAAACTTGATACGGTGTTTTTACAACCCACAAACTAACCAGCAAGTGCACCGGGTCGTACCAAGTAATACCTTACGTGAGTAAGGGTCGATCCCACGAGGATTGATGGATCAAGCAATAATGATTGTTTGATAGGCTTAGTTAGACAAGCAGAAAAGAGTGTTTTGGTATTCAAAGAGCATTAAATAGTAAATTAAGAGTTTCAGAAAGCAAGCAGCAATGAGTTGGGGATAAAATATGGAGAAAACAGTTAAGGCTTTAGAGTTATCTGTTTTTCCGGATTTACTTTTCTTACTAACTATCTTAATTATGTCGGATTTAATTTATGGCAAACTATATGTGACTAGACCCTAATTCCTTAGACCTTTCTAGTCTCCTTTAAAATTCATTAACTGCCAATTCCTTGGTCAATTAATTCCAATTAGAAGCTACATGATCAAATTCCAGTTTATATGCCACAAAAACTCTAATTACCCAAAAATAAAAGGATTATATGTCACGTATCCTATTAAATCTAGATAATTAAAATTTTGGAGAATATGTTTCCAAGCTGTTGTTCAAGTAAAGAGCTTTTCCAAGTTTTACAGGAACTCAAATAGAAAGGGGGTCATACTTCCGTTCCACCCAAATTCATAAAATAAAGAGCAAAAACAATTCTTAAATTATAAATCCATACATAAATTAAAATAGAAAAAGCAATAAAATCAATCCATACAAATAGACAGAGCTCCTAACCTTAACAATGGAGGATTAGTTGCTCATGGAATGTGGAATGTAAATTTGTATCGAATTCCCTAATGGAATCCCCTCTGGTGGAATCTCTATAGAAGAGAAGTCTCTCATTTTTATAACTAATCCTAATTAATTTAAAATATAATTTCTAAAATTAAAATAATATCTTTTCCTATTTTCAAATTCAAATTTGAAATTAAATCAGAATTAATTATAACAATCATCAAGTCTTCAGTTGATGGATGGGGACCGCTTGATTCCTTCACTCTGCAGCCTCTGATCTGTACTTTCTGGACTGAAAATTGGGTCAAAAGCAGCCCAGAAATCGCCCCCAGCGTTTTTTGCATTTTCTGCACGTGGCGCATGTCACGCGTACGCGTCAGTCACGCGTACGCGTCGATGGTCTTTTCGCGAGTCACGCGGACGCGTTGGTCACGCGAACGTGTCGCTGTAAATTTCTTCAAATCACGCGTACGCGTCAATCACGCATACGCGTCGCCGTGGAAAGCTCCAAATCACGTGTACGCGTCAGTCACGCGTACGCGTCACTCCTCGCTGCCATCTCCTTTTGTTCTTGTACTGCAGAAACTCCATCAAATTCCGCCGAATGCTACCTAAAATAAACAAAATTGCAAAAGACTCAAAGTAGCATCCATATTGGCTAAAAGGTAATTAATTCTTTATTAAACACAACAAATTAGATGCAAATTCACTAGGAAAAGATAGAAAAGATGCTCACGCATCAGTAGACTGAAAAACCACTTCATCGCTACCTTTGTTAACGTCGCCGAAAAAGCTATGCAAAGAGTTGCGTCCGACGCATCACCCAAGTACATTTGGATTTTTAAGTTACTTATTAGATGGTGTTTCGGGTTGGTTGTTCCATTGTAGAGGTCTATGTCTGGACTTTTAAAGTTTCAAGGGACTTTAGCCTGCATGATCTCGTCCATGAATGGTATTCTCCCACAAAGGAATCTCTTCTTGATCAACATGAACTTTCCGACCTTGTAGGTCGAATTCTAGTTTCTCAATCTTTTCTTCCAAATCTCTTCTTTGTCATACCTCCCTTCTTAGAGATCGTTCGAACTCTAGCTGTCGCTCCAATTCAATCTCGAGCTGCTCCAACTGTCCTTGATGGCCGTGCACCAAACCCATGAGTGCTGCTGAATTTTGGTTCACCACGTCCTCGGGGGGTGTATTTCTGAGTTTATCCTTTTGGGTTGAGGGTTTTGCAACGTCCCCTCCCATTGTGGCCATCCGTTCTATCTTGTGGTTCAGGTACTACGAGCGCACGATCATCGTTGTGATATTCTAGCTCGAATTTGGATGCTATATGTCCATCTTCTGGACGATCGTCCGCCATAGTTGGGTGTAGACTTTTATGTCCCCGACAACAGTGCCAATGTTCCGAGGGTTATATTACCTGAAACTGAGTTGCTTTGGACCTGAACGTGAGATCCAAACTCCTTGTAGGACAGCATCTAAATTCTATTGGTATCAAGGTACCGCCATCCAAGTTTTTCGTGAGGAGGCGGGGGATAGTACCTACAAAGGACTCTGATACTTAAGTTAGCAAGAATTTTAGGCAGAATTTTAGTAGATTGGATTCGAAGTATACCCGAGAGTGTCAAGATATTTATAAATGTAAATGTAGAGTCAATATATAACTATTTTTTTAGAGTGATTCTACTTTTGGTGGTGGATAATTGTTTCCTTTTATTAGGAGAATTGTTAATAAAATTTCCTTTTTAAAAAAGTAAAAAAGATAACAGGAATTAGTTACTTATCTAAATAAGCATAAAACCAAACTCATGTCACTGTGTCCGACTTCTATGAGATTGACTAGTTATAAATCAGAACGATATCTGTAAGTTGAGTTTTATTCATTTTGGACCTGAATGAGTTAAAGGTATAAATAATTATATATTATAGTTTTGTAAAAAAATTACTTAACAAAATGCAAGAGTTAAACTCATCATATTTTAATTTTAGTGTAATATATTTATCTTCTCGCCTAATCGCAAATTTATTATTATTCATATTTAATTTATAAAAGACTGAATTAATAATCATCTTAGTACTTGTAAATACACTAGCTAGTATTATTCATGTTATAGGGAAAAAAAAAAAAGAACGACCAAAAAGTCAAAACCACGTGGTTTCACTTTGACATTATTCCATGCAACTTCATGACTTGTGTATATAAAGCGAGAGGCTGAGCCCTTGATTCCCCACAAAAGCAAATACACAATTCCTTCAAAAACCATTATCATTACCATACCTTGATAAGCTTAGCTTTTCACCAAACATGTCTGTGGCGAACGAGCAGGCGATTTCGGCCTCAAAAGTGGCCATCATAGGCGCCGGAGTGAGCGGCCTAGCCGCAGCCAAAGAGCTTTCCCACCACAAGCCTGTAATCTTTGAGGCCTCCGACGCAATCGGCGGCGTCTGGAGGCATTGCTCCTACGCCTCCACCAAGCTTCAATCGCAGCGCCGCGATTACGAGTTCTCCGATTTCCCTTGGCCTTCCAATAGGGACAACTCCGATTTCCCTTCCCACTTTGAGATCTTGGATTACTTGGAGTCTTATGCTGAGCACTTTTGTGTGCTCAACAACATAAGGTTCAATTCCAAGGTCGTTGAAATTCGGTTCGTTGGAGAACAACTACTGAATGGTCATCATGACCATGGAACACCACTTCTTCCTGGTTATCCCGTTTGGCAACTTGCTGTGCACACCAATTCATCAAACACTATTCAGGTCTTCAATTAATTATTACTATTATTATTATTCCTATTCATTACACTCACTCAATTAAGCTAAGGACACTACAGATAGTTTTATTTGTTAGAAAAGATTTAATTAAATTCTAACACTTTAACTAAATTCAGATCCTAACAAATATTAATTCTAATGTTAGCTTAGCTTATTTAATCACAAACTCTTTTTTCGGGGGAGGGGGGATTAACTAGTTAATTAATTAGGGTTTCACAAATAAAAGTAGCCTTTACACGCACATATATACATTATTTTAACAGTTTATTTATTATTTGGCAATATTTTAAGTATTGTCAAATTTTACATCTACGATAAGATATATATATATATATATATATATATATATATATATATATATATATATATATATATATATATATGGCTAAAAATTAAATTAAAATGATAAAAGGTCATTCTTTAATTTCTTGAGTATCTTGGTCTATCTTCCCTAACAGTTCCTTTACCTGAATCACTATGAATGCTTGTTTCGCTATTTGAAGTGAGTATCACTACTCAGTCTTAGACCACTTGCATTATCGGTATCTTTTCATTTATAATAATGTTAATGAGTAACTTTTTTTTATCAATATATATCAATCAATTTTTTTTAAATATTTTATTTATCTAAAATTTTAAATCTTAGATAATAAATTTTTAATTTTTAATTTTTAATTTTAAATTATAAATTCTAAACTTTGAATCTTCTAAAAATTAAGAATTTTTAAAATAAAAAATTAACTAATGTTAATTAACTAAAAATTATTTCCTTGTGCTTTCTCTTTTATTTAATCGCATACGTTTCCTTTATGGATTTATCAAAGCTTAGGTTGGCCTTGAAAAGCATGAAGACTATGAACTTTTCTTATTACGGAATATTTAGTATAAGAATAGTGATGACAATTTATAATTTTAATAATTGTTTTTGGTAAATAATTTTAATAAATTTTTACTTCTTGATTTAGATAGCACAGTGAATATTTAATCTAGTGAGATGGACAAAAACCTTGAGGGGCCAAAAATATTTGATCTAACGAACTAGCAATTTGGCCTCTCTCAGATATATACCTGACATTTACTTAGTCCTGTAAATAGTTTGTGATATCAATATAGTTCCAAAAAAAAATATGTACCATCTTGTTCATTTTTGTAACATAGATGTATAAGCATATCACATCAAATAATCATATGTCCATATATAATTAAATGCCATGTAATTTTTTGTGCAGTAAAATCTATAAATCAAAGTAGAGATATTGACACGAATATATAATACGATATAATATAAGATAGATACATGAATACATTAAATTTTTGAAATGATAAGATATAGATACAAGATATAGGTATATGTATTTTCAAAATTTATAGGCTAATCAACCAATTAAGAATGCCAAATTACTAATGTTCACTCGTACAAAATTCAAACAATTAATATTAGTATCTTTGAATTTTATTAACATTACATCTAAATAGTGTCATAAAAAACTTTGAAAGAAAAAAATATTATAAAATTCAGTTTTTTAAAGTTAGTACAATTAGTTATCAACACTAAATGTCTAATACATTAATAGAGTGTATACTAACCAGAATTATTGATAAATATAAATAAAAATTGTTGCTCCTTGCACTTTTCTCAAAGGAAGAAAAAAAAAAGAAATAGTTAATAAACTAAGAATATTCGTATCACATGTGCTCTCTAAATATTTGAGTGTCAGAGTAGTACTAAGTACTAACAGATGTCAGACACAAAGATACGTATGTCGTTTAATTAATTGATAATTTTTTTTTGTTGTCTTAACTTATTTTTTTGGTGTCTAATTAATTGATAATTTGATATAAATGTTTCATAGAATAAAATGATACTAAAAAATCTTAATTAAGGGTCCTAGCCATCCCTTGTCATTTATATTCTTCCGTTGCAGGTGTAATATATGTACCATTTCAGACCCAAAAATGGTTATTACAATGGAAAAAATAATGGAATTGGCAAGTTTTCTTTTTCACAAGTTAAAGGAGGTATCAGACTCTAGGTAAGAGAGACGTGGCAAGAGAACAATTAGTCAATTACGATAGAGAATTAATTAATGTCATGCATGTAGCATGGTAGTGACATTAAAGCTTTGGATCACTAACTGTTATATTCATTAATTTATTATATTTTAATAACTAATTAACTACTTTCTAATAACTAATTAACATCTCTAAGTAGCAAGCTAATTAAACTACCCATCTAACAGTTCTTTATCTCTATCACAGATAATTGTTTGTTGAAAATATTAATTATTACTACTTTTGTTCAAATTATAATTTTAGGAAAAGAGAAGATACTTTTATCATTTTCTTAATTTATGTAAACAATTAATTATTTCAGACCAAATATAAGAAGATAATTATATCTGTGGAGTGTGGACCCTGCTAATTTAATAAACATATCTAGTACTAGCTAGTTAAAGTGACTTAAAGATAGAAAACTTATTAATTACAGTTTGTTAGCTTAGCTAGGTAATAAATACATAATTTAGAAAATATGGTTGCACGAGGGAATTTATCTTCTCTTAATCAAATGTTAGAGACTTTGATTATCCCATTAAACATGAAAAAACTTAACCAACTTAAATTGCTCTAATTATTAGTTTATTAATCCGTTTAAGTATGTCGTGAGCCCTTCTTATACATACAACCACCTATTGATTAGCAACAGACCTTTAAACGAAGCTGCAATTCAATTCACAATGAATTAGTCCTTAATCGGTTTGGTCGAAAAATATCATAGAAAAAAAATAAAAAATTAAAAAAATATCCTTTAACTTTCTCATCCATTCAATATCTATTAAAGTATTAAACCCTAGTTATGTTATGATGGTTTACCTAGCTACATGATTAATTTCAGTGGTACTCCTTCGAGTTTGTGGTGATTTGCATTGGAAAATATGGGGATGTACCCTATATTCCAGTATTTGATGCAAATAAAGGACCTGAAGTGTTCAAAGGTAAGGTGTTGCACACCATTGATTACTGTAAACTTGATCACGACTCTGCTAATCAAATTCTCAAGGGAAAGAAGGTTACGGTCGTCGGTTTCAAAAAGTCAGCCATTGATTTAGCCATGGAATGTGCCGAGGCAAACCAAGGTACCACTTTTTAAATAACACTTTTTTTTTAAGTAACACTTTTTAATAAAAATGTTGTTTAATAATAATAAATATTATTTTAATTTAAACGATACTTTTTAAAATATCATAATAACTGTAGCTACTATAATATATTAGAATGACTTATTTTTTTCTTATTTTAGGGATCGTGTGGTTCAAAAAATATTTGTACATTTTTTAGGGTTTTACACTAAAATTTTCAAAATAAAAAAAAATCATGAATCAAACGTCTTAGGATTTTGCTAATAAGTAATAACTAGTGTTCTGGGTCACTAGGTGCATTATTGGTTAAATTTACCCCGTGACGAAAATTTTAAATTTTATATTTATTTAAAGTATTAAAATTTTGACTTTTTTTTTCTAGTTTGATCACAAAATTCCTCTTTTCATTTAAGAGAAATTTCTTTTAACAATTTTATGATAAAGTTCAGCTTGACACAGTAAGGATATAACCGTATCCAATCAAATTCATTTCTTCAAAAAAATAAATAAATATAACCAAATTTATCCAATTAGCTTTTTAATATATATATATATAGAGAGAAAGAGAGAGAGTGAAAAATTAAAAGCCATAAGAATTTATTATTTTTTATCATCAGTTAGTTATCAATATTTAAAATATGAGATAAAGTATGTCATTGGATTACTAGACTAAAAAAATTAAGTTGATGACTAAATAATGACAAAAAATAATAAATTTTGATACATACCCTAATATTTTTCTATAGAAAAATATCTCAAATTAGTCCTAAAAAATTTTTATTCGAACACTTTAGTTATCAACAAATTTTAATTATCAAATTAGTCTATAAATTTTTATTTTGTTAGATAAATTAGCCTTCACATCAAATTATTTGTCTATATAAAACCGCTAATCTAAAAGTCTTTAAAAATTTTAAGAGTTATCGTGTCTTTTATTAAATAATATTAGAAAATAATTATTTTTTATCGATATTTGATATCAAAATTGTTATATTTAATAAAATAAAAATTAGGGATTCATTGGTAATTAAAATTTATTAAGGATTAAATTATCAGACTAAAATTGTTTTTGGAATTTATTTAAAATATTACTCTTATACATACATACATACATACATACATATATATATATATATATATATATATATATATATATATATATATATATATATATAGTATGGATTAAATATCTATGTGATGCAAAACTCTTTGACATAAATATTTTATTTATATATTGTTACATTAAAAAATGATTATTTTTATATTGATTGTTAGTTTGAGTGGTCATCCAACATTAAATAAAAATTTTATTGATGATAGTTTAAGTTAAACTCATTTGTTTAGATTTAATTTCTAGACAATGTTCGTGTAAAGATGATAGCTAGGGGGCGAAAAATTATGACATTATGACACTTTACAGGCTCATCAATCAGACAATTACCATTATATTGCCAGAAGAATGTTAGTTATTAAGAACCTTATTGATCCCACAATTATTATGAAGTAATAAAGATGATATTGTCTAGCTTCTATATGAGTAAGGTTAGGGAGTCAATGTTTTTTAAATAATATTAATTATTAAAAATTGTTTTATTTATTTTAAATTTTAAACTCTAAATCATAAATTCTAATTTTTTTAAAGAAAAATGAAAGTTTTAAAAAATAAAAAAAGAAATTAGCTAATGTTAATTTATTAAAAGTTAATTCTTTATAATTTTTATTCTCCAGTTAAATGCCTACATTTAATTGTTTAAATTTTTAGAATAAATAATCTATGATATATGTCTGAGCTTGTCTTTTTGGAATATTAGGGAAACATATATAAGTTCTAAATTCTAACATCCGTTGGGATTTTCCTCAGTCTGTGGCGGCTACGGGAGACTGTTAAATCCCTTTATTTGTCTTTCTTTAAAATTCTCTTCCAAAAAAGCACACGTTGACAAAAATCAAAGCAATTAAAAGTCAATGGTAAAAGTTATGCATGTTTACTTACTAATATTAGTTGTAGTTTCCCACTGCTGATGATGTCGATTTAGTTGTCTTGTACAGTATCAACAATGAACATTGGCAACCATAATCTTGGTCGTGGGGCACCATAATACATTTTCTTTTTATAAAAGTACTTTGCATTTGGTAATGCTTTGGTCCAAAGTGTGGGATTGAACACATTTTTTTAGTGGACTGCGCATGAACAATTAGAATTTTTTAATAAATATATTAGATTAAATAGACTTAATTAATGACTCATTTCAAGGAAAAATATAAATATTTTCTTTTTCGAACAATACGTATATATTATTAAAGAAAAATATAAAAAATTAATTTTTAGTTAGTTAATATTAGTTAATTTAAAAATTTTTACTTTTTGAAGCATCTAGGATTTATCGTTTATAATTAGAATTAAAGTTAAAAGTTTATAATTTAAAATCTAAAATTTAAAATAAATAAAATAATTTAAAAATATTAGTCTAAACAAACTGACTTCCTATCATTATACATTATGAATTTAAATTCTCTAAATTTTGAATTTTTATTTTATAAGAGGTGATCTTTTATTCTTGAATAGTTTCTCTTTCATATTTTTTTTTGTCTCACTTATAAAATAAATGATAAAAAATCACACTTTATCTTCTAAAATAAAATTCAAAATTTAGAGAATTCAAATCCATCCATTATAGAGTGGGTTATCGTGGAAGTTTTAGGTTTAGATGATCTACGATAAATTATGAATTTATGTCGTGATCATATTCCATAGTATTAGCACCTAATATTTCGTTTTTTAAATGCTTGCATTAACTCTAAAACCATCAAAGGTAAGGCTAAAAAGAGTGGAAAGAGAACAAAAACTACATGACACAAAAGAAAATTTTGAATTTTCCGAACTGAAGATTTTATTTTAGCTAGAGGGTAAAGTAAAGCGATTTTACCATTAGATCAATTAAGCTTTTTTAATATAAAAAAAGAATTAATCTCATTATTGATCCAAGGGTGACATCTTATTATCGTATCCCTGATCTTCTAAAATACAACTCTCATAGAGGATCGTTACTCCTCAAAAGTTGCAAGGGAACTTGTAAAATTACAAATAAACCTATCTTAGTGCTCTTTCATATATGCCTTTAATTTCAACATGGAGGAGTGCTATATCATGTATTTGTGTGTAAATGTATATGTTGTTTAATTCATTTTTAATATATATTTTATATTTCAACATATATTTTATATTAGTGGTGATTTTAGTAACCGATTTTGATATACTCTTAATATGGTTGAACAAAATATAACTAGAATTTATGTCAAAAATCATGGTACTGATTGCATGATAAGAAGCGGCGTGACATGCTTTCTCTTTTTTTAATACCAAAAGACTAAAGCATTCTTCCTCGTTTATTTTGACAACTAATTCTGGCAAAGATTCTACTTATGAAGTACTTAACAGTTTTGCTGTTACCTTGTTGTAAAGGACCTGAAGTTCAACCATGCACTATGGTAGTGAGAACATTGCATTGGCCAGTTCCCCATTACTGGATTTGGGGATTGCCATTTTTCTTGTTCTATTCAACAAGAGCTTCTCAGTTTCTCCACCAAAGGCCAAACCAGTCTTTACTCAGATCCCTTCTCTGCCTCTTGCTATCTCCAATGGTATTTTACCTTTTCTTAAATAATATAACCTCGAGTTGATGTTCTTGTTGCCATTGCCAAATTATATATGACGTTAATAGTTTTCTTTATGTTACTTCTTCTATTCTCTATTATTTGTCTTTGTCAATTCCCGGTATTATTAGATTGTATAATTCAATACAATCCAATAATATATAAAAAATGACAGTGACAGATAAAAGAGATTAAAAGAAGTAAATAAAAATGACATTTTGGTAGAGGCGTGGAATTTCAAAGTTCATCGAGTCCTACATTCTATGGAAACTTCCTTTAGAGAAATATGGGCTAAAACCCGAACATCCTTTTGAGGAAGATTATGCCTCATGTCAAATGGCTATTATGCCGGAAAATTTCTTCTCTGAGGTTGAAAAGGGGAAAATTGTCTTTAAAAAATCATCAAAGAAGTGGTGGTTCTGGAGTGGAGGAATTGAATTTGAGGATAATACTAAAGTTGAGGCTGATGTAGTGGTTATGGCAACTGGTTATGATGGCAAGAAAAAGCTCAAAAGCATTTTGCCAGAAACTTTTAGAAGCTTGTTGGAGTACCCTTCCGGTCTTATGCCCTTGTACAGGTAAGGAAACACTTTTATTTATGGAAGATGGTTTCTTCTACATCATTATTTTAGACTAGTCATATTCACTTTTTCTTTTAGCAAAAAAAGAGAAGAGCTTATGTACTATCTCCAATTTCTTTTAACTATCACTATCATTATTCAGTCTATCTTTAGATCAATTTATTTATGTCCAAATACAATGACCAAAGGATTCATACAAATAAAAATGACAGCTATATCTAAGTTTCAGTTAAGACCCCATATAGTTATAACCCAAAAGTGATAAGGTTTAAATTGATTTTAATATATCAAAACATAGTTGAGGAGTGAGGACCATTATCTGATTTATTCATTCTGTTTGTGGCAGGGGAACTATCCATCCGTTGGTTCCAAACATGGCATTTATGGGTTATGTTGAGAGCATTTCAAATCTCCACACTTCGGAGATGCGCTCCATATGGCTTTCTGGACTCCTAGATGAAAAATTTAAGCTTCCAAGTGTTGAGAAGATGCTCTCAGAAACACTCAAGGAGATTGAAGTAATGAAAAGGTCAACAAGATTCTACAAAAGGCACTGCATTTCAACTTACAGCATCAACCATGATGATGAATTATGCAAGGATATGGGTTGGGGTTCTTGGAGGAAGAAGAACTGGATATCTGAGGCATTCAGTGCTTATACCAGCGAAGACTATGCTAAAAAGGATTGAGGACATTATTATAATCTTCCTATTTAAGATTGCATTAACAGTACTATGATCATATGAAAAAATAACTGCAAGTTTTCTGGCATTCCTGGGATTGAATATAGAGGTATCATGTTGCATGCAGCTTTCGGAATAAATAACTTTTAGGGAGGGAGAGTGGGTCAAAATTAGGTTTTGGAAAGTTGGATAAGTGCAGTTCAGTTAGCCAAGGGTTGTTCCAGCCTCCAGAAAAGTAGCTATTATAAACCCATAAGTTTATGTCAACGTTATTTCAGATCATGTATCATAAAGGTTGTTGAACCTTGTCATTTCCAATAACAAATTCTAGCATATATCATATATCTATTAACAGAAATTAAACAAGAATAAAATGGCCATGAAAATAAAAGGCACAAATATAATATGCCCAAGGTTATTTCCTTTCAACTAACATATCATATTCATACATTTTAATTTTAAAATTATTAAAAATGCAAATTAATAGGAACAACTGAGTCAACTTAAGCTAAAATTACAACAATATTGAAGAAAATACAGAGATATCAGTCTATGTGCTGCTGCATTGAAATGCATGATTTTGATCCGGAAACGTTGTATCTCTATAAGGCTTTAGAATCAGCTGCAACTATCATAGTTGTACAATAAACAGCAGTTACCAATATTTTACACACTTCATGGGGAATGGGATAATGAAAAACCTGAAACCTCAAAGAGTTTGAAGTAGTTTCAAAGTCTCATCAATATGCTTTTCTGGTTGGAACTGGTTGTTGTAAATGAGCTGAACCACACCATTTTTGTCAATAACATAAGTCTGTCTACCGGGCAATGTTCCAAACAAATCATTGGGGATTCCCCAGTCTTTCCTCACCTTGTTGCCTTCATCACTCAACAAAGTAAATGGAAGCCTGTACTTCTTAGCAAACGCCTACATTCAACACATTACATTCAATGTAAAACAACATTAAACGCAAAACCAATCGCCATTAAAGTTTACTTTCAGTTTCTTACCTTGTGAGAAGAAGGGTCATCACTACTGATTCCAACAACCTCGGCCCCTGCTTTCTTGAACTTCTCATATGAATCCCGAAAAGCACAAGCCTGCAAAAATTGAAACAATAAAAATATAAAATAAAATAAAATAAAAATTTGCATATCAAGACAACAATGGATATATGATGATGTTTCTATTTGACAAAAATGCGATATAATTTTAAATTGATTTTTAACTGGTAATTAATACTTAATATGTATATCAAAATTCTTCATTTCCCCAATAAACACATTTATGCACCCCTTTTCATTACTACTAGCTTTTCGTTGCCACTAGCTTTTCTATCTCAAGTCCATCATTTTAAAGTAAAATCATTTGTATGAATCTACCAGAAAGTTTAAGCTTTTGGAAGAGATGGTTCATGACATGACATCAAAACTTCTATGACCAAGAGCTTTAGAGTTAAAATTCTTGTTCTCGCTATTGTTCTAAATAATAGTAGAATGAAAACGTTAGATGGGTCTTTCCATGGTCCATGCTTTAAGTCCAAAAGAGGCTTTTATATTAAACGGTGTCTTAGATATAAAATTATTTGTGTGCCTCTATCTAATGGTTTAATTTATAGGGGAAGATGGTTTCATGACAGACCACTAACTACTTGTAGATTGTGTTAAACTGCTAATGCAAAAACATTTAAACCAACCAAATGTTGTCTCGCAGCAACTCTATCAATAAGAACAACCAGGCCTTTAAAACACCAGTATGTTAGCATCTGAAATCAACCATGAATATTGAAACTTCCATTGCCTTCAGATCATATGCTCCACTCATACAAATTATACACAATCTAATGGTTTGATATCACTGCTTTTGGATATTTAGATATCAGCGATTTAATGGTAAAGAAAGAACAAATGGGTTCTTTAAAAATTTTGTGATGGAACTATAGGTCCCTAAATGGGGCAAAAAATACCAAGTCCTTGAGGAAAAAATAATTCAAATAATTACCTTGAAGATTTGCAACTTATATGTGTTATGAAGACATAGACAGAAAGACAAACATGCACACAGACACAAATGCGCATGAATACATCTAATAGGTTGTTAAGACACTAATAAAGAGATATAAACACATTTGTCATTAAAAACCAATTTTACCTCCAATAAGGAGGAAGTTGCTGGTGATTAAGGTGATGAAGGTAAGAAGTGAAGTTTCAAGAATTTGAAGGTACAAAAATGAAATAAAAAACTGCTTATGTCTAATATCTGTTTCCTAACTTTCTGACGAGATAACAAATACATGTATTTTGTGTATCGTTGGGTGTCAACATGTCCTTCTAAAATTAGTGTTTTACTAAACAAATAGTACACATGTGTCACAGTATCCATATATCTTATGGACACGGATAGCAATCAAACAAACCAAACTCGAGACCTATAAATCCATCCAAAATTTTGCCAATGACTTATTTGGTATTTTTTTTCCCCTTATAGGAGAATAAGTCCGCCACAAAATGTTTCAAAGACCTACTTGTCTCATTAATTTAAAGTCTAAAATAAATTATGATAACAATTAATTCCTACCGTTAGCTTGGATTGACATCATACACAGAAATAATACTTTGGGAGAAAATCCTAAACCCTAGAACCTTAACACACCATATCAGTCCCTCGTTAGATGATTATGTGGGGTTGATTTGACAATAAAAATTTGTGGAACTAAATTTTTAGGGTATTACTTGAAAAGCTATACTAATTGTCTAATTGAAGGGCCAACCTTATGTTAATGTGTTTACCTCTTTGGTGCATGAAGGGGACTCATCAGCAGGATAGAAATAAACAACCACCGGCTTTCCTTTGAATTTGTCAAGGCTTACACTATTCCCATCTTGATCTCTCAGCGTGAATGATGGTGCCTTTGAACCTTTATTCACCTGTCAGGGTAGAAAAACCACTAACTAGTAACCAATATTGAAATTGAGGAACAGAATCACTAATTTGCAAAACTCTGCACACTATCATTGATACTATTTTCAACTAATTGTTGAAGCTACTCTATTAATCGGGTTGCATTATTATGCATCTTGAACTAGGTTTGGATAAATGCATGTACCTTGGCGAAAATGGAACCTTTAACCGAATAGCAATAATTAGCAGAACGCAGTGATGAAGAGGAAGAGTGAGATAATTTTAGGCCACAGAATTGAGAATTCGATGGAGCATACCGAAGGATTGAGAGGGTTCGATCATATGGGGACTTGGTAGTTGCAGTGTGGAGCAAGGTGGGAGGAGAGTGGATTAGGACAGTGAGTGAAGCCATCGTCGGATTTCAGAAACGTTGGTAGTTGCAGTATGGAACACATTTTTCAAGAGGCCTTTTTGTACCTGCAATTTTTAGTTACAAAAGTTGAGTAAATGGTCAAATTATGCAAGAATTTAGGTTGGTGAAGTCATCAATCTATTCGGCGGATTAAAAAAATATTAGAGGTCTGAATTTTGTCTTTTTAATTAAGAGATCTAAAAAAAATTAAATTAGTCTTAAAAGATCATGTCATTTGCAAATATTATTAATCAAATTTTATTTTAAAAATTTTTGAAATTAGTCATATTAGTCTTTCCGTGGTGAAACAAACACATAGCATATAAAAATAATAAAAATTTTTAGAAAAAAATTTCATTTTCCTTTCTTGAGAGATATTAAAATAATATTCTCTTTATTTTTATTTATAAAATGTATATTTTTCTCCCTTATAACTTTTAAAAAGCTTCCTATTTAATCTATTTTAAATTTTTTGAGTTAACTAATATTAACTTTATTTATTTTTCAACAAAAAATAAATTATTTTTTATAAAAATATCCTTTAGCAAAAAAATTTTACTTTTTTGTTATTAAATTTTACTTACCAAAATATTCTTTAATAAATTACTTTTTTAAGATACTCTTTAATAATTTTTTAATTATTAAATTGTAATTTTACTAAAATTTTTGTTAACAATTTATTTATATTTTACTATTAATTTTTCGATATCAATATATATTATTTTAATATTAAATGAAAAATCTTGGTAAGATTATTTTTCGATATCAATATATATTAATTATTATACATATTAACAGTGGTAAGATTTTTTTTATTTAATATTAAAATAATATATATTAATATTAGAAAATTAATAGTAAAATATTAAAAAAATTGTTAACAAAAATTTTGGTAACATCACAATTTAATAATTAAAAAATTATTGAAAGATATCTTAGAAAAAATTTAATTTAGTTATTAATTTTTCTTAAAAATATTTTGGTAAAAATATAATTTAATCAATAAGAAAAAAAATTATTAAAAGATATTTTGATAAGTAAAATTTAATGACAAAAAAATAAAATTTTTACTAAAAGGTATTTTTGTAAAAAATAATTTATTTTTCTTAAAAACTGGATAAAGTTAACATTAGTTAACATATAAAATTTAAAATGGATTAAAGAGGAGGTTTTTTAAAAGTTATAAAAAAGAAAAATGTATATTTTACAAATAGAGGAGAAAAAAATGTCATTTTAGCATCTCTCAAAAAAGGAAAATAAAATTTTCTCAAATTTTTATATAAATATATGAAAGTATATATAATTAATTAACATAAAAATATTAAATATTCATTAATATTCAATATATTAATAATAGTAAATGCAAAATCAATTAAAATGTTAATTTAATTATTTTCTAACCAATAAATTATTTATTTGAGCAAAATACATTTCATGCATATGAATTATATGTGATAAATGATATTTCACATAAAAAAATACGCCAAATCTCTCATATTTCTGTTTGATATTTTATAAATTATCTAATAATTATTTAATTATTTAATAAAAAAAGTCCAACTTTAATTTTAAATAATAATAATAATAATAATAATAATAATAATAATAATAATAATAATAATAATAATAATAAAGAAGAAATTAGATAGATAAATAGAATTACAAAATGTTTTATTATTTCAGCTAATTTTTAGATATTTTTTATTCAATTTATGTTTGAGAATTAATCATCAAAATATATTTATAATTTATTAGTAAAGATTAAAGTTGAATAAAAAAATAAAAAATATAAACTTTAACTAAATAAATCATTAATGGAATAGTATCACAATGTTCTGTTTTTTATTAAGTTGATTTAATATGTAGAATTTTATTAACATGTATCCTAAAAGTATATTTTAAAAATATCATAAAAAATATTTTATTAAAAATAATTAAAAAGATAAAATTTTTATATTTCTAGTACATTAAATTTATCAAAAACTTAAAAAAATTTATTATTATACTTTTTAAATATATCTTTAGGATATAACATAACTAAATTTATTTAATAAAATATTTTTTTATACAAAATTTATAAAATAATTTTTTGGTTTAATTACTCTATTATTCTTCATAGTTTCACCAAATTTATAATTAGATTCATATATTTTTTTTTCTTTTTGGATTGGATTCCTACACTACTTTTAATTTTGTAATTAGATCTTATCTAGTGTAAAGAATGTTAGAGTTAACTGAATATTTCTTTGCAAATTGAAGATATTCACAATTAAGAATCTAATTAGATCTTTGATCACATATTTTCTAAGAGAAATTTTTGTTAATTTTAACATTTTTAACATAAAAATGACCAAATTACAAATTAAAAGCAGCGTAAAGACCCAATTAAAAAGAAAAAAAATATGAACCTAATTATAAATTTAATAAAACTATAGAAATCGATATTTTAATACGGGGGCAAACATAATTTTAAGAGGGAGCACATATGTATACAAATGTTTACTTTCTTGTAAATATTGAAAATGCTAGTGGAGTTTTTGCCCCCACAAGGATCTACATGCATCTGTTCCTGACAAAAGCTAACCTGGCACATTAACTTACACCCAAGCACATAAAACAATGTTGATTTAAGTTATAAAGAGATGAGTGTATCAGAATGGTGTGTATTACTTGGTTTCTAATTCCTTACACTCTCATTTAAAAAATAAAACTCTGTTTCACCTAGTGGAAAGCATCGAGTACAAGAGCTTGGGAGGCAAGGTGGTGGTGGAGGAGATGCAGAGGCAAGTCAGTGGTGGAGGCAAAACAGAACACGACGACAATTGTAACATCCTACCACACAGAACTTTACGCTTAAGTCGTAAACCAATGGTAACGAGACATTACGACACCTAAAGAAAAATACATACATAATATCTGAAGAATAATAATATAACTAGGAGCCCGTAAAGAAAAATTTTTAAATAATTTACAACCGTTAATCACACATGAACCATGCTAATGCAAGATATTTTCGTATACAGAAGCAAAAATATGTATACATAAGTTTGGAAAGAAGATACATAATAACTGCTGGTCTCGACCCGTGAAAAAAAGGCCAGCTAGAATATTACGAACTAGAAAGTGTTCAAAATAACATCCTGTTTCTCCAAAGATACAAACCTCTAAGAGGAATATACAATAATAAGTTCCAAAAGTGGAGAATAATACTAAGTATCAAAATAACTCCAAAAGAGTCATCTTCACTTCATCAAAGGGAATTCTGCACACTCAATGATGTGCATCACGCCCTGTATATGAAAAACAGAAAATCCATGATGGGTGAGAACTTGAAGGTTCCCGGTAGGGTAATAGTTTCAAATAAAGACTATATAACGAGACATGAATCCACTAGGAAATCCTAATCTCCAAACACATGAGGTTCAAGACTAGAGTTTTAACTAATCCCAACAGGGTTAATGTGCTAAATCTTAGCTCTTATCATTTGTCTCTAGCCTCAGTTCATCCCAATACATTTTAACATCTTTAATTCCTAATATCTCAAATGATTAGTTTAATATTCAGTATTTTGTTCAGTGATTCAATCTATTACAAGTCTTACCAAATCTCAAGTAGTCATTATCTCAAATCCAATCTCAGCCTTACAGTTGGATCAATCACAAATAATAGCAATACAAGACAAACACAAGGAACAAGCAAGTATGAAAAGTATTTCAATTAGCAATTAAACATAATTATACAATTATGTAAACGAAAATAAATATGTACACTCAACAATGGCAAATGAATACATATGATGCATGCTCGTCTTACTGGCCATGAGCTCACATGTCAGTTAAACTGCTAGAATCCAACAAATCCGGTAGCTAACTCGGACATTGTTCCTCCGTCGTGCTTTCCCAGGAGGAACATAAAGAAGAGAATCCTCAACCTTCCATCATCTCACTGGAGACAACGCTATCTGGGATATAGTACCCGCCATACTCTTGGGACATAGTGTCTGTCACACACTCGTGATATAGTGTCCGCCACACTTTTCAATCATAAACACAATCAACATCGAAATCAAAATCATAATCCCTTATATTCACAATTATCACTAGGGTAATTATTATCCTCAAGCTGTGAGAGGGATGAAACCATTGTCCCCACCACAGTTGAAAATTAAAAGGAAGAAAATCCTCAACCTTCTATCTAATCCCCCGATGCAACAATAGAGAAAATTCTTCATCCTTAACTTGTCTATTCGCTCCAGGATATAGTGCCCACGACACTCTTGGGATATAGTGCCCATCACACTCTTGGGATATAGTATCCGCCACACTTTTCAATCATAGTTTTCATCCTAAGCCTCATATAAATCTTCACTTTTGATCTAAACCTCTAATCAATTCAATTCAATCCTAGTCATAATCTTAACCAGCCTCATAAAGCATAACTCATCATAACTCCATTCACATACATATATATATACAATCCAAGGAAATCCTCAACCTCCCAAATTCGTAAGTGGAATTAAACCACCGTCCTTACCGTAGATGGGATGAACCACCATCCTCACATCACACCGTAATTACGGACAAGCGGGATAGACCCACTGTGCTTGCCTGGTGCAGGTGCCAAATCAATACATAAGCGGGATGAAATCCACGATCTTGCCACGCAATAATCATGATTAATCATAAACACGCACGCGGGATAAGACTTCTAACCTTGCCAAATCAGTCATTCAGACCACAATAAGTCATAATCATTCAATTTAATCAATTTCATAAGTTATAAGATTCATTAACCTTAATTTCACTTTCAATTCATCAATTCCATTATCTAGTGAGATGGACCACACCACCGTCCTCATCGTGAGTGGGATAAACTTCTGTTCCCACAACAATTTTCTCTGGTTAACCAAGGGTTTATCCGGGAATAATTCAATAGTTACATTCCTCACAAGTGTATTCAATGCTTATTAATCATTTGTTCAACTCCATAAGGAGGTTAGAGGGGTTTATAAACAGACTAGGAAGGCTAAATAGACAAAAATAGTGTCCAATGTGTCTAGTTTCATCACTCCTCTCTTCATGGTTCTTTCTAAGTTAAATTTTCACCAAGATGTTTTCAAATTATAAATTGTAAGTTTTTAATAATTTTTTCTCATAATTAATTTATTATTTATTTATTTATAATTTTTCTGGATTTTACAAAGTCCACACTTTTCGAGAATAATCATTAATAAAAATAACAAAGTATGATACACCACCTAGTATGTAACGTCCCAAGCTTCTTTTTTTCTTTTATTATTACTACCCTACCCTTTAATTTTATTAAAATTTCTGCATTACCTTTATTTCTTCTACCCAACCCTAACCATAAATTACTGAACAATTGCCACACATTCATTCTCTCTCACATACACCCCCACCCCACGCATAGAAGATAAAACAAAAGAGAAAGAGGATCGGAGAGGAGAAAAAAAGAGATGGAATGAAGAAAAATGAAAGAGAGGAGGATGACACCGGCGAGGGGCTTGCTACCGTCGTCGTCACCGTTGAGGAAAGGGAAAATGAGAATGTGAGCAGAGAGAAAGGATGTCATCGTGGTAGGAGCTAGGGGATGCTTCTGCCGCCGTTAAGCCACTCTGACCCCGTTGCCGTCATCACAGCTGCATGCATGGAGGCTTGAAGAGAGACAGCTTGAGAGAGAGTGATGTGAAGAGAGGGTCTTCGGAGAGACAGATAGAGAGAGACAGAGAGAGAGAGAAAGAGAGAGAGCTCACAGAAAGAGAAACATGACCATACACGAATAGGGGGAGAAAGAACTCGCCGGAGGAGAGAGAGTCGTCGTTGCGCCACTGGTTGCCAAGAACGGCGCTACCATCATCGAAAAACATGCCGGAGTTTCCAAACTCGCCGGCAACACTACCTTACCACTATTCTAGTTTAGCTTCTTCCCTTAGTCTATTCTATTTTCACCTTATCTCTGCCACCATTTCATTTTTCTACCTTTCTCTTATTTTGATTTACTTTCGTTTTTGTTCTGTTTTGGGTTTTCCAGAATTTTATCTGCATTTGTATCTTTATTCGATGTGAATTTACTGCATTTGCCTGGTGTTGAGGTCATTGTCGCTGCCCTGAGAATTGAAGTTGTTGCCATTGCCTTGGTCCAAATTCTGTGCTCTACGGTCCCATTCTACTTCAACTTTCCACACCTTTTAATTTGGCACTCCGGGTTTGGCCTCTTCAGTCCCTTAGGACCATGTTTTGAGTAAGCTTTACATTTATAATTGTTTGGATTTGCATTTATAATTATTTTAATATACGGTACTTTAAACTTATAATTATACTTATAAGATTACTATCAAAGGATTTTAAATTGGCTTGAATATTTGATTTGTTAAAGCTAAATGTTTATCCTTGTTAAGCTCATTTTAATATGTATATAAGACTATATTTTTTATGGGACTATATGTATTCTTGATGAAGCATTGGAGTATTGGTTGGTACTTATTTTGAAATTGTGAAATATATTTGAAATACCTTAAGATTGAGAAAATATGATTGAAAAAGGGATTTAGATGAGAAAGTATGAGCCGATTTGATTTGATACCTCATATGTTTGTAAGACCGAAGAATATGTTATATTTAAAATTATATATTTTGAATTGGTTTGGGAGGCTTGTATTAGAAAATTGTAGTTAATGGCAGTTATGACGTTAACTTAGATGCATCTAACTCAAACTCCAGCTAGCAGGGGTATTGTTAGCCTAACATGTAGGCCACACGTTAGATCTGTTATTCTGTTAAGACACATAAGAGGAAAGGGCTACCCACAGAGGTGGAGCCGCCCAAGTGTAGACTTTTGATTTGATTTCTGTATGAAAACTCCTTTATTGATTCACTTATTCATATAAGTTATTATTTTCCAATTAAAATTATTTTATTAATAATGTTTATATGATCTTATGTGAATTATAGATGTATTGTCTAGTCACTGAGTTGCAAAACTCACTCCATTTTTCTAAAACTTTTTTTCAGGAATAAATGATTGATTATGCGAGCTTTTTTATTTAAGAGTAATGATCTGAAATGGGTATCTATTCTTTGTTGAGTTCTTAGACGTCATCTACTTCATATGTCATAGGCAGCAGGATCCATCCATATTTACTTATTTTATCTTTTGTTAAAAATATATAAGTATTCATTCTAAAAACTGTAAATTTATTCAAAACATTTGTAACCTTCTTATTTATCTTATATTCGAATTTGTTAGGCTTGCTAGGAGACAATTTTCTGAGTGCCAATCATGGCTCATTTGGGGCCGTGACAAAATGGTATCAGAGCTTAGGTTTAACCTGTGCAATATGAAGCAAGTGCCCATGATAGGATCAAAATTGTATAAATAGAAGCGTGCCTATTTGTACAAATTGTGGTACTATCAAAGGCCTATACGAATGTCACCCTTGTCTTTTATGACATTCTTGGCTCTTTTTTTCGTTTTTGTCTTCTGGTTCTTGTTATCATGTGTTCTTTGCTGCTTCTTGCCACCTCTTTCTTCTTCTTTGTATCCAATCTTGAGTCGTTATTTGGTAGCTTTTCTTAAACTTATTTTTACAACGACTTCAGTTTCAGTTTCGATTTGCGAGTTTTGCCTTGTAGCTACTTCTAATCTTTCTCGCTTTTGTGAATGTATGCTTCAATATTCTTCATCTTTGTGTTATTCTTTATGATTCTGCATGTCAATATCTCATGCATTACTTAGAAGATTTGACTGGTGTTTGTCGGAAATTATTATCTAATTCCCTTATAGAATTCTATTTGGATTTGTGGATTGCATGTATTTGCTGAGTTTCTGATCAAAATGCTTTGTTCTAGATTTGATAAGCGATATTGGAATTTTTCTTTTTATGTTCATGATCTTTGAAATTATAACATATTTTTATTCTTTCTTTCAAATCAATAATTTTGAAAAACTGTTATTTAGTTACTCAAGAAAAAGAACTATGTGATGAAACATATAAATAGAGTGTTATTGTTGTTTGTTCAATTGGTGGTTTTCTTTGCTCAAGTGTAGTAAATTATTTGGGTGATCAGTTAGTTGGATCGAAAGTCTTTTCTGATCTACAAGTTGGGTTGTGTTTTTCTAATTTGATGATCCGGTTTCGCTATGATTTTTTTTTGTTGCTGAACATGGCTTTTTGTCACGGAACTATTTCTGGCTTGATAAGTTGAGAGAAAGATTGTGAATGCTTTCTTTTTGGTTGGTGATTATAAGATAAATTTTGCTTTTCGCTAAGATCTGAGAGTTTTCTTAACCCTTGCTTTTCTGAAAATTCCCCTATTCTCAACTATTGTTCGTATTCTTAGGGTTTTTAGGAAGATTGGTTTTCTTGATTTGTAGTACTTTGTGATGCAAACTATTTCGCCTGATGAACCTTATTATTTGTCTCGTAAAGATTGTTGGTTCGTGTTTTAAAAGTAAGGAATTTGTTATGCCAAAGGTATAGAGAATCCAACTATAAGAAAAGTTGATGTGTTAATTTATATTAACCTATAGTAATAATATTGGTTTTTGGCACCAGAATTTTTCTTCCTTTTTCATATAAAATAACCTTTAGAATATTATAACTACTAACTCATATATGAAGAAAGTTTACAGTAGCCATTATTAGCCATTATTTTCTCTATTCTCAACATAATTTTTAAAAAGCTCATATCTCCTTTGGTGTTACTTTTTTTTATCTGACGTTTGTGAAGTTTTTGTTCTTGTTTAGGATAATAAAAAGAATAGTCAAATATACTGTTACTTGTCATGCTTGTAAATTTATAGTTAAAATGATTATCTTATTGGTCAACATATTGTGGCAATCATAAGATGATATGTATTTCATTCTTGCTAATGATTTTGTTCTCCTTTCAATTAACTATCTCACGCAGATCACTAGTTACTATTGTAACTTAATTATTGCCAATAAATTTGCTATACTTTCTAATACATTGAAATTGCATCCTTTTCAATTTGTCTTGCCAGATCTTAGACATTGATTTTGCTAATCTAACTGATATTTTACCTCAATTTTATTACAATATACTTAATGTTAATTTACAATTTTGACTGATTTTTCTTATATTTTGATAATAAAATAATAAAATCTAACATGAGCTAAAATGTTTCCTAGAAAGCTACAAGTCTAAAATTCGTATACCTGAGCACTCATGACAATAATATATATGAAGAGGAGAGTAATAAATGGATTTTTACTATGATTGACTCCAAAATGTGGTTATATGACTAATATTAATAGAGATCATTTAGATTTTCTAAGTAACAAGCAAGTCAATTTCTTTGGTGATTAGACTACTGAGTTTCTTGATTTATATGTAACTATTATTTTTGTGTTTTCTAGCCTCACTTCTGGGTTAGAAATTTGTGAAAGACTCTGTATATACCCAAAAAAAATTTATAATATATTTTCTAAGATACAATAAAGATTTGGGAGATATATTTTCGAATATTTAGATTCAATATATATATATATATATATATATATATATATATATATATATATATATATATATATATATATTTGAGCTTGTCCTTAGTTCATGAGTTTTAAGTTTACTTAACTATTTATGAAGGTGAATTCTCTTTTTGGTATTTTATCTTTACAAGAAATATGATCTCATACCAATTTTCTAAAATTACTTTGTGCTTGGATCATATTAAAAACAAAAGAAAAAGTAGTTATTTTAACTTATCTTAGTGTATTAATTGTCAGTACTTCAAATCTTAGTTTTATTATTATCATTATTTTATATGTAAATTTATTTATAACTTCATATTAAGTCTAGCTGCATGATTATAGGAAATCATATGACTGTATTTTACCAACAGTGACCATAATGAGTTAAATACTTAAATACTTAAATGTATATGTAAATTCTGGCTTAAGGGACAACAAAGAGATCAATTATATTTCTTGTCATGTTTTACATAATCTATCTACTATTTTAAATTAGGAGATATCAAACTTTATATTGACTTAATTATTTAATGTCCAAAGTCATGATAATAATCTCAAAGGTACTTAGTTGAAGGTTTCTATAGAACGGGAACAGAAGCATGCTGATTTTGTGATAGTTACTATTTTTTTATTTTTATGATGGTTAAGTTTTCTATTCCAAAATTTGTTCTCTTATTTTAATTTATGTTTTCCTTGCTTTCTCTGTTGTTGATTTTTTCTTTTTGCTTATGCATATCCTTACTTGGTTGTGTACCTAGGTATCCTCTAAGATTCTTGATGGAAAACATTTGTCCCTGACCCCTACTACTCTAATTCATAAATCTTACATATTTTGTTTCAATTTGAATTTATTTGACGTGATAGTATTTATGCTTGAAATATTTGTCTCATACCTTTTTTTTTGAGATTGTGAAATAGTTCTCTCTTAGTTGCATCAATTGTTGATGGATATCCTACCTGATTGTGTTTTGAAACATTCTCTTAAATCTTTGTAAAAAGTGTTGTTGACTTTGGTTACCTTCTTTTGTGCACTTTGTATTTCTTTTATTCAATCTTGAACTTGTTTCGACCTGATACTCCATCTTCTCTTATATTGTTCCTATCAAAGTTCCTTGATTCAGATTTCTTTCTTAAAATGCGAATTGACTTTCTTTTTAGAACACTTCATTCTTTTTGTACATCATCGCTTAATTGCGATCTTTTACATCCTTCCACGTTCTTGCGTACACCAACTGTGATATTTTCTTTTTCTTCCTAAGTTTTGTATCCCATTTAGTAAACTCGAGTTTGTTTCGGTATAACGTGTGATTCTTAGATTTAGCAAGCGATGTGTTAGCTCTTAAGGACACAACTTATCGATGTTGAAGTTTAGAAAGTTGTAATTCTAAGGTTTGACATGAGATCGATTGTTACCATGGATATGTACAATAAAATTAAAGAGATTATGAGGTAAAAGTGTATTTTGAGGAGATTGACGAACGAAGTGAAAAGTGCTATGTATATCTAAGTTGTCAAGGGAACGAGAGCAGAGGAATGTCAACCGTATCATTTTAACACAAACCTATCTTGTAACCTTTTGTATCGATTATACTTCTTTCTCATGTTTGGTAAAAGGTTAAAACCATGTAAGATTTTGAATACTGCATAAATTTTTGAGGGAGAAAATTTTTGTAAGGAGGGTAGAATGTAACGTCCCAAGCTTCTTTTTTTCTTTTATTATTACTACCCAACCTTTTAATTTTATCAAAATTCATGCATTACACTTATTCCTCCTACCAAATCCTAACCCTAAATTACTGAACAAATCCCACACATTCATTTTCTCTCACACATACACCCCCACCCCACGCACAGAATACAAAACAAAAGAGAAAGAGTATCGAGAGGAGAAATAAAGAGATGGAATGAAGAAAAAGGAAAGAGAGGAGGACGACGCCGGCAAAGGGCTTGCTGCCGTCGTCGTCGCCGCTGAGGAGAGGGAAAATGAGAAAACAAGTAAACAGAAAGAGCATCGTTGTGGTAGGAGCTAGGGGATGCTTCCACTGCCGTTGTGCCACTCTGACCCCATTGCAGTTGTCACAGCTGCAGGCGTGAAGGCTTGAAGAGAGACAGCTTGAGAGAGAGGGTCTTTGAAGAGAGAGAGAGAGAGAGAGAGAGAGAGAGAGAGAGAGAGAGAGAGAGAGCTCGCAGAAAGAAAAACATGATGATACACGAACAGGGGGAGGGAGGAACTTACTGGAGGAGAGGGAGACTTGTCGCCACGCCTCTGGTCGCCAGGAACGGCGCTACCGTCGCCGGAGTTTCCAAACTCGCGCGGTAACACTACCTTGCCACTGTTCTAGTCTAGCTTCTTCCCTTAGTCTGTTCTATTTTCACCTTATCTCTTCCACCATTTCAGTTTTCTACCTTGCTCTTGTTTTTATTTATTTTTGTCTTTGTTCTGTTTTAGGTTTTCCAGAATTTTATTTACATTTATCTTTTTATTCGATTTGAATTTACTGCATTTGCCTGGTGTTGTGGTTATTGTCGCTACCATGAGAATTGAAGTTGTTGCCATTGCCTTGCTCCAAATTATGTGCTCTTCCATTCTATTCTACTTCAACTTTTCTCACCTTTTAATTTGGTACTTCGGGTTTGGCCTCTTCAGTCCCTTAGGACCATGTTGTGAGTAAACTTTATATTTATAATTGTTTGACTTTGTATTTATAATTATTTTGATATATGGTGCTTTGAACTTATAATTATACTTATAAGATTACTATCAAAGGATTTTAAATTGGCTTGAGTATTTGATTTGTTAAAGCTAAATGTTTATTCTTGTTAAGCTCATTTTAATATGCCAATGAGACTATATGTTTTTATGAGACTATATGTATTCTTGATGAAGCTTTATATTATTTTAAAATATTTGATTTTACTCGAATAAGTGTTTTTGAAGCATTGAAGTATTGGTTGGTACTTATTTTTAAATTGTGAAATATGTTTGAAATGGCTTAAGATTGAGAAAATATGATTGAAAAGGGATTTGGATGAGAAAGTATGAGTGGATTTGATTTGATACCTCATATGTTTGCAAGACCGAAGAATTTGTTATATTTGAAATTATATATTTTGAATTGGTTTGGGTGCCTCGTATTAGAAAACCATAGTTAACGGCGGTTATGACATTAACTTAGATGCATCTAACTCAAACTCCAGCTAGCAGGGGTGTTGTTAGCCTAACGTATAGGCCACACGTTAAATCTGTTATTCTGTTAGGATACAGAAGAGGAAAGGGCTACCCATAGAGGTGGAACAGCCCAAGTGTAGACTTTTGATTTAATTTCTATATGAGAACTCCCTTATTGATTCAGTTATTCATATAAGTTATTATTTTCTAATTAAAATTATTTTATTAATAATATTTATATGGTCTCATGTGAATTATAGATGTACTGTTTAGTTACTGAGTTGCAAAACTCACTCCGTTTTTCTAAAAATATTCTTCAGGAATAAATAATTGATTATGTGAGCCTTTCTATTCAAGAATAATGATTTGCATTAAGTATATATTCTTTGTTGAGTTCTTAGACGTCATCTGCTCCATATGTCAGAGGCAGGATCCATCCATATATACTTATTTTATCTTTTGTTAAAAATTATGTAATTATTCATTTTAGAAACTGTAAATTTATTTAAAACATTTGTAACCTTGTTGTTTATCTTATATTCGAACTCGTTAGGCTTGCTAGGGGACAATTTTCCTAAGCGCCAGTCATGGCTCATTTTGGGCCGTGACATAGTATCTTAGTATCCATAGTGCAAACATTAGGGTGAACTAAATCTAGAACATGTGATCTCTTTGAGGTCTATAACTATGAAATGATACCCCAGAAGGTTTTCCAACAAAACAATGAGTACAAGTACTTAAAATTATACCTTTCACTAGAAGTGAGTGCTTTTTGGTTAAAACGCTAAGTCTATTCTTGCTCAAGTGACCAAGACGCATATGCCACAAACCAGATGAGGAATCATCAACTACGTTTACCTCTTTTTTTCAAAACTTTGCTGGCAATCAATATAGAGTAGTGAGACTATTGTCTTCTTTAACAACAATGAGAGCTCATTTGCTAATCTTGTATTTTTCTCTAGCAAAAGAAGTACAATACCCCTCTTGATTCAATGCCTTCACTAAAATCAGATTGAACCACATATCTAATGCATGTCTAACATTTTTCAATTGCAACTTGCATTCCATGTTAGTTTCAAGTCACATATCACCCATACCAATAATGTCACGCACCCTTTTATTTCCCAGTTTGATCTTGCCAAAATTTCTAGTAGTATAAAAAATTCATGCTTCAGAGTAACATGACATGAAGTACTAGAGTCCGTAATCCAAGTAGAATCATCACATACAAGATTAACATAATTTTCATCATAAATGATAAGAATATCTTCATAAACAATAACAATATTTTCTTTATCACTATCTTTACATTTGTTTTCATTTATTCTCCTTGATTGATCTCTTTTCAAGAACCTAAAAACCCTCTTGATATGTCTCGGCTTACTATAGTAGTGAAGAATGAACCCTTTCTTGACTTGCACTTTCTTCTTAACTTGTTTCGACTCTTTTACCTGTCAAAACTGTGAGATTTTCTACTTTGACTTCTCTCCTGTGAATCTAAAACAGGTGCTTTTGGCTGGGAGGAGGTATTAATTGAACCTCACTCTCTTCTTCTGCCTTCTTCATTTAACATGCTCTTTTTAACTATTGCCAACATTAACTTTTCTTTTGGAGATGAGTTAGTCAGTGTCACAACTAGAACTTTCTAACTATCAGGCAAAGAACTTAGCAATAACAAGGCTTGTAACTCATTATTTAAAGTGATATCATTATTTGTCTGTTGGTTCATAGTCTCTTGAAAAATGCTCAAGTGCTCAGGCATTGATTTACCTTCAATATGAAATATATTTCATATGACTAGCTTCCGAATCAAGAATGCGTTTTGCACATTCTTCCTCTAATATAACTCCTTCAATTTCTTCCACATCTTCTCGGCATTAGTTTCAATGCCAACATGTAGATACACACTAAGATCAAGTCGTTGCCTAATTAAAGTAACTGTCTTCTGATTCATCTTCCCCCATTCAGCATCGGATTTGTACCTTTAGATTTATCTCCCTCCACAAGATCATATAAGTCCTTGTTATACAACATATCTTCCATGAGAGTCTTCCAAATCGAATAATTTTTGGAATTCAATTTGACCATATTTTGTCTCCTAAATATTTTTTTCCATTTAATCAGCAGAGAATAAATAACTAAAGTTCTAGAAACTACTTTATTGGAAAAAGTTGAAGTTCAGACAAGAATTTATCTCACTGCGAAAGCACCAAAATAATTTTTTCACAACATGTGCAATTAAATAGACAACTCCAAAGATACTACAAGCAGCAAATATAATGGCAGAAATTAAAAAATCAAATACCAAAAATTTATCGTAAAAAACTCCCAAAAGAGAGAAAAAATCTAGGGGACTTAATCCAATAAAATCTTCCACTATCAAAATAATGAGTACACAATCAGTCTTTCTAGTAGTACTAAGGCATTTCAACTATCAACAAAATACATCATCAAAACTGATCGAATCAATATAAACTCTTCATAAAATGGGTATTTCAAATAAAAATAGTAATATAACTAACAAATTATATCTTAATGTTTGATCATCTCTACACTAAGAATAACATACTAAAATTTCATAAGAATTAAAGCAAGTTCATTAATTCAATAAAATCAAAATAGCCCTGCCCTTTTCTCCATTTTCTTCTTCTCTTCAATGACGTCAATCCTCTCACTCTCACTCTCTGTTTCTTTTCTTTTTCTCTTGTGTGTGATAATACACACTTTCTTCTTTTTTTATTTGTTTAAATTGTGGGTCTCATTTGAATTGGAGACCCACCAATAATAAAAATATTTATCGATTGAATTCTCTTATTAGTTTTGTCTTCACTACCAAATGAGTTTTTGTGTTCCTCTCAAACTAGATCGTCTCTTCCAGGTGGTACATATCCCTTGAACACTGTAAATGTATTTCTACCCAGCTTAAGATGTTTCACGATCAATCTTTAGTTCAGTTGTCTAATGTGAACTTTTTCCAATGTGATGAGATGAAAGATCTTCCTAAGATGACCTGAATATTGATTCAAATAGTTATTAATGTTACCAGTGTGCAAACTTCTTATTTTACCTGCAATGTTGGTAGTACGTTCTTTTATCTGTTATCATGCTGCTCCGAGTAAGTCTTGGCCAAGATTCAATTTTAAATTTATCCCATTGAAGTAAACACTCAGTTGGTTTAGAAGATTGATATTAAATTTTTGGGCTCACTTCCTATGTGGAGAAAAAGTCCAAATGCTAGTGTCCAAGCCCATGAATATTGAAGTGGCTGAGGTGAGTTAGGATTGTGTAAGAGAGGTCATTTTGCAAGGAGAACACCAAACACTAGAGAGAAGAGAAGAGAGAAAGTCATTTTCGCACATACACAAAGCTGTCTCTGTAAATTGGTCACTACAGATTCGTTAAACGTTGGATCGAGCTCAAGTTTGGACAGTGTGTTCTACACATCTGGTTCTTTGATTTCACCGTTCGGATCTTCAATTCGACATCTGTAGCTGGAGATATTAGCCACGCACAATAGCTCTATTTTTGTGGTATTTTCATCTTCTTTTTCTTGTTTTGTAAGCTTTGAAGCTTGGCTTGTTTGGTTTGTTGTATGCATATTTTGTGCAGTAATTTGTGACTCTCTTGTACCCTATTTTTCATCATAGTGAAGCTATATCCTGGTCTTGGTGACTCGTGGTTTTTACTTCTCTCATTAAGGAGGTTTTCCATGTTAAAAATCTTGGTGTGTTAGCTTGTTTCTAATTTCTGGTTTATGTGATTTTTCCACTACTATTGGGTATTATTGTGCTGGTGTTAATACTTGTTGTGAGTGGATATTGTTGCTCCTCTAATTCTTGCAAGTAGGGAATTGTGTTTTATTCCTATCAATTAGCATCAGAGCTTAGTTTTGGGTATTTGGTTATAACTTGCTTGAAAGATGGAGGAAAATAATTCTACTAGGATGATAAGTTTGAATGGCACTAATTACCATCTATGGAAGGGCAAAATAAAAGATTTGTTGTTTGTCAAAAATCTACATTTACCCGTATTTTCTATACAAAAACTAGAATCTAAAACATATGAAGAATGGGAGTTTGAACACCAACAAGTTTGTGGTTTTATTGGGCAATGGGTGGATGATAATGTTTACAATCACATTACTAATGAGACTCATGCTAGGGCTTTGTGGAATCAAATTGAATCCTTGTATGCTTTCAAGTCTGGCAATAATAAATTGTACTTGTTGAATATGTTGATGAATTTGAGATATAAGGAGGGGTCACAAGTATTAGATCACTTGAATGAATTTCAAGGGGTTCTGAATCAGTTGTCAAGCATGGGAATCAAGTTTGAAGATGAGGTTCAAGGATTGTGGTTGCTAAATACTCTACCAGATTCTTGGGAGACATTTCGTATCCCTCTTTTCTGCTCCGAAATGGTAAAATGAGCATGCAACTTATTAAAGGTGGCATTTTAAATAAAGAGATGAGAAGGAAGACGCAGAATTCTTTGTCACACTCTGAAATGTTAGTCACTGAAACCAGGGAGAGAAATCAGAATAGAGTTCAAAAGGGTAGAGGTAAAAGCAGGAGAAAATCCAAGGGAAGATACAAGAATGTTGAGTGTCACTATTGTCACAAAATGGGTCACGTTAAAAAATATTGCTATCTTTGGAAAAAGGAGAACAAAGGTAAGCAAGAAAAGAAGGATGATGGTGGTAATGATCGTGTATCTTCTGTTTCATATGATCTTCTTACTGTTGATATTGCTGATTATGAGTACAAGGTCAATCTTGTTTCTGATGATGAGTTCAGCTGGGTAATTGATAGTGGCACCTCAATACATGTTACACCGAAGAAGGATTTCTTCACTTCTTATACTCCAGATAATTTTGGAATACTTAATATGGGTAATAATGGCTTGGCCAAGGTTATTGGTGTAGGAGGTGTTTGTCTTGAGACTAATATAGGAATGAAGCTGCTACTCAAAGACGTTAGACACGCTCCAGATGTTCGCTTGAATTTGGTTTCAGTTAAAAGGCTTGATAATGAAGGCTTTGTAAACACTTTCGGCTTTGGACAATGGAATCTTACTAAAGGCAACTTAGTGGTGGCTCGAGAAAAAGGTACTTTAAGTTTGTATGTGATGCATGCCATGATTGCAAAAGGTAGTGTGAATGCGATTAAAAGTAAAGAAGTTTGTAGCTTGTGGCACAAATGACTTGGACATATTAGTGAAAAAGGACTTAGCTATTTGGCTCGAAAGGATGCTCTTTTAGGTTTGAAGAATGCAGAGTTGGAGAAATGTTCTCATTGCATGGCTGGCAAACAAAGAAGATTATCCTTCAAGAAGCATCAACCTTCAAGAAAATCAGACTTCTTGGAATTGGTGCACTATGATATTTGTGGTCCTTTGAAGGTACGGTCTTTTAGCGGAGCTATTTACTTTATTACTTTTATTGATGATCATTCAAGGAAGCTTTGGACTTATGCTTTGAAAACAAAGAACCAAGCTTTGGAAAAGTTCAAACAATTCCAAGCTTTGGTTGAGAGGCAAATAGGTAAAAAGCTTAAATGTATTTGCACTGATAATGGTGGTGAGTATTGTGGATCATTTGATGTGTATTGCAAGCAGCAAGGCATTAGGCATGAAAAGACACCTCCTAAAACACCTCAGTTGAATGGTTTGGTAGAAAGGATGAATAGAACACTGATTGAAAGAGTTAGGTGTATGCTTACTGAAGCTAAGTTACCTAAAGTCTTTTGGGGTGAAGCGCTACTTACAGCGGCTCATGTGATTAATCTGAGTCATACAAGTGCTTTGGACAATGATGTTCCGGATCATGTTTGGTTGGGCAAAGATGTCTTGAATGGTCACTTGAGAGTCTTTGGATGCAAAGCATTTGTTTATGTTCTAAAGGATGAGAGGTCCAAGTTGGATGTGAAGACAAGGCAGTGCATTTTTATTGGATATGGTCAATATGAGTTTGGTTACAGGCTTTATGATCCAGTTGAAAAGAAGCTTGTAAGAAGCCGTGATGTAGAATTTATTTAAGACCAGACAATTGAAGATATTGATAAGGCAGAGAAGAGTCAATCACAAGAGAGTAGTGACTTGATTGATGTAGATCCAGTTCAGCCGCCTCCTTCGTCAGAACAAACAGAGAATCAAGATCAGGAGCATATGCAGCAAAATGAGCCTTTGGTTCCTAATGACCAAGAGATGGGAGATCTAATTGATGCTCCAGTTGATGATGATGCTGATAATCAACCTGAGCTACCTGAAGATCCACCAGGTTTCCATCCTAGGAGGTCTACTAGAGAGCGACGACCTTCAACGAGGTATCCTTCTAGTAAGTATGTAACATTTACTGATGGATATGTGACCTTGACTGATGGGGGAGAACCTGAATGTTATGCGGAAGCTATGGAAGGTGACGACAATAAAAAAATGGTTTGATGCAATGTAAGATGAAATGAAATCCTTGTATGATAATCAAACATTTGAGCATATGAAGTTGCCAAAAGGAAAGAAAGCTTTGCAAAACAGGTGGGTTTATAGGTTGAAGCATGAAGAAAATTCTCAGTGCCCAAGGTACAAGGCTAGATTAGTGGTCAAGGGCTACAGGCAGAAAAAGGGAGTTGACTATAATGAAATTTTTTCACCGGTTGTGAGAAGATCTTCTATTAGGACTGTTTTGAGTTTGGCTGCAAGTCTTGATTTAGAGATAGAGCAGATGGATGTGAAAACTGCTTTCCTTCATGGCGATCTTAAGGATGAAATTTACATGGAACAACCTGAAGGTTTCATGGTAAAAGCAAAGAGGATCATGTTTGCAAACTAAAGAAGAGCTTGTATGGCTTGAAGCAAGCTCCGAGACAATGGTACAAGAAGTTCGAGTCTGTTATGGCAGAACAAGGATACAGGAAGATTACTTCTGATCATTGTGTATTTGTTAAACAGTTTGCTAGTAATGATTTTATTATCCTTTTGATATATGTTGATGACATGCTTATTGTTGGTCAGAATGCTTCTAGGATTGATATGTTGAAGAAGCAACTTGCAATGTCATTTACAATGAAGGACCTTGGGCCAGCAAAGGAGATTCTTGGTATAAGAATCGAGCGTGATAGAAAGGAGAAGAAACTTTGGTTGTCACAGGAGAAATACATAGAGACAATGTTGCACAGGTTTCAAATGGAGAAAGCAAAGGCCGTTAGTACTCCTCTTGCTACACACTTTAAATTGAGTTGCAAGCAAAGTCCATCAAGTGATGAAGAGAAGAAATACATAGAAAAAGTTCCATATGCATCAGTCGTGGGTAGTTTAATGTATGCTATGGTGTGCACAAGATCGGATATAGATCATGCTGTTGGTTGTGTTAGCCATTTTGTTTCAAACCCAGGAAGAGAGCATTGGAATGTTGTAAAATGGATAATGAGATATCTTCGTGGTACTTTTAACATGAAGTTGTGTTATGGAAGTCATAAGCCTATTCTAGTTGGTTACACTAACTCAGACATGGCAGGAGATATTGACTCTAGAAGGTCCATTTCAAACTTCTTGATCAACTTTGCGGGTGGAGATGTGTCTTGGCAATCAAGATTGCAAAAATGTGTTGCTTTGTCTACTACCGAGGCCGAGTTTATTGCCATTACCGAAGCGTGCAAGGAGATGGTTTGGATGAAGAAATTCTTGAAGAAACTTGGGTCTACTCAAGAGAGGTATGTGTTGTTTTGTGATAGTCAAAGTGCTATACATCTTGGTAAAAATTCTACTTTTTATTCTCGGTCCAAACATATTGATGTGAGGTATCATTGAATACGTGATGTTTTGGATGCTGAGTTGTTGGAACTTGAAAAGGTTCATACTGATGAGAATGGTTCTGATATGATGACCAAGGCATTACCAAGATGGAAGTTTGAAGTTTGTTGCTTAATCGCCGGATTGGCGGTTACCTCCACATAGTCGTGAGGGGGAGATTTGTTGGGTTTTTGGGCTCCATTCATATGTGGAGAAAAAGCCCAAATACTAGTATTCAAGCCCATGAATAGTTGAAGTGGCTGAGGTGAGTTAGAATTGTGTGAGAGAGGTCATTTTGCAAGGAAAACACCAAACACTAGAGAGAAGAGAAGAGAGAAAGTCATTTTCGCACATACACAAAGCTGTCTCTGTAAATTGGTCAATGCAGATTCGTTAACCGTTGGATCGAGCTCAAGTTTGGATAGTGTATTTTACACATTTGGTTCTTTGATTTCACTGTTCGGATCTTCAATTTGACATCTGTAGCTGGAGATATTGGCCACGCACAGTAGCTCTGTTTTTGTGGTATTTTCATCTTCTTGTTCTTGTTTTGTAAGCTTTGAAGCTTGGGTTGTTTGGCTTGTTGTATGCACGTTTTATGCAGTAATTTGTGACTCTTTTGTACCCTATTTTTCATCATAGTGAAGCTATATTCTGGTCTTAGTGACTCGTGATTTTTACTTCTCTCATTGAGGAGGTTTTCCACGTTAAAAATCTTGGTGTGTTAGCTTGTTTCTAATTTCTGGTTTATGTGATTTTTTTGCTGCTATTGGGTTTATTGTGCTGGTGTTAATACTTGTTGTGAGTGGATATTGTTACTCCTCTAATTCTTGCAAGTAGGGAATTGTGTTTTATTCCTATCAATTGATGCATACATTAAGTCAATGAAGTTCAAACTACTTCTTGCTTCACATTGTTGTTCTTTCCTGTTTTGAGAACGTAAGGAAGCTGAAGTGCAGTGCAGCGTATATATGGTCGCTCTATAGATATCTTCCTGTTGTACCTCTTGTCATAGTTTACACTTCTTACTATCCTCTCTCTTTGGCAATAATCCTCTCGCATTTCTTTGTTATGTTAGCTAACAGTTTCTTGGCTACTGATGTAGATCTCAGAATCAGGTCAAGTATTTCAGTTGCAACTCTCAAAGTTATAGTTCTATAAAATTTTGTCAATGGTACTTTCACCTTTACCAAATTAAACTTTGTTCAGAATTATACGTTTGTTTACACTATGAATTCTAGCTTCTAAATGTAGTTTTTCAAGGTGTACTAAAACACGCTTGTATGGTGTTTGCCTGACTGAAATCTTTGAAATTTTTTTACTCTGTTTATTTTATTGTGTATTGCACTGTAATTGTGTAATACTATAATTACATTTGCTGTCCTACAACTACCATGAACTAAACATTTCTCAATTTCCCTTTTGAATCATTTAATTGATAATTACAGAAAAATGAATAAAAGTTGTTTAAATATCATTCCGCATTTCAGAAATACTCCTTGTGAAAGTTGAAACGTGTAGTTGTCTTGTGGCTCATCTCAAGTGATAGCTTCTTTAACTCCTTTGCTAACACTGGCATCCCGCAGTAAAACACCCCTGCAAGTATTATGATTAGCTTGTTAGCATTGTCTAATATTCTGATGTAACAGAAATTGGTTCAGGTTTTGGGCAGCATATCAAAATCAAATCACTTGTTTCCTAATCCCTCTGCAGTGCACCTGCTTTTTATTGGTTCAGGTTGCATGTTTGTTATTGAGAAGTATTTACTGTTTATAAATATCTAATTATTATTTTCTACTGAAAATTATGAAGTAAAGTCACTGATAACATTTTTAATATAGGAAAAGTTATTACATAACTAGTTAATAATATTCAAAGACGGGGCAATAGATGATTATTTTCACTCAATTAACCGCCAAATGGAAATTATTTTACCATGATTTTATCTTTTCACATTTCATGTTTTTATTTATGTTGATTATCAGTTGTAGAATCTATAACATCTAACTCTGAAATTTTTTTTTTAAATATTTTCAAGTTTTTCATGTATATAATAAGGTGCTATAAATTGATTGACATGATATCAATTTCATTCAATGTTCTCATCTTTGAGATTTACCAATTGATACTTCATTGTAAGATAGCTTGTCTCCATCAATACCTACTGGGCTACTTTACTTCTACGTCACTGACTTTCAATTAGTTTCTTCATTTTTGTTTCATGAAAGTTGTTACTCTTTCCATTTTAGGTATATTTATCAATGTTGTATGACTTCGGAAAAAGTAGGACTTATAGCCTGACTTCCTAATGTGAATCATATGACAAGCATATATAGGACAAAATTCATGTTTAAATTCTTATTCATTGCTTCTTCTCCAAGTATTACTAGCTCTTGAATTTCTTTCAGGAAAACAGTTCTACACTTTGTAATAAGTGGTTTACCTACTGTAGACTGCCGATGTTTAGAGGCTATCTTTGTGAAAACTTCTCTCCAGTTAGGCCTAGCAAAGTGCGTCCTTACCTGTAACCAAGAGAAACAATAAATTAAAGAAATTCATGTTCAGGTTTGTGGTTACTGTCAGATGATAATTGTTCCAGTTGTTCAGAACATAAGGCAACAAATACCCAATCTTCATCTCAATAATTTTTTTTATTTTTATTCAGAAATTAAAAACCTCCAGGCAATGAAGATCTTACTCGAGTGCCTGATAGGATGTCAACCCCGTGTTTGGCATGGTTTAGTGCTTGAATCATGGTAATTAAGGTGGATCTTGCATCCCCCTCTTCATAGACACTTGTAAGATAGTTGTGAAGTTCAATTTGGCCCTGTTCCATGTGATAGAAGGAGTGAGAAGAAAAAAAAGGAGAAAGAGGATAGTTTCTTGGTTTTAAGTTTTTGTATTAAATGATAGTGCATTAGAGTAACTCTATGCACAATTCAATATCCTACTTTGTGGTCCATTTCTGCAACTTGATCCAGCACTCCTTCAAACCATTCAAAAGATCCAGGTTCTCTGGTAACCCAGTAGAAGTAAGCATTTGTAGTCCTTTGTGTTCTCTTGTTTCCACTTGGCGTCAAATTTGAAGATGCAAAACTATTTAAGCTGTCTCCTGATTTTGTTGTTTCCGTCATTGATTCCTGCACATGAGATTATACAATTGATATCTGAAGAAAAAGAAAAAATCAACTTTCGAAAAATCTATTAAGATTATGCATAGTACCATTTCATCAATTACTCTGGTTTCATTGATAAGATTCCTGAGAATGCTAATGAAAGGAGTTGCTCCAATTCCTAATCCTATGAGGAGCAATACATCATAACTCTGGTAGTCTTGTGCTGGGGCTCCATAAGGGCCATCTAAGAAAAGTTTTGGCTGTCTATGTAAAAGAAGTTTGCATTAATTAGTTTATCATTGCAAGATTTCCATGGAGGAGAAACATAGTTGGCCTTTGGTCTCTACTTACCTTCTTTGTTCCATCTGCACTAACTCCCCTAGTGTTGCTCGATTACTATCCAAAGGTAATGTTTCATCATTTTCTGTGAAAACTCGCTTGAGTTCTTTTGTCCAGTCTCCTACTGTGCGAATGTGAACACTTAGGTACTCATCTCCTGGTGCTGACGTGATGGAAAATGGGTGCCTAAAACATAAACATTGTTGTTTGTTGTTTCTCACATATAATAATTGATGGTTGATGGTAAGTTATGAGATGTGTTATTTGTATGTCAGATATTTTAGACACTCACCAGTAAACTACTGGTTTTAACCATGGAATTTTAAGACACGGACAAATTTATTCATAAATGAATAAAATTAGTTTTGCTCCCCAAATGATGGTTTTTATATGACAAAATAATTGAAACATTAATTTTATTCATTTGTAGATTTATTAAAATTCCAAACTTTTGGATAGAAATAACAGTTTTTTCTTTTTCATGAGTATAAAGCTAGTTTTATTTATTTCTTTATGAGTAGTTTTGTTAATATTCTAAAACTTTTATGGATAGAAATAGTAATTTAATCTCGGCGGACCAAAAAACATTTTTATTGATAATTGCCGAGAGATAAAAACATGCTTACCACTCAAATGGAGAGATATTTGGACACTGTAAAAACACGTACTGTCCGCTCTTGTACTTGAATCCAGTTGGCTTGCACATGATTATGCTGAAGACATTTCCTGGTAGCACCGAAACCTGCTAGGTCAAAGGAAATTTATATGGAAAAAATGTAATTCTCATGTTATATCATCATGCTGTCTCCAAGTGTTTGACTGAGGAGAAGAAAACGGAATGGAAAGGACGGCAAAAAAGAAAAAGGAGAGGAAGTAGTGGAGATTGTAGACACAAGGGAAGTGTTGAATTTTTATTAAACTATATCCATAATACAAGGATTTGCAAACAATACTTAAGACTAAACCGAGAATTGCATTTGTTACCTTTACAATTTTTACTGAGTAGTGTGCTGATCTACGATTTCTTAGACTGCGCTCTGCTATATACAGTAACAGTGGAACAGCTATATACATCCATGTCTGAGAATTAAGAGAAAACATTGTTTTCAACTTTTTCACATATCTGCTCAAATGTATTACAGCTCAAGTTCTTACCGTTTTCTTATACCACTGATGAGTCAAATATAAGAAATATCCATGGAGAATCAACAGAATGTAGACAAGGCCAAGAAGGTGGTGCGAGTACCAGAATGCATTGAAGCCTGTCAATTTGTTAAAGGGTGGTGGAAGCCTGAGTGCACTTCTCCGGAAGTGGTGAGTTGCGAGTGTAAAAGAGATGAGCATTAAAAGAACCATTAAGATTCCAGTGGCGCCTTCAATGCTGGTCAGAAGTGATGCGTATGTTGGTTTTTTCTGGTGGAAATCTGAAGCTATGAGTGAAAATTTTTCTGGAGATGAATTTATGAGTAGAGGGAAATCACACGTCAGATGAGTGAATGCATGAACAGCAACTCCAATAGCTATGGCAAATGCAATAGTCTGAAAGAAATGACAGGGTTCATGTCAAATTGTGTAAGCACCAACACTATACAGTAACAAATTTATTGAAATAATGATGAAGCCCAACGGTGTTTACATGAGCTAGCATCAAATAACCACTCTTACCTTATGGAAATTAATATTATCATCAAAAGAGACAAACTTTCTGGCTCTTGTGGAACGAAGCCAAGTCAGTGTGTTCCGACAAACAGGTAAAAGAATGAGAGCCATATTGAACTTGAGAGTCTCTGCAGCGCCTTTAGCCACAGGTATGCAGTAGCCCATGACTTTGAAAGTTGTTCTGTTTTTGTATTGGTAAAATTTCCAAGCAAAAAGGCATGCCATGATAACCAACCACAGTAACAAAATCCAGCCCCTCCTCCAATATTCTAGTTCAAGGAACTGAAATGTCCAGAAGAATCTTTGGAACTTGCTTCTGGGCCTTGACCCACTCAAATTCTGACTCCAGCTTACACTACTGCTACTTAGTTGTCTGCTGTAGTTCATGTAGTTATCCTTTTGTAGTAACAACATTTCTAACTGCCACAACTGAACAAGGGGCAAATACTAACAAGGTCAAGAAAGCATAGTAAATAAGTGTACATAACAGGATAAAAAGATTGATGATGATTCTAACAAAGTAACAAGTAAATCTTCCAATTTGCCTTCCTTGTTAACTAAGTATGCCTATAGTTATGGTGTCAACAATAACTATATATATGTTGTTAAAATTAAACTCATATTTTTTATATTTTAGTAATATATTTTTTTAATAACACTTTTTAAAAAATATTATTAAATAATAAAAAATATAATTTTAATTGTAACAATATTTTTTAAAATATTATAGCTATCATAAGTCTAACTATTTTAGCATAGACATACTAAAATACACCTAACTGATATGCATGTCGTTAGTTTCTAATCTATTTTTTATCTTGTCATCGTTTGACACTTGCTAATGGAACTGTTAACTGCTAAGATGCCATGTAGGTTGCAAGAAAACGACGTTGTCATGTGACAGGTACAGGACTACAGGTCACGCCAGCATATTGAAAACGATGCCAAGAATGAAAAATACAATATTGTTGTTTGACCAATTTGAACATTTAATCTTATACTGATTCTTTCACGGTTCATATATTTTTCTTCCATGATTTTTTCCCCCCTTACCTCAATATAACCCAGGTTTTCTGGGTCCAACTCTTCCATTATCAATGCAGCGTATCTTTCAGCTTGTTCTTTTAGCTTCGATAATTTGTTTGCAGAAGCACTGAGTGTTATGAGCTGTTGAAAACATAGAATATTGATCAAATGACAGTACAAATAGTGCGTTTAGGTGGGTGTGTTTGAGACTATTAACTTTATTTCAAATAGTGCGTTTGACAAGATTAATGACGATCAAATTTATAGGTATGCTATATGTTTATTATTACAAAAATTTATGAATCAAACAAATAAAAAATATAATTAAATATAACAATTTTAGATACATACCTAAGTTTTAATCAAGATACAAATATTTCAACAATATAATACTACTTACTATTCGATCGTAAATCAGTACATTTAAGTAAACATAAACAATTCAACCAAGTTTTGAAGTATACATGTTAAGGCTTGGTTTGGTAAGTGGCTTGTGTTTTTTCTAAAGTGTCTGCACACAAGTATCTTATTTCAATTCGTATTTGATAAATTAAAAATATAATATATTTATATTTGTAATTTTTAAAAATTGAGAATGTTTTTAAAAAATTTAAAGAGAAGCCTTTTAATGTTAACTTGGGCTTATAAAATTTAAAAATTTTAATATAATCTCTTATACAAATAAATATCTAAATTTATTCTTATATTTATATTTATTATAAATTTTTAATTTTAAAAATTATTTTTCAAAATACAATTATTGTTCCTTGTAATTATTAAAATCTAATTTTTAGTTTAATTTACCAAATATAAATGTTATAATTTTTAAAAAATTATCTTTTAAAAACTAATTTTAATAAACTATTTTCAAAAAGTAAGATATTAGCAAATCAAACCCAAATCTTTAAAATTTAACAATTAAATACTTCATGAGCCTATTAGAGTTGTTAAAGTATGTGTCTGTGTTTTTCCTTTCTTTTTTTTTTTTTTTTTGGGTTCACAGTTCACACAACTCACACACATTCTATTTAAGGATTCATCCACGGTGTCTAGTGAGACTTGAACCATTTAGCATATTGAGAAACATGATGATGGACCACTTAGCTAAAGCCTCAGCTGCAGATGTTAATGGGTTATCGTACATTCATAGGTAGCATTTGAATTATTAACATAATTCTTCGAAGCCCAACCCACAAGCAAAAGATATGTAGCAAATTAGAAATACACCACTAGAGAGGCCCCCATAGCAAATTAGCAAATATTCAAGCTCAAATCTTATGTTTTGTACAAAAAGAGAAAAGCTCAAATCTTATTTCGAGACCCAAAAAGAGAATCTCACGTGTTATTGGCATACCATTTTATATATAATCACAGTTTTATATGTAGTTTCGAAAATATTTTGATTATATTTATCAATCGAATTTTATTGTTACTCTAGCGCTAGACAGTTCACAATAACAATTATAATAATTTTAAAAATATTATTTATATATTAAAATTAACAATTAAAATTAGTTATTATATATTTATATATAAATATATATATTATTTAAATTATTTTAAATATTATTTTATATTAATAACTAATTTTAATAACTGATTTTAAATTAATATGTATTTCAGTTGATACCAAATAGCCAATAAAAGGAGTATCATTTACCATGTTTAGCTATTTTAATAACATTTTCAGCGGCAACTTTCTCTGTCTTTTCTCCAAAGATTTTTAGACATTGTTACCATACAAGGTCCTTCGTTTTTTTTTTTTTACCAATTTTTTAACTCTATTTTATTTGGCTTTTTTCGTGTCTTTCTTTACCACGTCCAATGATTTCTCTTTGACAGATGCATGCGTGTTAACAAACTAAATACTACTTAGACCGGTATTCATTATTCCATTACAAGAAAAAAGATTTTTGCTACGCTTTTTTTGGTTACACTTTAAAAATATAGTGAAAAAAAAATTAATGCTCACACTTTTATAAAAATGGCAATTGATTAAAAATTTGACCATATTTTTTTATTATACTTTAAAAAAATGGTTAAAAAATATCAATAGCCACACTTTTATAAAAATGACAATTAATTAAAAATTTGACTATATTTTTTCTTATCATGTTTCAAAAGCGTAATTAAAAGGGATCAATGACGACCGTGTAACTATGCCTGAATATATGAATATATGTAATATCTTAAAATTGATTTTAAATAATTTGGGATAAATTAATTTTTAATAAGAAAACTTTCAAATTGAATATTTTATAATATTAGACAAATTAATCTCAAATAAAATAATGGATAACTTAATTAGTCTCCATTATTTTAATTTTTAAATCATTTAGTTGTTCAACTATATTATTGTTTAGAAAAAAATAAAACTGATTATTTTTATTTTATTAGGATTTATTTGTATATTATTTTGAATGTTCAGACATTAGTTTGTCAAAAAGAAAAAAAATATTAAAAACAAATTTGTACGAAATAAAAAAAATTATCGATGATAACTTAAAACATGACTCTATATTAATTTTCTTCGTCACCTTAAATTTTCTTACCTCTTGCACTTCCTCCCTTGTAATTCTTCCATCTTCATTACTGTCCGCCCTGAAATAAATAGACCGCAAGATAATATATTTAAGGAACATAGTCAAAATTCCATGTACCTTTGTTTCTCTAAAACCAGGTGTTCAAAATTACGGTGAATGATGGATCAGCTCTATTTATTGACGTTGTAGTTAAAGTTAATAAAGACGAAACAACATTATGAATGACGTAAGTTAATTTAAAGTTTTGTTTTCAATGAAAAATTTAGACACAAGTCTTAAATGAAAATTAATACCCTACTTTTATATTATAAGATATAAATTTTATGGAAAAATTGAACTGAATATTATTACCTCCGAAAAATAAGTAAAAGTATTATTAGTTTATTACAAATATGTTAGGAAGAAATAGAAAATTAATTTAAAATAATTGAAAATAATTTTATTTTATATTTTTTAATGATTGTTTATTTGATTTTATGTTTTTTATTATTATTGAAATAATTATATAATATTAAATATAAAAAATATATAATAATTATTGATATTACATACATAAAATTATAAATATTAAATTAAATAAAATATTTTTAAATTATTATCTCCTAAATATTATCAGGATAATTATTCTGATCGATGTAACAATAACAGAAAATAAGAAATAAAATTCTGTATCTATTTATATATAATTGGAACATATTAGAATGTAGGAGAAAGTGGAACATAATTATCATTTTAACATATATTTATTACTCTCACCATATTTAATGTAAAAAATAAAATACATTATTAGTGTATATATATATATATATATATATATATATATATATATATATATATATATATATATATATATATATATATATAACGTGCTAAACATGACGGCGATTGTAGGTGAAAAAGGGAGATTAGGAATGGTTGGTTGAAGAGTAAAGAAAGAAAATTGATGAGTTTTCAATTTATTAAATAAAATCGTGCATATATAGATGAATTTATAATGTTGGCTTGAACTACCACAAAGCTGACTTATTAAAATTTAAGTGATTTGTTATGTATTCGGATCAACTTCTTTTATTCAATGATAGGACATGGCCGTTTCCAAATCGCTTTCTTAAACTTCTTTATATGAATTTACATGAAATTACATATTATTTATGTGCTACGTAAATTAGCTTAAAAGAAAAATAACAAAACTCATCTAAATGCTTGTTGACTCTTTTTCCTTTTCCATTTTAATATGAAGTATAAGACAAACAACGGGAAACAATTATTACTCAGAATATGCACAACCCTAGCTATAACGAATCCCAGTAACAAATTAAATACCGGAGCATGAACATATATTATAAACATCATACAAAAATTCGAGTCTATTATTGTTGGACTATGACATTTTAATAAGCTATACGAACTCTACTGGTTATCGAAACGGACATGTTGCATGTTCATGACAAGGATTCTAAACGATGTTGCAAGGAGAACTAATACTTACATGTCAAAGAAAATCTGAAGGCGATTATCAAAGCTTTGATCCGAAATTTGCAACCAGAATTGATGCAACTCTTCCTTCGTTATTTTGCTGACTCTATTTTCTTTTCTTCTAGCTAACGTATCAAATATACCCACCGCAAATTCTTTTGAATCCTCCATCCCTTTCATTAGAATTAATGGAATAAAATTATGATAACACAACTTAGTAGATTAATTAGTAAAATAATAATTTGAGTAAAATTGTGTTCTGAAGTTAGCTTGAATATTTTCCGTCCTCATTATGAATATAGCTAGCACGCTATTTAGTGTTTTAAGTAACCCTTTCTTTTCTTACTAATAAAGTTAACTTATTCCATTTTCTAAATACTCTGTGACCATGAGCAAAAATTGTAACTGAACAGATATAGACATATTATGCTATATATGCTGATTTCAGCTATCAAATACGATTAGCCAATACCTTACAAACTTAATATTTTTTTAAAATTAAAATAAGCAAACAATTTAATCAAACTATTAGTATAATATGGATGCTCGTGGTGCGACTTGGATTGTTGTTCAACTGAAAATAAATAATATATTGTGGTTTTTGGATTAGAGATTGATTTATTTGATTTTGAGATATAAAACAAGGATTACAAAATAAAAATAATTTACTTGAGTTAGTAAAATAAATAAAAGAAAACTCATTCACACACTTAAAATGTTATTTAAGTAAAAATAGTACATGAATAAAATAAATTATGTAATGAATTAAATATATTATATGTGAAAACATAACTCTGAAAATTAAATATTAGTACTATATTATGTAGTTTGAATTAGAATGAACCAGATTACACTGATATACCTGAAATTTGATTCAATTCATGCTTTGTTAGAAATAAAATCTGATGGAATCCAAATTATTGTAGTTTTAATCGGTTTTAGATTTAAATTAAATTAGATCACCATTTTTAATTGGATAGATCTAGTTTGAACACTTAACTAATTAATGTATATAAAAAATTCTATATTATTTAAATTTCAATTGCACTAATAATAAAACAATAAAAATAATAAATAATAAAGCCAAACTGTTTGATTGAGTTGTGAATTGATGTTCTAACGTAACCTTTTTCTTAAAGAAGAAAATAATAGAGGATTAACCACTTTCCTTTCAAATATGCAAAGATTTAATAATTCAGCAACTTTTAGTTCAATATTAATATTGTTATGAGGTAAAACTTTCAGTTCTAACTTTAAAAACAATGCGTAATACGTATAAAAGAAATGCTTTCCTTTCCTTTATTGCAAACTCATCAATTTCAAGCTATGTTAATTAAATTGAGTATTTAAAGATTTAAATAGTTAAATCATGAAAACTACATGACCAAAATACTATGATGAGGCAAGAAAATTTTCATGTTAACAGAACGCCTTCTACACTCATCTCTTCACAACAATTTTCTCTACACAAAAACAAGAAGATTAGCAAACCATTTGATTGGTCTAGTAAGTAAGAGTTTAATTGGATAATAATATATATGCATAAATTAGTAGTTTTAAGCTGGGTTAAAAAAGATTAAGATAAAATAAATTTAAAAAAGAAAAAGAAAAAGAAAAAAGAAAAAAGAAGACGAAGAAGAACACACGTAAGGTACGTACCAATGCATTCACCGAAGTCCTCTCGAGCGAGCAAGCCATCCTTTGAGAGCAACATGAACCTCTCTTCCACCTTCTTCCACAGTTCCTCACTACTACCATCACACCCTGTCTTGCTGATGAATCTCAAACCCTTCAGCGCACTCTGCGCGCTCGATCTCGACCGTTCAATCTGTAACCGCATCCTCCTCGCGTTCCGTGCTGTTACCACTGGATCTTCAACACTTACGGTGCCGCCGCTCTCCGACGATACCGAGTTCCGCGACGACGCCGATCTTATCCACGGGAACTTTCTCCGAATCCGCGACGCAATCGACAGACTCCTCGGCACTCCGGCACCGATGGCGCCGGCTTCTTCGCCGGCGCAAGAAACTGACGATGGCGATGCGACGGGAGCAGAGCCGGCGGCGGAAACAGACGATGGAGATGCGTCCTGGGCGGAATTTGCCGGCGCGACGTTGCAGAGCACGACTGCGTCGTCGTCGATCTCCAAGGTGATTTCAACGAGCTCCTGGTGGTGGTTGCTACGGAGGTTGTTGAGGAACACCGGCAACATCGCACCGTAGGAATGTCCGGCGCCGCCACCATCGGACGCTGGTGACGAGCTTCCTAGGTTTTCCGGTAACTGGATTTCTTCTGCGTTGCTGCATCTCCGAAACGACGACGTTTTCATCTAATCAATGCAGTCTTTCTATTTCAAGTTTTTTTTTTATGTTTTCTCTTCCAATTTTCTAGTGCTACTTCTTAATGACTTGTTTGGTGTTTTTCTTTTCTTCTTTGTTGCTATTCTCTCGCTAACTGACTCACAAATGCAAAGCAAGTTAAGAGAGAGAGAGAGAGAGAGAGAGAGAAGGAGGTTTTGGTTCACACGTTTAGGCGCGAAGCTGTGTCTAAAAACAAAGGCAAACACAAAGGGTTGGAAATTGAAAACACAAGACAAACACCTCTCAACGAATTTGTGCACACGATTTCAACGCCAATGTGCCCTTATTGCTACCACCTACGAGAGAGTAGTAGTTGGGATCTTCATTTTCTTTCCTTTGCTAATCAATTTGAAAATAAATAAATAAATAAATATAACAAACTCAACCTATAAATTGTAATATATATATATATTGCAAGATACATACAGTTGTTGGTGGAAGTAAAAATAGGAGTATCTTAGTGGTATTATTTTGTATTTAAACAAAAAATGCTCTAATATATATATATATATATATATATATATATATATATATATCTTAGCTTAAAATCTTAATAATCATAACCATAAAATGCTGAATGCGTCTTTGTCAGAATTAGTTTCTTTTCTTTAAAGCCTTGGAATATATATACTCCCAAGTTTGCTCCTATTTTATTGATTAACGAAAGAGGAGTACATTCGCTTGTATTGACATGTAGTACAAAAGTTAATTGCAAGTGGAGGAGAATTAATGCATTGTTCAATAAAAACAATAGAAAAATTGGGGTAGTTAAAATTTGGTTGCGATAATGGAGGTGACTACACGAATGATTGAAATAAGGAAAGGTCAAGGTGTAAGGTAAGTGAATGGGACCTAGAATATTAATAAACAATACTTGAACCTATTTTTCTTTTTTACATATTATAGACAAATTAATTAAGTTATTTTTCAGCATTTTTTTAATTTTATAATTACCAATAATATATTTTATTTTGAAAATGTATTATGTATTATATGTTAAAGTGAAGAATAATAATTAAGTAGTATATATCTTATATAATTATTATACTAATGAAAATATTGGAAAGGAACTAAATTGAAAATAATTCAAATTGACTTTCAAATTATATTAATAATCAGTTAAGTTTTTCTTTTTTTATATCATATAAAGTATTATTAAAGTAAGGGTTAAGTACTTTTTTCTTTTTTAATATCTTAGGTCAAAATTAAAATAATTTTTAACTCTTTTTCTTAATTAATATTATTTTTAACGTTAAATTTAGCATTAAAATCATCTTTTTGAATATAATAATTTTTTAAATGATACAAATACTCCTTCTCTATTATCACTATAATTATTCCACCCCACCGTTACCCCCACCCCACCCACCTAAAATAAAAAAACAAAAAGACATGGAACAAAAGAAGAGACAAACAGAAAGGGAGAAGAAAGAAAAAGAAAGGAAGAAGAGGGAGGTGACGACAGAGAAGAGTGCGGCCGTCGCCATCGCCGTCACGTCATGACTGTAGAGAGAGACAAAATGACGAGATGAAAGAGAACAAGAGAAGAGAAGAGAGAAATAGAGGGAGAAGAAAGGAAAGGAAAGGAAGAAGAAGGAAGTGACGATGGAGAAGAGTGCGGTCGCTGCCGTCATGTCATGAAAGACTGCGGCCGCCGCCATCGCATCAAGACTGAGGTGGGTGCTGCTTTATCGGTGTCGAGCTCCATCACTGGTGGAGGCCAAGAGGTAGGTTTGTAATTTTACAAAATAGAATTTCTTCGTTACAAGTATAGTCCAAATCCACACTTAGCTCTCGATCAAAGGTTAATTCATAAGATGCCACAATCAATACAAAATAATCGGGAGTTTGAAATTCCCGAGTTGTCTCCCTCAGACTATGCAATAAGATGTGTCACACTCTTGGATGTGAAGAAAGGGGTTTCTTCAATCAAGGAACGAAAGATTAAAAGAACTAAGAAATGAAAGAACTAACAAATGATCAAAAAAGGAAAATAATGCAATAAAAAGGAAACAAGATCAAAATTTAATGAAAATACGATAAATGCGTAAAAGAGCATTGACTTGGGAATGGAAATTAAAGAATCCTATCATCATCATAACCACAACTACGGCAACTATAATGAGTTAAGCTTACTTCGTCAACCCCTAACATCAAGGAATAAGTCAAGCAATATTTGACCTTAATCCATAAGTCCTAGCTAACTTACTAATTAACTTAGTGGTGCACTGGTGCACGAAATTGTGATCAATACTTTTCACAACTCAAATAATCCCCGGTGATGAATCCAAAAACTTGGTGTTCAATACCATGGCATAAACACAACTTCGCACAACTAACCAGCAAGTGTACTGGGTCGTCCAAGTAATAAACCTTACGCGAGTAAGGGTCGATCCCACAGAGATTGTTGGTATGAAGCAAGCTATGGTCACCTTGTAAATCTTAGTCAGGCAAACTCAAATGGTTATGGATGATGAATAAAATATAGAGATAAAGATAGAGATACTTACGTAATTCATTGGTAGGAATTTCAGATAAGCGTATGAAGATGCTTGGTCCTTTCCGTCTCTCTGCATTCCTTATGTCTTCATCCAATCCTTCTTACTCATTTCCATGGCAAGCTGTATGTAGGGTTTCACCATTGTCAGTGGCTACCCCCCATCCTCTCAGTGAAAATGTTCAACACACCCTGTCACGGCACGGCTATTCATCTGTCGGTTCTCAATCAGGTTGGAATAGAATCCAGTGATTCTTTTGCGTCTGTCACTAACGCCCAGCCTTCAGGAGTTTGAAGCTCGTCACAGTCATTCAATCATTGAATCCTACTCAGAATACCACAAACAAGGTTTAGACCTTCCGGATTCTCTTGAATGCAGTCATCAATTCTAGCTTATACCACGAAGATTCCGGTTAAAGAATCCAAGAGATACCCACTCAATCTAAGGTAGAACGGAGGTGATTGACAATCACACGTTCATAGGTGAGAATGATGATGAGTGTCACGGATCATCACATTCATCAAGTTGAAGAACAAGTGATATCTTAGAACAAGAACAAGCGGAATTGAATAGAAGAACAATAGTAATTGCATTAATACTTGAGGTACAGCAGAGCTCCACACCTTAATCTATGGTGTGTAGAAACTCCACCGTTGAAAATACATAAGAACAAGGTCTAGGCATGGCCGAATGGCCAGCCTCCCAAAACGTGATCAAAAGATTCAAAGATCTAAAGATGAAAATATAATAGCAAAAGGTCCTATACATAGAGAACTAGTAGCCTAGGGTTTACAGAGATGAGTAAATGACATAAAAATCCACTTCCGGGCCCACTTGGTGTGTGCTTGGGCTGAGCATTGAAGCATTTTCATGTAGAGACTTCTCTTGGAGTTAAACGCCAGCTTTTGTGCCAGTTTGGGCGTTTAACTCCCATTCTTGTGCCAGTTCCGGCGTTTAACGCTGGGAATTCTAATGGTGACTTTGAACGCCGGTTTGGGCCATCAAATCTTGGGCAAAGTATGGACTATCATATATTGCTGGAAAGCCCAGGATATCTACTTTCCAACGCCGTTGAGAGCGCGCCAATTGGGCTTCTGTAGCTCCAGAAAATCCACTTCGAATGCAGGGAGGTCAGAATCCAACAGCATCTGCAGTCCTTTTTAGTCTCTGAATCAGATTTTTGCTCAGGTCCCTCAATTTCAGCCAGAAAATACCTGAAATCACAGAAAAACACACAAACTCATAGTAAAGTCCAGAAAAGTGAATTTTAACTAAAAACTAATAAAATATACTAAAAACTAACTAGATCATACTAAAAACATACTAAAAACAATGCCAAAAAGCGTACAAATTATCCGCTCATCATAACACCAAACTTAAATTGTTGCTTGTCCTCAAGCAACTAAAAATCAAATAAGATAAAAAGAAGAGAATATGCAATGAATTCCAAAAACATCTATGAAGATCAGTATTAATTAGATGAGCGGGGCTTTTAGCTTTTTGCCTCTGAACAGTTTTGGCATCTCACTCTATCCTTTGAAATTCAGAATGATTGGCTTCTTTAGGAACTCAAAATCCAGATAGTATCATTGATTATCCTAGTTAAGTATGATGATTCTTGAACACAGCTACTTATTGAGTCTTGGCCGTGGCCCAAAGCACTCTTTCTTCCAGTATTACCACCGGATACATACATGCCACAGACACATAATTGGGTGAACCTTTTCAGATTGTGACTCAGCTTTGCTAGAGTCCCCAATTAGAGGTGTCCAGGGTTCTTAAGCACACTCTTTTTGCCTTGGATCACAACTTTATTTCTTTCTTTTTCTTTCTTTTTCTTTCTTTTTCTTTCTTTTTCTCTTTATTTTTCTTTCCCCTTTTTTTTCGAATTTTTTTCTTTTTTTTTTGTATTCATTGCTTTTTCTTGCTTCAAGAATCATTTTTATGATTTTTCAGATCCTCAGTAACATGTCTCCTTTTTCATCATTCTTTCAAGAGCCAACATTCATGAACCACAAATTCAAAAGACATATGCACTGTTTAAGCATACATTCAGAAAACAAAAATATTGCCACCACATCAAAATAATTAAACTGTTATAAAATTCAAAATTCATGCAATTCTTTTCTTTTTCAATTAAGAACATTTTTCATTCAAGAAAGGTGATGGATTCATAGGACATTCATAACTTTAAGGCATAGACACTAAGACACTAATGATCACAAGACACAAACACAGATAAACATAAGCATGATTTTTCAAAAAACAGAAAATAAAGAACAAGGAAATTAAAGAACGGGTCCACCTTAGTGATGGCGGCTTGTTCTTCCTCTTGAAGATCTTATGGAGTGTTTGAGCTCCTCAATGTCTCTTCCTTGCCTTTGTTGCTCCTCTCTCATGATTCTTTGATCTTCTCTAATTTCATGGAGGAGGATGGAGTGTTCTTGGTGCTCCACCCTTAGTTGTCCCATGTTGGAACTCAATTCTCCTAGGGAGGTGTTTAATTGCTCCCAATAGTTTTGTGGAGGAAAGTGCATCCCTTGAGGCATCTCAGGGATTTGATGATGAGAGGGGTCTCTTGTTTGCTCCATCCTCTTCTTAGTAATGGGCTTGTCCTCATCAATGGGGATGTCTCCCTCTATGTCAACTCCAACTGAATAATAGAGGTGACAAATGAGATGAGGAAAGGCTAACCTTGCCAAGGTAGAGGACTTGTCCGCCACCTTATAAAGTTCTTGGGATATCACCTCATGAACTTCTATTTCTTCTCCAATCATGATGCTATGGATCATGATAGCCCGGTCTAGAGTAACTTTGGACCAGTTGCTAGTGGGAATGATTGAGCGTTGGATAAACTCCAACCATCCCCTAGCCACAAGCTTGAGGTCATGCCTTCTCAATTGAACCGGCTTTCCTCTTGAATCTCTCTTCCATTGGGCGCCTTCTTCACAAATGACTGTGAGGACTTGGTCCAACCTTTGATCAAATTTGACCCTTCTAGTGTAAGGGTGTTCATCTCCTTGCATCATGGGCAAGTTGAATGCCAACCTTACATTTTCCGGACTAAAATCCAAGTATTTCCCCCGAACCATTGTAAGCCAATTCTTTGGGTCCGGGTTCACACTTTGATCATGGTTCTTGGTGATCCATGCATTGGCATAGAACTCTTGAACCATTAAGATTCTGACTTGTTGAATGGGGTTGGTAAGAACTTCCCAACCTCTTCTTCGGATCTCATGTCGGATCTCCGGATATTCACTCTTTTTGAGTTTGAAGGGGACCTCGGGGATCACCTTCTTCAAGGCCACTACTTCATAGAGGTGGTCTTGATGCACCCTTGAGATGAATCTCTCCATCTCCCATGACTCGGAGGTGGAAGCTTTTGCCTTCCCTTTCCTCTTTCTAGAGGTTTCTCCGGCCTTGGATGCCATAAATGGTTATGGAAAAATAAAAAGCAATGCTTTTACCACACCAAACTTAAAAGGTTTGCTCGTCCTCGAGCAAAAGAGAAAAGAAGAGAGTAGAAGAAGCAGAAATGAAGGAGATGGAGATGGCTTTGTGGTTCAGCCAAAAGGGGGGGGGAAGGAGTGTTTAGGTTGTGGGAAAATGAAGGAGTGAAGATGGGTTTTTATAGGGGTGGGGGGGAGGCTTATGGTTCGGTTATGGGAGGGTGGGTTTGGGAGGGAAAGTGGTTTGAATTTGAATGGTGAGGTAGGTGGGGTTTTATGAAGGATGGATGTGAGTGGTGAAGAGAAAGATGGGATTTGATAGGTGAAGGGTTTTTGGGGAAGAGGTGTTGAGGTGATTGGTGAATGGGTGAAAAAGAGAGAGAGTGGTGGGGTAGGTGGGGATCCTGTGGGGTCCACAGATCCTGAGGTGTCAAGGAAAAGTCATCCCTGCACCAAGTGGCAAGCAAAATTGCTCTTCATGCCAATTCTGGCGTTAAACGTCGGGCTGGTGCCCATTTCTGGCGTTTAACGCCAAGTTCTTGCCCTTTACTGGCATTTAACGCCAGTCTGGTGCCCCTTTATGGCGTTAAACGCCCAGAATGGTGCCAGACTGGGCGTTAAACGCCCATCTGCTAGCCTTACTGGCGTTTAAACGCCAGCAAGATCTTCCTCCAGGGTGTGCTGTTTTTCTTTCTGTTTTTCATTCTGTTTTTGCTTTTTCAATTGATTTTGTGACTTCTCATGATCATCAACCTACAGAAAACATAAAAATAACAAAGGAAAATATATAAAATATAACATTGGGTTGCCTCCCAACAAGCGCTTCTTTAATGTCAGTAGCTTGACAGTGGGCTCTCATGGAGCCTCAGAGATGCTCAGAGCAATGTTGGAACCTCCCAACACCAAACTTAGAGTTTGAATGTGGGGGTTCAACACCAAACTTAGAGGTTGGTTGTGGCCTCCCAACACCAAACTTAGAGTTTTACTGTGGGGGCTCTGTTTGGCTCTGTTTTGAGAGAAGCTCTTCATGCTTCCTCTCCGTGGTGACAGAGGGATATCCTTGAGCCTTAAACACAAAGGATTCTTCATTCGCTTGAATGATCAATTCTCCTCTATCAACATCAATCACAGCCTTTGCTGTGGCTAGGAAGGGTCTTCCAAGGATGATGGATTCATCCATGCACTTCCCAGTCTCTAGGACTATGAAATCAGCAGGGATGTAATGGTCTTCAACTTTTACCAGAACATCCTCTACAAGTCCATAAGCTTGTTTTCTTGAGTTGTCTGCCATCTCTAGTGAGATTTTTGCAGCTTGCACCTCAAAGATCCCTAGCTTCTCCATTACAGAAAGAGGCATGAGGTTTACACTTGACCCTAGGTCACACAAGGCCTTCTTAAAGGTCATGGTGCCTATGGTACAAGGTATTGAAAACTTCCCAGGATCCTGTCTCTTTTGAGGTAATTTCTGCCTAGACAAGTCATCCAGTTCTTTGGTGAGCAGAGGGGGTTCATCCTCCCAAGTCTCATTTCCAAATAACTTGTCATTTAGCTTCATGATTGCTCCAAGGTATTTAGCAACTTGCTCTTCAGTGACACACTCATCCTCTTCAGAGGAAGAATACTCATCAGAGCTCATGAATGGCAGAAGTAAATCCAATGGGATCTCTATGGCCTCAGTGTGAGCCTCAGATTCCCATGGTTCCTCATTGGGGAACTCATTGGAGGCCAGTGGACATCCATGGAGGTCTTCCTCAGTGGTGTTCACTGCCTCTCCCTCCTCTCCAAATTCGGCCATGTTGATGGCCTTGCACTCTCCTTTTGGATTTTCTTCTGTATTGCTTGGAAGAGTACTAGGAGGGAGTTCAGTAATTTTTTTGCTCAGCTGACCCACTTGTGCCTCCAAGTTTCTAATGGAGGACCTTGTTTCAATCATGAAACTTTGAGTGGTTTTGATTAGATCAGAGACCATGGTTGCTAAGTCAGAGGTGTTCTGCTTAGAACTCTCTGTCTGTTGCTGAGAAGATGATGGAAAAGGCTTGCCATTGCTAAACCTGTTTCTTCCACCATTGCTATTGTTGAAACCTTGTTGAGGTCTCTGTTGATCCTTCCATGAGAGATTTGGATGATTTCTCCATGAAGGATTATAGGTGTTTCCATAGGGTTCTCCCATGTAATTCACCTCTTCCATTGAAGGGTTCTCAGGATCATAAGCTTCTTCTTCAGATGAAGCATCCTTAGTACTGCCTGGTGCATTTTGCATTCCAGACAGACTTTGAGAAATCATATTGACTTGCTGAGTCAATATTTTGTTCTGAGCCAATATGGCATTCAGAGTATCAATTTCAAGAACTCCTTTCTTCTGATTAGCCCCATTGTTCACAGGATTCCTTTCAGAAGTGTACATGAATTGGTTATTTGCAACCATTTCAATTAGTTCTTGAGCTTCTGTAGGCGTCTTCTTCAGATGAAGAGAACCTCCAGCAGAGCTATCCAAGGACATCTTGGACAGTTCAGACAGACCATCATAGAAAATACCTATGATGCTCCATTCAGAAAGCATGTCAGAGGGACACTTTCTGATTAATTGTTTGTATCTTTCCCAAGCTTCATAGAGGGATTCTCCTTCCTTCTATCTGAAGGTTTGGACTTCCACTCTAAGCTTACTCAATTTTTGAGGTGGAAAGAACTTTGCCAAGAAGGCATTGACTAGCTTTTTCCAAGAGTTCAGGCTTTCCTTAGGTTGTGAGTCCAACCATATTCTAGCTCTGTCTCTTACAGCAAAAGGGAATAGCATAAGTCTGTAGACCTCAGGGTCAACCCCATTATTCTTGACAGTGTCACAGATTTGCAAGAATTCAACTAAAAACTGATGAGGATCTTCCAATGGAAGTCCATAGAACTTGCAATTCTGTTGCATTAGAGAAACTAATTGAGGCTTAAGCTCAAAGTTGTTTGCTCCAATGGCAGGGATAGAGATGCTTCTCCCATAGAAGTCGGGAGTAGGTGCAGTAAAGTCACCCAGCACCTTCCTTGCATTGTTGGCATTGTTATTGTTTTCAGCTGCCATGGATTCTTCTTCCTTGAAGATTTCTGCTAGATCCTCTACAGAGAGTTGTGCCTTAGCTTCTCTTAGCTTTCGCTTCAAGGTCCTTTCAGGTTCAGGATCAGCCTCAACAAGAATGCTTTTGTCTTTGCTCCTGCTCATATGAAAGAGAAGAGAACAAGAAAATATGGAATCCTCTATGTCACAGTATAAAGATTCCTTGAGGTGTCAGAGGAAAAGAAAAATAGAAGGAAGAAGTAGAGAATTCGAACTTGTCAAGAAAGATGGAGTTCGAATTGTGCATTAAGGAATAGTGTTAGTCCAAAAATAGAAGGATGTGAGAAGAGGGGAAGAAATTTTCGAAAATTAAGTAAAAGATTTTGAAAACATTTTGAAAAACTTTAATTGATTTTCAAGAACCATGATTGAGAAAGAAGTAAAGTGATTTTTGAAAAGGATTTTGAAATTAGAAATAAAAAAGATTTGATTGAAAACTATTTTGAAAAAGATGTGGTTAAGAAGATATGATTGATTTTAAAAAGATGTGGTTAAGAAGATATGATTTGAAAAACATTTTAAAAAGATTTGATTTTTTAAAAAAAATAATAACTTGGCTAACAAGAAAAGATATGATTCAAACATTAAACATTTCTCAACAGAAAAGGCAACATACTTGAAATGTTGAATCAAATCATTAATTGATAGCAAGTATCCTTAAAAATAGAAAGAAATTGATTTTGAAAAAAAAATTGATTGAAAAGATTTGATTTGAAAAAGATTTGATTTTGAAAAATTTTTAAAACTTGAAAAAAATTTGAACTGAAAACAGAATCTTCCCTCTTGTGCCATCCTGGCGTTAAACGCCCAGAATGGTGTACATTCTGGCGTTTAACGCCCAAACCACTACCCTTTTGGGCGTTAAACGCCCAGCCAGGCACCCTGGCTGGCGTTTAAACGCCAGTTTGCCTTCCTCACTGGGCGTTTCGAACGCCCAACTTTTTCTGTGTAATTCCTCTGCTGTATGTTCTGAATCTTCAATTCTCTGTATTATTGACTTGAAAAGACATAAATTAAAAATATTTTTGGATTTTTAATAATGATGAATAATCAAAATGCAACTAAAATCAAATAACAATGCATGCAAGACACCAAACTTAGTAGTTTGAATACTGCTGACACTAACAAGATGAGAATGCATATGAGACACATAAACACTCAAGTCAAGAGAATTTAAAAATCAGAGCAATGAAATCATCAAGAACAACTTGAAGATACATGCATGAATGCAAGAAGAACAGAAACATGCAATTGACACCAAACTTAACATGAGACTCTAGACTCAATAGAAAACATAAAATATTTTTGGTTTTTTTATGATTTTGTAATTTTTTTGGATTTTTTGAAAATTAAGTGGAAAAGAAAATAAAGGTATCAAAATTCTTAATGAGAATTCTAGGAATCATGCACTGTTAGTCTAAAGCGTCAGTCTAAAGAAATTAAACATGGTTGAACAAGCTTCAGCAGGACATTGCATTCAAGAGCTAAACTGATGAAGATCAATCAGCTTTGGTGATGATAAGAACATCACCTTGAAACACTAGAATTCATTCTTAAGAACTCTGAAAAAAATACCTAATCTAAGCAACAAGATGAACCGTCAGTTGTCCAAACTCAACAATCCCCGGCAACGGCGCCAAAAACTTGGTGCACGAAATTGTGATCAATACTTTTCACAACTCAAATAATCCCCGGTGATGAATCCAAAAACTTGGTGTTCAATACCATGGCATAAACACAACTTCGCACAACTAACCAGCAAGTGTACTGGGTCGTCCAAGTAATAAACCTTACGCGAGTAAGGGTCGATCCCACAGAGATTGTTGGTATGAAGCAAGCTATGGTCACCTTGTAAATCTTAGTCAGGCAAACTCAAATGGTTATGGATGATGAATAAAATATAGAGATAAAGATAGAGATACTTACGTAATTCATTGGTAGGAATTTCAGATAAGCGTATGAAGATGCTTGGTCCTTTCCGTCTCTCTGCTTTCCTTCTGTCTTCATCCAATCCTTCTTACTCCTTTCCATGGCAAGCTGTATGTAGGGTTTCACCGTTGTCAGTGGCTACCTCCCATCCTCTCAGTGAAAATGTTCAACGCACCCTGTCACGGCACGGCTATTCATCTGTCGGTTCTCAATCAGGTTGGAATAGAATCCAGTAATTCTTTTGCGTCTGTCACTAACGTTCAGCCTTCAGGAGTTTGAAGCTCGTCACAGTCATTCAATCATTGAATCCTACTCAGAATACCACAGACAAGGTTTAGACCTTCCGGATTCTCTTGAATGCAGTCATCAATTCTAGCTTATACCACGAAGATTCCGGTTAAAGAATCCAAGAGATACCCACTCAATCTAAGGTAGAACGAAGGTGATTGACAGTCACACGTTCATAGGTGAGAATGATGATGAGTGTCATGGATAATCACATTCATCAAGTTGAAGAACAAGTGATATCTTAGAACAAGAACAAGCGGAATTGAATAGAAGAACAATAGTAATTGCATTAATACTCGAGGTACAGCAGAGCTCCACACCTTAATCTATGGTGTGTAGAAACTCCACCGTTGAAAATACATAAGAACAAGGTCTAGGCATGGCCAAATGGCCAGCCTCCCAAAACGTGATCAAAAGATTCAAAGATCTAAAGATGAAAATATAATAGCAAAAGGTCCTATATATAGAGAACTAGTAGCCTAGGGTTTACAGAGATGAGTAAATGACATAAAAATCCACTTCCGGGCCCACTTGGTGTGTGCTTGGGCTGAGCATTGAAGAATTTCCGTGTAGAGACTTCTCTTGGAGTTAAACGCCAGCTTTTGTGCCAGTTTGGGCGTTTAACTCCCATTCTTGTGCCAGTTCCGGTGTTTAACGCTGGGAATTCTGATGGTGACTTTGAACACCGGTTTGGGCCATCAAATCTTGGGCAAAGTATGAACTATCATATATTGCTGGAAAGCTCAGGATGTCTGCTTTCCAACGCCGTTGAGAGCGCGCCAATTGGGCTTCTATAGCTCCAGAAAATCCACTTCGAGTGCAGGGAGGTCAGAATCCAACAGCATCTGCAGTCCTTTTTAGTCTCTGAATCAGATTTTTGCTCAGGTCCCTCAATTTCAGCCAGAAAATACCTGAAATCACAGAAAAACACACAAAATCATAGTAAAGTCCAGAAAAGTGAATTTTAACTAAAAACTAATAAAAATATACTAAAAACTAACTAGATCATACTAAAAACATACTAAAAACAATGCCAAAAAGCGTACAAATTATCCGCTCATCATGCACGAAATTGACTCTGCAATATTCGCACAGATAGACGGGCAAGTGCACTGGGTCGTCTAAGTAATACCTCAGGTGAGTGAGAATCGATCCCACAGAGATTGTTGGTTTGAACAAGCAATGGTTACCTTGTAGATCTTAGTCAGGCGATTAGAAAAGATGATGGTTGTTGTGAAAAACAGAATAAATAAATAAAACGTTACTAGATAAGTGTAAAATCAGTGATGATAGAACGGTTGAGGCTTCGGAGATGCTTCTTCCTTCTGGATAAACTTTTCTCACCATCTACTCCAACTTCTGATTGATTCATTCCATGGCAGGTTGTAAATGATTAACGCCGGGTCAGCGGGCATTAATCTCCTCTGCTTCAGATCAAACGCTGGGTCATTAGTCATCCAATCTGAACGGGGGTGAAGCTCCTGCCGTCCATTCCCTTGGTGATCCTACTCAAAGCGCCATAGACAAGGTTAAATCTTTTAGATCAGAGAATGCTGCGTCTTGATTCTAGCCTATACCACGAAGGTCCTAATCGCCTCGTACCTTGGCTGCACTGATGTCTCCAGGTACCCAACGAAGTTGTGGATTAGCTGTCTAAGAGAGATAATCAAACTTGCGGTTCAGTACTATCCCGTCAAGGACTCGCATGAACCGATGTGAAAGAGGGATGATGGTCAGGTTACACTCCCAATTTATTAGGATGAAGAACGAAGATAAATTTTAAAATGGAATCAAGTATAGATTGAAATAGAATAGTGATATTATTAATCCATAAGAATCAGCAGAGCTCCTAACCTTAACCTAGGAGGTTAGTGACTCATAGCTTACAAAATGTAATGTTCGAATGTAAAAGTGGGGGGGGGGGAGGCGGGGAGAAGATCCTAAACAAGGGTGATCTCCTCCTATATATACTAATCTGATATCTAAGAATTACAGAAATAAGATAAACTAGTCTTATAGTGCAAAAATCCACTTTTTGAGCCCACTTGGTGAGTGTTTGGACCGAGCTTGAGTGAAGCCACGAGTTGGTACTCCCTCTAGGGCATTGGACGCCAGCTTTGGACTCCTGAATGGGCATTGGACGTCAGCTGTTCCCTTTTGGGCGTTGGACGCCAGGAATGGGGTTGGTAGCTGGTGTTGAACACCTATTTTTGGCCTTCATTTCCAAAAAAAAATATAGACTATTATATATTTTTTAAAATCTTTGGATGTTAGCTTTCCATAACCATTGAGAGCGCTCCATTTGGAATTCTGTAGCTCTAGAAATTCTTCTTCGAGTGCATGGAGGTCAGAATTTGACAACATCTACAGTCCTTTCTCTGTCTCTGAATCAGACTTTGCCAAAACTTCTCAATTTCAGCCAGAATTTACCTGAAATCATCATAATACACACAAACTCAAAATAGAATCCAAAGATATGAAGTTTTCACTAAAACCTATGAAAATGTAATAAAACTTAAACAAAACATAATGGAAACTATATGAAATTGATGCCAAAAAAGGTTGAAATATCCGCTCATCAGAACACTAAACTTAAACTGTTGCTTGTCCCCAAGTAACCAAAAACAAAATAGGATTAAAAAGAAGAGAATGTACAATAAATCTCAGAGTTTTCAATGAAGTTCAGTTTCAAATAGATGAGCGGGACTAGTAGCTATTCACTTTTGAATAGTTTCGGCATCTCACTTTTCTTTGAAGCTCAAAATAATTGGTATCTTTAGGAACTCAGAATCCAGATGATATTATTGACTCTCCTAGTTTAGTTCTTTTTTATTCTTGAACATAGCTTCTTTTGAGTCTTGGCCGTGATCCTAAGCACTTTGTTTTTCAGTATTACCACCAGATACATAAACGCATGGACACTTAACTGGGTGAACCCTTTCGAATTGTGATTCAGCTTTGCTAGAATCTCCAACCGGTGGTGTCCAGAGTTCTTAAGCACACTCTTTGGTTTTGGATCACGAATTTAAGTGCTCAGTCTCAAGCTTTTCACTTGACACCTTCACACCACAAGCATATAGTTAGGAAAGCAGCTCATTTGAACTATTTAGGCTTAGATTTTGTCTCTTTTAGGCCCTCCTAACCATAGATGCTTAAAATCGTGGATCATTTTCTCTTGCCTTTTGGTTTAAAGAGCTATTGGCTTTTTGCTCTTGCCTTTTTGTTTAAAGAGCTATTGGCTTTTTCTGTTTCCTTCTTTCTCTGCTCTTTTTTTTCGCTTCTTTTCTTTTTCTTTTTCTTTTTCTTTCTTTTTGCTACTTTTTCTTACTTCAAGAATCAATTTTTGGATTTTTCAGATTACCAAGAATACTTCTCTTTTTTCATCCTTCTTTCAAGAGCCAACATTCTTAACTCCAACATTAAATATGCACTGTTGACGTACGGAAAATCACCGATCAAGAGTTTATAAAGAAAACAGCGTTGCAAGTATAGCTCTTAACCAATGAAGATACCGCGTATCAATTTAAAAGAGTTGTCACAAAATTTATAAATAAAATATTGGGAGTATGAATCCCAGGTCGTCTCCCAACGAGCTGACAAAAGAGTGCTATTTTATTGATCAGAGGTTTTCCAAGGATTTTTACGAGTTAAAGAACAGAGAGATAAGTGATTGAGAATTTATATAATCAAATAAAAATTCTTGACTGGGGGTAGATTAATTCGAAGTTCTATCCTTGTTGGAATTTCTCAAGTGTAGCTTCAAGAGGTTGTTATTTTCACTTAGTTAACCCTTACTAAATAAAGAAAAGTCAAGTGATTGAGCTAATTCTTATTTGCAAGTCCTAATCCTCTCCCTTGGGAAGAATTAGTGTTAGTGAATAGAGAATTATCCAATAACTTCCAAATTAACTAATTGCTTGAGCATTCCAACTCAAGGGTCTCCTCTTAATCACCCCCAAGTCAAGTGGGAGTTCTACTCCATCGACATGAATATAACTTTTATAGAATTAAGAGAGGAATAAAAGTGAGACATGATGAACAATAACTGAAAATCAATTAAAAGTAAAAATAGTTTTTTACATTAATAAATTCTAAAAATAATCCAATTGTAACTTTGAATAAGGATTAAGGATATGGAAGGGTAAGGGACAAAGAAAACAAACTGGAATAAATGAAACTTTGACGGAGGTAGAAACTCTTCTCAATATCCAAGTCAATAGCAAAAGCAATAAAATTCTAAGAACTATGAATGTGAAGAAAATCTAGAGGTAGCAGTGGAAATCTCTCTCTCTAGATTCCAAACTAAAACTAAAACTATGCAGAATGAGAATGTGTTTGGAGTCTCCCCTGGCTCTAGTCTGTATTTCTGGGCAAAAAATTGGGTCTAAAATTGGCCCGAAATTTCCTCCAGCGATTTTCTGCAACTGCTGTACGTCGCGATGTCACGCGTATTTGATGAGCAGATAATTTATACGCTTTTTGGCATTATTTTTAGGTAGTTTTTAGTAGGATCTAGCTACTTTTAGGGATGTTTTCATTAGTTTTTATGCAAAATTCACATATCTGGACTTTACTATGAGTTTGTGTGTTTTTTTGTGATTTCAGTTATTTTCTAGCTGAAATTGAGGGACTTGGGCAAAAATCTGATTTAGGCTGAAAAAGGACTGCTGATGCTATTGGATTCTGACCTTCCTGCACTCAAAATGGATTTTCTGGAGCTACAGAACTCCAAATGGTGCGCTCTTAATGACGTTGGAAAGTAGACATCCAGAGCTTTTCAGCAATATATAATGGTCCATACTTTTTTCGAGCTTAGATGACACAAACTGGCGTTCAACGCCAGTTCCATGCTGCATTCTGGAGTAAAACGCCAGAAACACGTCACAAACCAGAGTTAAACGCCAAAAACACGTTACAACTTGGCGTTTAACTCCAAGAGAAGCCTCTGCATGTGTAAACCTCAAGCTCAGCCCAAGCACACACCAAAGTGGGCCCCGGAAGTGGATTTCTACACTAAGACTTATTTTTCTAAACCCTAGTAGCTAGTTTAGTATAAATAGAACTTTTTACTATTGTACTAGGGGCCCTTTTCCCTATTTTCGAATTCATATGTCTTTTGTGGAGGCTGGCCATTCGGCCATGCCTAGACCATCACTTATATATTTTCAACGGTGAAGTTTCTACACACCATAGATTAAGGGTGTGGAGCTCTGCTGTACCTCGAGTTTCAATGCAATTACTACTATTTTCTATTCAATTCAGCTTATTCTTGTTCTAAGATATTCGTTGTACTTCAACATGATGAATGTGATAATTCGTGATACTCATCATCATTCTTACCTATGAACGCGTGACTGACAACCACTTCTGTTCTACCTTAGAAAGAGCGAGTATCTCTTAGATTCCTTAATCAGAATCTTTGTGGTATAAGCTAGAACCCTTTGGCAGCCATTCTTAAGAATCCGGAAGGTCTAAACCTTGTCTGTGGTATTCCGAGTAGGATTCAGGGATTGAATGACTGTGACGAGCTTCAAACTCGTGATTGTTGGGCGTAGTGACAGGCGCAAAAGAATCAATGGATTCTATTCCGACATGATCGAGAACCGACAGATGATTAGCCGTGTTGTGACAAGAGCATTTGGACCATTTTCACTGAGAGGATGGGAAGTAGCCATTGACAACGATGATGCCCTACATACAGCTTGCCATGGAAAGGAGTAAGAAGGATTGGATGAAAGCAGTAGGAAAGCAGAGATTCAACAGGAACAAAGTAGCTCCATACACTTATCTGAAATTCCCACCAATGATTTACACAAGTATCTCTATCTTATTTTATGCTTTATTTATTATTAATTTCGAACCCTTTATAACCATTTAAATCCGCCTAACTGAGATTTACAAGATGACCATAGCTTGCTTCATACCAACAATCTCCGTGGGATCGACCCTTACTCACGTAAGGTATTACTTGGACGACCTAGTGCACTTGCTGGTTAGTTGTGCGAAGTTGTGATAAAATGTGATTCACGTTTGAGAGCGCTACCAAGGCTTTGGCGGCATTGTTGATGATCACAATTTACGCGCACTAAGTTTTTGGCGCAGTTGCCGGGGGTTGTTCGAGTTTGAAGCCAGCGATTATTCAAGATTCCGGCAACAACACTAAGTTTCTGGCGCTGTTGCCGGGGATTGTTCGAGTTTGGACAACTGACGGTTCATCTTGTTGCTCAGATTAGGTAATTTTCTTTTCAAAAAGTTTTAAAAAATCTTTCAAATTTTTTTTCTCTTTTTCGTTTTTCCAAAATTTATTTTCGAAAAAATACAAAGAATTATAAAATCATAAAAACCAAAAATATTTTGTGTTTCTTGTTTGAGTCTAGTGTCAATTTTTAAGTTTGGTGTCAATTGCATGTTTTTAAAATTTATGCATTTTTCGAAAATTCATGCATGTGTTTTTCATGATCTTCAAGTTGTTCTTGATAAGTCTTCTTGTTTGATCTTTAAATTTTTTTGTTTTTGTGTCTTTTGTTGTTTTTCATAAGCATTTTTGCATTCATAGTGTCTAAGCATTAAAAATCTCTAAGTTTGGTGTCTTGCATGTTTTCTTTTCTTGAAAATTTTTCAAAAATAAGTCTTGATGTTCATCTTGATCTTCAAAGTGTTCTTGGTGTTCATCTTGACATTCATAGTGTTCTTGCATGCATTAAGTGTTTTGATCCAAAATTTTCATGTTTTGGGTCATATTGGTGTTTTTTTCTCTCCTCATTAAAAATTCAAAAATAAAAAAAGTATCTTTTCTTTATTTTGCTCATGATTTTCGAAAATTTGAGTTGACTTAGTCAAAAATTTTTTAAAACTTAGCTATTTCTTATAAGTCAAGTCAAATTTTCAATTTTAAAAATCTTATCTTTTCAAAATCTTTTTCAAAAATCAAATCTTTTCACTTTTTTTTATTATTCTCGAAAATTTTTAAAATTTATTTTTCAAAATCCTTTTCTTATCTTTATTTCAAAATTTCGAAAACTTTACTAACAATTAATGTGATTGATTCAAAAATTTCAAGTTTGTTACTTTTTTGTTAAGAAAGGTTCAATATTTAAATTCTAGAATCATATCTTTTAGTTTCTTGTTAGTCAAGTAATCAATTTTAGTTTTAAAAATCAAATTTTTTTTTCAAAATATCCTTTTCAATCATATCTTTTCAAAATATCTTCTTCAAATTATATCTTTTTCAAAATTAATTTCAAAATCTTTTCTAACTTCTTATCTTTTCAAAATTGATTTTCAAATCTTTTTCAACTAACTAATTGACTTTTTATTTGTTTGGTATCTTTTTCAAAACCACCTAACTACTTTCCTCTCTCTAATTTTCAAAAATTACCTCCCTCTTTTTCAAAATTTTCTTAATTAACTAATCATTTCAAATTTTAATTTTAATTTTAATTATTCTCTTAATTTTCGAAAATCACTAATTTTTCAAAAATAATTTTCGAATTCTCTCTCTCATCTTCTTCTATCTATTTATTCATCTACTAACACCTCTCTTCTACTCAAGAATTCGAACTCACTCTTCCCCCCTTGTGTTTGGATTCTTACCTTTTCCCTCTTCTATTCTTTTCTTCTTCTACTAACATAAAAGAATCTCTCTACTGTGGTAAAGAGGATCCCTATTATTATTTTCTGTTCCCTTCTTTTTCATATGAGCAGGAGCAAGGACAAGGAAATTCTTGTTGAAGCAGATCCTGAACCTGAAAGGACTCTTAAAAGGAAACTAAGAGAAGCTAAATTACAACAATCCAGAGATAACCTTACAGAAATTTTTGAAAAAGAAGAGGAGATGGCAGCCAAAAATAATAATGCAAGGAGGATGCTTGGTGATTATACTACACCTACTTCCAAGTTTGATGGAAGAAGCATCTCAATTCCTACCATTGGAGCAAACAATTTTGAGCTGAAACCTCAACTAGTTGCTCTAATGCAACAGAACTGCAAGTTCCATGGACTTCCATCAGAAGATCCCTACCAGTTTTTAACTGAGTTCTGATGAGCGAAAAACGATTCAACACAAAACTCACCGGCAAGTGTACCGGGTCGCATCAAGTAATAATAACTCACATGAGTGAGGTCGATCCCACAGGGATTGAAGGATTGAGCAATTTTAGTTTAGTGGTTGAATTAATCAAGCAAACAAGTGTTGATTGTGTGAAATTGTGTTGACAGAATTTAAATTGCAGAAAATGTAAAGGGGATTGGGTGATTTGCAGAAATTAAAGAGAACTGAAAGTAAAAGAGCTGAATCTTAAAGTGCAAGTAATGTAAATTGCAGAAACTTAAATTGCAAGAAATGTAAATGACTTGAAAATTAAAAGGGGAATGGGATTGGATCTGCAGGAATCACACAAGGAAATTAAAATGGAAACTAGTAGATCTCAGGACCCAAGAGACTACATAACCAATTCTAGATCTCAATGCCTTCCTAGATCAAAACCACAATTCAATTTCAAGCAAAATTAAAATCAAACAGTGGAATAAAGAGATTCAAATATCAATTTCTCAATTATGCAGTAGCTCAAAACAGAGAGAGATCTCAAGGTGAGATTGAGACAGAACTTCCTCAATTCTCAACACCCAAGACTCAAGTGAAGATTTGCAGAAAAGAAAACAAGAAATCCCAGAGGAAGAGAATTCAATTCTCCTCCCAGAAACTCTCTCAAATGTCAAGTGATCTCTCTCAAAAGTTCCTTAGCAAAAATCCCAAATAAAAAAAAAAGCTCCCTAAAACTTTAAATTCTAAGCTATTTATACACTTTCTTCTAATGATCTTCAAGCCTTGAATTGGGCCTTGGCCTTGATGGAATTGGGTTGCTAGTGGCCTCTATTGATTGCTCTAGGTGCTGGGAAGAAATCCACGTGTGAACCGGCCATGCAAGTCTCACGTTTGAGCCAACGTTTGAGGCCAAACATTGACTCAAACGTTGCTGAGTGAATGATGAAGCAGAGGCCAAAGTTGCTGTCATCCACGTTTGGCTCAACGTTTGAGGTCAAACGTGAGCTCAAACGTGGATCCTCCATGCATTCTTTTTGGCCAACGTTTGGCCCAACGTTTGAGGTCAAACGTTGGCGCAAACGTGGCTCAATTATCTCATCAATCAGGGGTGCTCTTCCATGCTCTTATTTGCCAAAATGTCGCCAACGTTTGACCCAACGTTTGAGGTCAAACGTTGGCTCAAACGTCGTTGCCAAAAGCTCACTCTGCCTCCTCTTAGGTGCCAACGTTTGCCTCAACGTTTGAGGTCAAACGTTGGCGCAAACTTCATCTTTCCAGGGGCACCATTTTCATTCCTTGTGGCGCCAACGTTTGCCTCAACGTTTGAGGTCAAACGTTGGCTCCAACGTTGGCAACAAAAGCTTCTTCTTTGGCCAACGTTTGCCTCAACGTTTGAGGTCAAACGTTGGCTCCAACGTTGCTTCCCAGGGGCTTCTTCTTCAGCCTCTTGCACCCTCCTTCCAAGCTTTGTTTCACCTATCATCAATCAATCAAAATCATCAAAGCTATGCTTCAAATCATGAGAATATTTCTATTCCAAAATATATGACAATTATAACACAATATCTCATGAAAAGGCATCATTTTATACATGATTGATTGAGTCAAAGATAACATGAATTTCAACCCCATTGGCTTACTTATGGCTTAAGAAAGTGCATAAAACTAAATGAAAACAAAGAAAAAGACTAGTAAAACTAGGCTAAGATGACTTGTCATCAAGTTCTTGAAGATCTGTGAGACTGTTAAGACTAATGGAATAGATCCTAAAGTCTACAGGCTCATACTTTTCCCTTTTGCTATAAGAGACAGGGCTAGAACATGGTTGGACTCACAACCTAAAGATAGCCTGGACTCTTGGGATAAGCTGGTCACGACCTTCTTGGCTAAGTTCTTTCCTCCTCAAAAGCTGAGCAAGCTTAGAGTGGATGTTCAGACCTTCAAAAAAAAAAAGATGGTGAATCCCTTTATGAAGCTTGGGAAAGATACAAGCAGATGACCAAAAGGTGTCATTCTGACATGCTTTCAGAGTGGACCATTTTGGATATATTCTATTATGGTCTATCTGAGTTCTCTAAGATGTCACTGGACCATTCTGCAGGTGGATCCATTCACCTAAAGAAAACGCCTGCAGAAGCTCAAGAACTCATTGACATGGTTGCAAATAACCAATTCATGTACACTTTTGAGAGGAATTCTGTGAATAATGGGACGCCTCAGAGGAAGGGAGTTCTTGAAATTGATGCTCTGAATGCCATATTGGCTCAGAACAAAAATGTTAACTCAGCAAGTCAACATGATTTCTCAAAGTCTGAATAGATGGCAAAATGCATCCAACAGTACTAAAGAGGCATCTTCTGAAGAAGAAGCTTATGATCCTGAGAACCCTGCAATGGCAAAGGTGAATTACATGGGTGAACCCTATGGGAACACCTATAATTCTTCATGGAGAAATCATACAAACTTCTCATGGAAGGTGATAAACCACTATTTTATGGTTTATATTGTATTTAATTGAGTGGTTTTATCAAGCTTTTCACCCACTTATTCATATGATTTGCATGATTTTACAATTCCTTCCTAGTTTAGTTCTATGATTGAAAACATGCTTCTTTGGTCTTAATTTAGCTAATCTTAATCCTCTCCTATTACCATTCGATGCCTTGATCTGTGTGTTAAGTGCTTCAGGCTTCATAGGGCAGGAATGGCTTAGAGAATAAAGAGGAAGCGTGCAAAAATGGAAGGAACACAAGGAATGAGAAGATGACCAGCGAGAAGTCACGCGGTCGCATGGCTCACGTGACCGCGTGAAATGGAAGAAATTAGAGTGACGCGACCGCGCAGATTGGAAGCTGCATGAACGACGTGAATACGTGGACGACGCGCACGCGTGATACGAAAAACGCTGGGTGACGTGATCGCGTGGACAACGCAGACGCGTGATGTGCGCGATCTGCAGAATTACAAAAGTCGCTGACAAAGATTCTGGACCGCATTTCAACCCAGTTTTCGGCCCAGAAACACAGATTAAAGTCAGGGAACATGCAGAGACTCAGGATGCTTTTGATAATTGACAATTCTTAGGATTTAGATGTAGGTTCTAGAGAGAAAGGTTCTCTCCTCTCTCTTAGGATTTAGGATTTTAGGATTTCTATTAGTTTAGTTCAATTCATCTTCATTCCAGGTTCTATGTTCCTTCAATATTTATTTTCTACTTTTATTTACTCTAATACTTTTATTTGTATTTGAATTATGTTGCCCAATTGGCTTATGAACCTTTCCATGTTATGACTTGAATTTATGTTTAGACGTAATTTGATATGTGTCAGATTTATGATTGCTTTATTTACATGAATGCTTTTAATTTAATTTAGAATTTTCCCTTTTGGGTTGGGTTAAATAATTGGTGACGCTTGAGTTATCAAACTCGAGGTGTTGACTGAAAATTGGAATTCTTCAAGAATTAATTCGAGATCCAATAACTCTAACTTTTCCCAAGGAAAGACTGGAATTTAAGGAATCGAATTAATTCATCCACTTAACTTACCTTCATATTTGGAGGTTAACATAGTGGGAGAAAAATCCAATTCTCATCACAATTGATAAGGATAACTGGGATAGGACTTCCAATTTCTCATACCTGGCCAAGAGATTTTATAATTATTAATTTATTTTCTGTTATATCTGTGCCCATTGCCCAAATTCCAAAACCCCCAATTTACAAAACTCATAACCAATAATAAGAACACCTCCCTGCAATTCCTTGAGAAGACGACCCGAGGTTTAAATACTTCGGTTATCAATTTATTTAGGGGTTTGTTTCTTGTGACAACCAAAACATTTGTAAGAAAGGTTGATTACTTGGTTTAGAAACTATACTTACAACGAGAGTTTACTATAACTTCTAAACCATCAATCTTCAGTTCTTTCAGAAGGATCAACAAAAGCCCCAGCAAGGCTTTAATAATGGTGGAAGAAACAGGCTCAGCAATAGCAAGCCTTTTCCATCATCTTCTCAAAATAGATAGAGAATTTTGAGCAGAACTCCTCTAGGTAAGCAAATATAGTCTCTAATCTGTTTAAGGCCACTTTAAGTTTCATGAGTGAAACAAGGTCCTCCATTAGAAATTTGGAGGCACAAGTGGGCCAGCTGAGTAAGAAAATCACTGAAACTCCTCCTAGTACTCTCCCAAGCAATACTGAAGAGAATCCAAAAAGAGAGTGCAAGGCCATTGACATAATCAAAATGGCCGAACCTAGAGAGGAAGGGGAGGACGTGAATCCCAACGAGGAAGACCTCATGGGACGTCTCCTAGACAAGAAGGAGTTCCTTATTGAGGACCTAAAGGAATTTGAGGCTCATATAGAGACCATAGAGATTCCATTAAACCTCCTTCTGCCATTCATGAGCTTTGAAAACTATTCTTCCTCTGAAGAGGATGAAGATGTAACTGGAGAGCAAGTTGCTCAATATCTAGGAGCCATCATGAAGCTGAATGCCAAGTTGTTTGGTAATGAGACTTGTGAAGGTGAACCTCCCTTGCTCATTAGTGAACTAGATACATGGGTTCAGCAAACTCTACCTCAAAAGAAACAATATCCTGGTAAATTCTTAATACCCTGTACCATGGGCACCATGACCTTTGAGAAGGCTCTATGTGACCTGGGATCAGGTATAAGTCTTATGCCACTCTCTATAATGGAGAAGCTGGGGATCTTTGAGGTACAGGCTGCCACATTCTCATTACAGATGGCAGACAAGTCAGTAAGACAAGCTTATGGATTGGTAGAGGACGTGTTAGTAAAGGTTAAAGGCCTTTACATCCCTGCTAATTTCATAATCTTAGACACTAGGAAGGAAGAGGATGAATGCATCATCCTTGGAAGACCCTTCCTAGTAGCCACAACAGGAGCTCTGATTGATGTTAACAGAGGAGAATTAGTCTTTCAATTGAATGGGGACTACCTTGTGTTTAAGGCCCAAGGGTATCTCTCTGTAAACATGAAAAAGAGGCACGATAAGCTTCTCTCAATACAGAGTCAAATAAAGCCCCCACAATCAAACTCTAAGTTTGGTGTTGGGAGGCCATAACTAAACTCTAAATTTGGTGTTAAACCCCCACATTTAAACTTTAAGTTTGGTGTTGGGTGATGCTACGATTTTAGAAAATTGCACGATCGGCAAAAATTCCTTCCGGCAAGTGCACCGGTTATCGTCAAGTAAAAACTCACAATAGAGTGAGGTCGAATCCCACAAGGATTGGTTGAGTGAGCAATTCGGATTGGAAGTGTGTTCTAGTTGAGCGGAATCAAGATTTAGATGAGAATTGCGGAATGTTAAATTGCATGAATTAAAGAGCGAGAAGCTAAATTGCTGAAATTAAAAAGGGATCGGGGTGATTGCATGAATTTAATTGCAGAATGTAAAGAGAAAGTGGTAGATCAGAAATGGGGAATTCATTGGGGTTCAGGAGATATTGAGATCTCCGAATCAAAACATTTTTATCCCTTCCTCAACCAATGCATTCATTGAATTTTGCTTGGCAATCTTATATGATTGGATCCCAATCCATTGGCTCACCAATTCTCTCTAAAAATAAACAAATTCCCAATCCCTTGGTTTAAATGTTCATAAGAAGAGATGATGCTCGATCACTGATTATACCACACAGTTTCATGAACCACAATTTGGTAGGATTACATGTCACAATATCCATCCAAACCCCAATCCAATTCACTGTGAGAAAGCTTCTCTAGCATGAATCCTCCATTCCTTTCCCAAGGTTCCGAAGGATTCCAATTATGGATAGTTTCTTTCCCAAGACAACTAACCAATGGAATTAGATCGAGAAGCTTTCTAACAAAAATTCAAGAGAAAAGATTGAAGAAGAAGATAAAAACTATTATTGATTCATTGAATTACAATAGAGCTCCCTAACCCAATGAAAGGGGGTTTAGTGAGTCATAGCTCTGAATTCAATTACAAAAAGTATCAAAAACTAGAAAAATGATCCAAAGTCCCTTACTAACTTAAATTCTATCCTATTTATACACTTTCTAAATTGAGCTTCTGTTGTGTTTCTTGGGCTTTGAGGCCTTTCCCTGATTTCCTTTTGCTTTGGGTTTATGATCCATAATCCTGATGAGGCTGCTGATCCAATTCTGTAACATTCATTGAGCCAACTTAGTGATAATCAAGTAATGACACATGACTCAACAAATTGAAATTCCAGACTCATCAATTCTTCAGGCCCAATCCCATAAACCATGATATTCAATTGGATTTCATACCAGAGTACGTTTAAGTTAATGTTTGTGCTCAAATGCTAACTTAAAGTGCAATATCTTTGGCCCAGAAACCTTTTCAAATAGTGGCGTTTAAGTTGCAGTTTAAGCTTCAGTTTAAGGTTAAACTGAAGCTTAAACTTGGAAATGGAAGAAGGCAACCCTGGAGGGTAAAATAGTCGAACACGTTTAAGCTTCAGTTTAAGGTTAAACTGAAGCTTAAACGTGGAAATGGAAGAAAGCAACCCCGGAATGTGGAATGGTCGAACACGTTTAAGCTCCAGTTTAAGCTTAAACTGGAGCTTAAACGTGGAAATGAAGAAAGCAACCCTGGAGTGTGAATTTGGTCGAACACGTTTAAGCTTCAGTTTAAGGTTAAACTGAAGCTTAAACGTGGAAATGAAGAAAGCAACCCTGGAGGAAAATTTTGGTCGAACACGTTTAAGCTCCAGTTTAAGGTTAAACTGGAGCTTAAACGTGGGAATGCTCCTGGTGCATTTCTCATTTCTGGCGTTTAACTTCCAGTTTAAGGTTAAACTGGAGGTTAAACGCCAGTTTCAGCTTTTCTCAGCTTTCATGATTTTGGCGTTTAAGCTCCAGTTTAAGCTTAAACTAGAGCTTAAACGCCACTTCCCAGCATTATATGGCTTGGCAGTTTAAGTTCCAGTTTAAGCTTAAACTGGAACTTAAACTCCACATGTGATATTCAAGCTTCCTTTATTGATTTTGTTGCTTCCTTGCCTAGCCTCTTCTTCCCTGAAATCATCCAAACAACTACATCAAAGTCTTGCAAAATTTCATGAGAAATCTTCCATTCATAGCATTCAAGTAATATAACTAAAAACTCATGGAATTTGCATCAAAATCATACTGTTTGGATGGTTCATTGCTTTGTTGTTCATTTAACCATTCTTGGTTACTTTAAGCTCAAGAAAATGCATAAAACAATTAAAACTAACAGAAAAATGCTAGTGAAACTAGCCTAAGATGCCTTGGCATCACAACACCAAACTTAATACTTGCTTGTCCCTAAGCAAGTCCTGAGTTATTTGAGAAGAAAGTATGAAACAGAAAGCAATTACATTGGCTATATTAGCAAGCATTTGAAGTTCATCAGAAGGGTTTTATGCAGAAAGTTGCAGCATCACTTTTTCATTCTTATTAGGTAAGATTATCACTTTTTCATTGCATCCATCAAACACTGCTATGGCCTCTTGTTATTCTTATGTCCTTGGCACTTTTCCCTTCTTTGTTTTTCTTTTTCTTAGAGCTCCTTTGCTCCTTGTTTGCTCAGTGTCATGTGTTGCACAAGCCTTTGGCATTTTCTTTTTCTTATCAGTGCACTACACATATCCACTACAGGCATTTTAGTTCACATTTCTTCTTGAGACATTGGTGCCCAGCACCTCTTTGTGTGACTAAATATTTTGTATTTAGGTTGCTCTTGATAATGGATTTTTGGTTGATAATCCCGGGTTAGTTAACCCAAGTTACCAAGTGTTGAAACACTCCTCAGAACCTATTCATCCAAGCATATCCTTAATACATAAACACCACAGGCATTTGTCTCAGAAGTTCAAACCATTGGTGCCTAGCTTATTTTCTCAATTTTTTTTGCCTTTTTGGTTGCCCTTTTTCAGTGGCTTTTTCTTCTTCTTTTTCTTTCTTTTTCATGGCCAAAGACATTTATTCATCAAGATCCATAGACAGTATTCAAACTTCTACACAAAAATGATAATTCTACACTCAATTTCCAGTGATCTGACTAAACAATCAAGCATGCATACCACCACTTAATTCTACTTGATTTGTCACTAATTGAGCCAAGTTACTTTTGTTCAAACTTTTCTTTTATTTTTGGAAACAGAACAAGCATGGCAAGCATTTGTTTAAGAAGGTGAAGTTATATCTAGACATCTAGGCATTCACTTTATTCAAAGCAGTAAACCGACAAACATACTAAAAAATTTCACATAAAACTTAAATGACTTAAAATGATAGAAAGCTCATAAAGACAATTCACAAACTATTATTTGCTTATTAAGGAACAAGACCACCTTTCATTTGTTGCTCGGTTCTTTTTGATTCTTGGGGTCCTGCTTCTTCTTGCTTCTTACCTCTTTTTGACCACTTGTATTTCCTTTGTCTTTTCTTATGAGCTTTGTCCAGAATCCAGCTTTTTTCATTGTTTCTTCCACTCTTTCTTCAAGGATCATTGCCTTGTTCATTTCTCCTTCTTTCCTCCCCTTGAAATACTCATCAAAAGTTGGGAATGCTGGGTCCATCTTGTGTAGATGTTCCCCTATGTAGTTAAGCTTGATTTGAGAACTGATGTTGTAATCAGCTTGAACTGCATATCTTGCATTCTGCAAAGTGGTGGCTTCCTTGATTGCCAAGATATTGTCATCTTGGTGTTGGCCTATGTGGCTGAGGGATTCCTGTAATTGTAAATTCTGTTCCCTTTGCAGATCTAGGAATCTTGATTCAAAGTTCCTTTGCATGTCCATCATTTTTAGGTGAAAGTCCTCTTGCTTCTCTTGAGACCTCATGTATTGTTGAGATATTCCTTCTATGATTTCCTGCATTCTGCTCATATCCATGGGGTCTCTGGGAACTTGTTGCCCTCTTTCTGGATTTCCTTGCTCTTCTTGCTCTTCTTGCTCTTCTTCTCCTTCTTGCTCTGCTTCTTGCTCCCCTTCTGCTTGTTGCCCTTCTTCATTTCTTCTTTTTGTATGTCTTGGAGCAATTGGGCCAAGAGTCATTCTGTGAGCAGTCATGGCCATTCCAGGATGTAGCCAATTAGGTCTTGCATCTTCAAGTGGTACTTGGGCCTCGATGCATAGTCTGATGATGGTGCTAGGGAAGTGGAGCCAGGAGTCAGGGTCACTTTTCTCACTAAACTCTTGTATCTGTTCAGCAATGAGTTTATGAACTTTGATCTCCCCTCCCATCATAATGCAATGTAGCAAGACGGCTCTTTTAGGGACTATTTCTGAAGAGTTTGCAGTGGGTAGGATGGATCTCCTAACTATTTCATACCACCCTTTAGCTTCAGGTGTTAGGTCTCCCCTTCTCAAGATTCTTGGAGCCCCTTTTGTTTTTCTCACCCATTCAGCTCTGATGGCACAAAGGTCTTCAGCAATAGTCAAATAGTCAGGTTCTCCTATCATCCTATCCTCATAACTTGCTTGGCTGAAACGTATGTTTTTCAGGCCAAGAGTTTTCATGATTGCCTTTGGGCTGAAATCAACTTCCACCCCTCTCACATAGCTTTTGTATGTGGGTTCCTCGGTTGGATCCTCCCTCACTGCATTTGCATAAAACTCTTTCACCAGATTGATGTTGATTTTAGTGATTGGCTTAGTCAGGAGCTCCCACTTCCTCTTTTTGATCTTCTCCCAAACACTTGGGAACTCCTCCTTTCCAAGGTCAAAGGGAATCTCAGCTAGTATCCTTTTAGGTCTCATCCATTCGGCCTGAATCTCATGAAAAACTGATTTGTATTTTCATGCATCAAATTCCCTTTCCTCCTCCATTGGCTGCTTGCCTTTTCTTCTTTTGTGGCTAGATGAGGCTGCCATTGGTTCTTTAGTCTTGGCAAGTGACAAGCTAAGGTTGACAAGGTGAAGTAAGAAAATGTTGTTAGAATTGTAGTGAGGTTATTTTCGGCAAGAGGTAATTTTGCTATGATGAAAGAATATGTGCAAGAAGGAGATTTGGTGGTGTGGAACTCGTTCCCCAAGTGGTTCTTTATAGTGCATGCAAGTGAAAAATGGACGGCTAGGGTGATTTGTGAAGGATGGCTTGATGGTAAATATATGAATTAGGGAGAAAGACGAATTGCTTTTCACTTTCTTGGAAGTATTCTGGGTGCATTAAGTTGTACATGTAGCTATCTTTTCATGCAGAACTTCCTTTTCCCATGTGTTATTTTCAAAGACTTGTGAACTCCCTTTTTGACCAAGCACCGTACCTCCCCCCTTTGTCTTTTTCATCCATTCTTATCTTTACTTTTGTACCTGCACAAACAAACAACTTTGCCATCATTTTTTTTTCGGTCCATGTGAATAATGAATAGTACTTGCACATGTTTTTCATTCTTTTTGAATTGTAATTCAATGATTGACTTCATGAGCTTATAGCCGTGACCCTTGTATATATGCACACTTATTACTGGACACCAAACTTAGTGTTTGGTAATGTCTCCTGATGACATGAAATTCATGTTGGTTGTCCTTAATGAATGTGCATAATTCTAATAAATCATAGTCACTTTGGCTCTTTGATCCTAAACAATTTTACTACCTAAAGTAATTGAAATCAAAGTATTAAAACATGCAAATGGTATACTTGTCATGAATTTCTAAATCCAGAGGAACTTCCTGCTTTTCATTAACTGTGTTCAAAGAGGAACACCAAACTTAATGTTTGGTTGTGCACCTTGAATGAAAGATTGAATACAATTTGAATAAGATTTGGGGGTGCCTTCAGGCACACCAAACTTAAAGACCAATTGTATTTTACATGCAATGTTTAGTGCACCTTATCAACAGTTGTCCTGAGGATTCAAGTTCATGCATAAGAAACCATGCTTTATTAGATGCAGAGCAAAACAATAAAGAGTAAGGATACTAAAACATGGGTTGCCTCCCATGAAGCGCTTCTTTAACGTCACTAGCTTGACGGATGTCCCTTGTTAGGGTGGATTGTAGTGCTTGATGTCCTCTCCTCTCACTATGAAAACGTCCCCATTTGATTCCTTCATGATTTCTAAATGTTCCATAGAAAGAACTTTCCTGATTGTGAACACTTGAGGGAGCTGGGAAGGAATGGTTTTGAGGCCAGGTGGGATTGGCAGATAATGACTTGATATCACTTTATCTCCCGGAGAGAAACCTTCAGTGGGAATTTTCTTGTTTCTCCACCCTCTTGGCAATTTCTTTACAATTCTTCCCTCTCTTTTGAGCATTTCTTCATGACCCTTATGTCAGGAGGATCCTTCTGAGCTGTTTCTATTGATTCTTGTGGCTTTAACTCTTGCAATTCTTGTTTGCCTTCCAAGGACTGTTTCAGAGTTTCAGCTGCTGGATTGCTTTCCTCCAAACACAGATGGCTACTATCATCCTTAGGCTTTTCAGGTTCTGGTTCAGGCTCAGATGCAGGTTTGAAAACATGGAAAATGAGCTGTTCATCATGTATTCTCAAAATTAGCTCTCCTTGTTCTACATCTATGAGCGCTCTCGCAGTGGCTAGAAATGGCCTTCCCAGAATGATAGGGTGTAGGTAGCTTTCCTCCATGTCCAAAATGACAAAGTCTGTGGGGAAGAAATAATTTCCCACTTTCACCAGCACATTCTCAACTACCCCTTCAGCTTGCTTCTGAGTTTTGTCAGCCAGTTGTATGATTACATCAGTGGATCTCACCTCATTCAGTTGTAGCCTCTTCATAAGAGTCAGAGGCATCACATTTATGCTAGCTCCTAGATCACAGAATCCTCTGTCAATTTTTGTTTCCCCTATGAAGCAGGGGATATGAAAACTTCCTGGGTCTGTTTTCTTAGAGACTATGTCCTTCTTGATGAGGGCACTGCATTCTTTGTTCATTATTACAGTTTGTCCTCCCTTCAAAACTCTTTTCTTGCTCAGCAATTCCTTCAAATACTTGATATGTGTAGGCATCTGCTGGAGAATCTCAAGAAAGGGAATATTGATATGGAGAGACTTAAATGTCTCTAAAAACCTTGAATATGTTTTCCCTTTTTCACCTCCTCCTAACCTCTGAGGAAATGGTGCTTTTGGTTGGTATGTTTCCAGCATGCCTTTATTTTGCAGTTCCTTGGCTTGCTCAGTTTCACTTTCCTGCTTAGCTTCTTCCACACCTTCCTTTAAGATTTCTGGCTCCTGTTTTGAGGGTCTGATTCCTTCTTCTTCTGAGACTTCCTTCAATATGGTGATGGCCTTGCATTCTTCCCATCTCACTCCCTTTTGTTCCCCTTTAGGATTCTTTTCTGTGTCACTAGGGAACACTGCAGTTGACTTGGGGGCCTGTTGAGATAGCTCTCCTACTCGAGACTCCATCCTCTTGAGTTTTTCACCATGGTTCCTTAAGGTAGATCTCACATCATCCCTAAAGCTTTTCAACTCACTTATGTCCTGACCCATGTTTGCAAGCATTCCTTCTATCCTGTTTAATTGATCTTGAAATTGTTGGTTAGGATTAGGTTGGGCAGGTTGATTATTTTGACCATGATATGGTGGTTGGGAGTAAGTGTTTTGTGTGGCTTGGTATGATCTTTGGTTGGAGTTTTGGTATGTGGAATTGTTATGTTGGTTGGGGTTGTAAGGTTTGTGGTTTTGTGGTTGGGTTTGCTGGTTTCCCCACCCAAAGTTTGGGTGGTTTTTCCAGCCTGGGTTGTAAGTGTTGGAATGTGGATCATATGGTTGCCTTTGTTGATTTCCCACATAGTTGGCCTCTTCCCTATCACCTCCTTCAGTGCTTACTTCCTCTTGATCTTGTGTGTGTATTGCAGCCACTTGATTTGTTTCTAATTTCCTGGTGAGCTCTGCTAGTTGCTTGGCAAACACCTTGTTTTGGGCTAGAATTGTATCAACATGGTTCAGCTCCATGACTCCCTTAGTGTTGTGTCTCTCTGAAGCATAGTAGTACTCATTCTCAGCCACTGTCTCAATCACTTCAATGGCTTCTTCCACAGTCTTTTTCCTGTTCAATGAACCTCCTGATGAATGGTCTACAGCCTTCCTTGATTCATAAGAAAGTCCATCATAGAAAATATGCAACTGCACCCAGTCATGGAACATGTCTGGTGGGCATTTCCTTGTCAAATCCTTGAACCTCTCCCATGCCTCGTAGAGAGTTTCACCATCTTGTTGTCTAAAAGTCTGAACCTCAGATCGAAGCCTATTGACCTTTTGTGGGGGGTAGAAACGTGCCAGAAACTTGCTTTCCACTTCATCCCAGGTTGTTAGGCTCCCCCTTGGGAATGATTCCAGCCACTTAGCTGCCTTGTCCCTAAGTGAAAATGGGAACAAGAGCAGTTTATAGGCATCTTCCTGGACTCCATTGGACTTCACAGTGTCGCAAATTCTCAGGAATTTTGTGAGATGTTGGTTTGGATCTTCATTAGCACTCCCACCAAATGAACAATGATCTTCCACCAGTGATATTAGCTGTGGTTTGAGTTCAAAATTGTTGGCCTGAATGGGTGGTTTCTGAATGCTGCTACCACAATTCCCAGAGGTTGGGTTTATGTATGAACCAAGAACCCTCCTCTCGGGAATGGCATTGTTTCCATCAGCTCTCTCATGGTTGTGAACTTCTCTATCCATGTTGAGATCTAGAGCTTCCTCAAAATTGTCCTCAGATTCTCCTTCAGATTCTTCTTCTCTCAGTACTCTCTTCCCTCTTGCTTCCCTTCTAAGTTTATGAAGGGTCCTCTCTGGTTCGGTATATGGAGGAGTTGATGTCTCTCCTCTCCTACCTGTCATACAAGAACAGAGCACAGGCAACAAACAAGTGAAATACTCTTGGTTAATAGAAGAGTATGGTTAGAGCAGTTGAGGAATTAATTCAAATAGTTAGTGAGTCAGTGAGTTAGTTGCTTGAATTTAAAGGCATAAAGAAAGAAAGCAAGTAACAGAGTGCAGAAATTAAAATTCAACAAGTAACTTGAACGGAATTAACAAAACAAGAAAAATGCTCAATCTAGTTAACTTCCAATTTGAGAATTGTCAATCGAAAACCAATTCCCGGCAACGGCGCCATAAACTTGATGCTACGATTTTAGGAAATTGCACGATCGGCAAAAATTCCTTCCGGCAAGTGCACCGGTTATCGTCAAGTAAAAACTCACAATAGAGTGAGGTCGAATCCCACAAGGATTGGTTGAGTGAGCAATTCGGATTGGAAGTGTGTTCTAGTTGAGCGGAATCAAGATTTAGATGAGAATTGCGGAATGTTAAATTGCATGAATTAAAGAGCGAGAAGCTAAATTGCTGAAATTAAAAAGGGATCGGGGTGATTGCATGAATTTAATTGCAGAATGTAAAGAGAAAGTGGTAGATCAGAAATGGGGAATTCATTGGGGTTCAGGAGATATTGAGATCTCCGAATCAAAACATTTTTATCCCTTTCTCAACCAATGCATTCATTGAATTTTGCTTGGCAATCTTATATGATTGGATCCCAATCCCTTGGCTCACCAATTCTCTCTAAAAATAAACAAATTCCCAATCCCTTGGTTTAAATGTTCATAAGAAGAGATGATGCTCGATCACTGATTATACCACACAGTTTCATGAACCACAATTTGGTAGGATTACATGTCACAATATCCATCCAAATCCCAATCCAATTCACTGTGAGAAAGCTTCTCTAGCATGAATCCTCCATTCCTTTCCCAAGGTTCCGAAGGATTCCAATTATGGATAGTTTCTTTCCCAAGACAACTAACCAATGGAATTAGATCGAGAAGCTTTCTAACAAAAATTCAAGAGAAAAGATTGAAGAAGAAGATAAAAACTATTATTGATTCATTGAATTACAATAGAGCTCCCTAACCCAATGAAAGGGGGTTTAGTGAGTCATAGCTCTGAATTCAATTACAAAAAGTATCAAAAACTAGAAAAATGATCCAAAGTCCCTTACTAACTTAAATTTTATCCTATTTATACACTTTCTAAATTGAGCTTCTATTGTGTTTCTTGGGCTTTGAGGCCTTTCCCTGATTTCCTTTTGCTTTGGGTTTATGATCCATAATCCTGATGAGGCTGCTGATCCAATTCTGTAACATTCATTGAGCCAACTTAGTGATAATCAAGTAATGACACATGACTCAACAAATTGAAATTCCAGACTCATCAATTCTTCAGGCCCAATCCCATAAACCATGATATTCAATTGGGTTTCATACCAGAGTACGTTTAAGTTAATGTTTGTGCTCAAATGCTAACTTAAAGTGCAATATCTTTGGCCCAGAAACCTTTTCAAATAGTGGCGTTTAAGTTGCAGTTTAAGCTTCAGTTTAAGGTTAAACTGAAGCTTAAACTTGGAAATGGAAGAAGGCAACCCTGGAGGGTAAAATAGTCGAACACGTTTAAGCTTCAGTTTAAGGTTAAACTGAAGCTTAAACGTGGAAATGGAAGAAAGCAACCCCGGAGTGTGGAATGGTCGAACACGTTTAAGCTCCAGTTTAAGCTTAAACTGGAGCTTAAACGTGGAAATGAAGAAAGCAACCCTGGAGTGTGAATTTGGTCGAACACGTTTAAGCTTCAGTTTAAGGTTAAACTGAAGCTTAAACGTGGAAATGAAGAAAGCAACCCTGGAGGAAAATTTTGGTCGAACACGTTTAAGCTCCAGTTTAAGGTTAAATTGGAGCTTAAACGTGGGAATGCTCCCTGGTGCATTTCTCATTTCTGGCGTTTAACTTCCAGTTTAAGGTTAAACTGGAGGTTAAACGCCAGTTTCAGCTTTCATGATTTTGGCGTTTAAGCTCCAGTTTAAGCTTAAACTGGAGCTTAAACGCCACTTCCCAGCATTATATGGCTTGGCAGTTTAAGTTCCAGTTTAAGCTTAAACTGGAACTTAAACTCCACATGTGATATTCAAGCTTCCTTTATTGATTTTGTTGCTTCCTTGCCTAGCCTCTTCTTCCCTGAAATCATCCAAACAACTACATCAAAGTCTTGCAAAATTTCATGAAAAATCTTCCATTCATAGCATTCAAGTAATATAACTAAAAACTCATGGAATTTGCATCAAAATCATACTGTTTGGATGGTTCATTGCTTTGTTGTTCATTTAACCATTCTTGGTTACTTTAAGCTCAAGAAAATGCATAAAACAATTAAAACTAACAGAAAAATGCTAGTGAAACTAGCCTAAGATGCCTTGGCATCATTGGGAGGTCCCAACAATGCTCTTGAGAATTTGTGAGGCTCCATGAGAGCCCACTGTCAAGCTATTGACATTAAAGAAGCGCTTATTGGGAGGCAACCAATTTTTATTTATCTATATTTTTATTGTTCTTTTATGTCTTATTAGATTCATGATCATGTGGAGTCACAAAACAAATACTAAAATTAAAAACAGAATAAAAAACAGCAGAAGAAACAGCACACCCTGGAGGAAGAGCTTACTGGCATTTAAACGCCAATAAGGAGCATCTGGCTGGCATTCAACGCCAGAACAGAGCATGAATCTAGCGTTGAACGCCAGAAACAAGCAGCAATCTACCGTTTAAACGCCAGGATTACACCTTGAGGAAAGCTGGCGTTAAACGCCAAAAACAAGCATGGAACTGGCATTCAACGTCAGAAACATGCTGTAGACTGGCATTGAACGCCCAAAACAAGCATAGAGATGGCGTTTAATGCCAGAAACAAGCATCAATCTGGCGTTAAACGCCAGGATTGCATGCAGAGGGCATTTTACACGCCTAATTGGTGCAGGAATGTCAAATCTTGACACCTCAGAATCTGTGGACCCCACAGGATCACCTCAGGATCTGTGGACCCCACAGGATCCCTACCTACCTCAACTCACCTTTTCTCTTCTTTTATACAATCCAATAACACTCTTCTCCAAACACCCTTCACCAATCACCTCAATCTCTCTTCCCGATAAACCCCACGTACCTTCAAATTCAAAATCCCTTTCCCACCCAAACCCTCCCTAATGACCGAACCTACTACCCTCTCCCTCCACTATATAAACCCCTCCATCCTTCTTCATTTTCACACAACACAACCCTCTCTTCTCCCCCTTGATCGAACCCACACATCTCTTCCTCTCCTACATATCTTTTTCTTCTCCTTCTATTCTTTCTCTTCTTTTGCTCGAGGACGAACAACATTCTAAGTTTGGTGTGGTAAAAGCATAGCTTTTTTGTTTTTCCATAACCATTGATGGCACCTAAGGCCGGAGAAACCTCTAGAAAGAGGAAAGGGAAGACAAAAGCTTCCACCTCCGAGTCATGGGAGACGGAGAGATTCATCTCAAAAGCCCATCAAGACCACTTATATGAAGTTGTGGCCAAGAAGAAGGTGATCCCTGAGATCCCTTTCATGCTCAAGAAAAATGAGTATCCGGAGATCTGACATGAGATCCAAAGAAGAAGTTGGGAAGTTCTGACCAACCCCATTCAACAAGTTGGAATCTTAATGGTTCAAGAGTTCTATGCCAATGCTTGGATCACTAGGAACCATGATCAAAGTATGAACCTAAATCCAAAGAATTATCTTACAATGGTTCGGGGGAAATACATAGATTTCAGTCCGGAAAATGTAAGGTTGGCGTTCAACTTGCCTATGATGCAAGAAGTTGCACGCCCCTACACTAGAAGGGTCAACTTTGATCAAAGGTTGGACCAAGTTCTTATGGACATATGTGTGGAAGGAGCTCAATGGAAACGAGACTCAAAAGGCAAGCCGGTTCAATTGAGAAGATTGGATCTTAAGCCTGTGGCTAGAGGTTGGCTGTAGTTCATCCAACGTTCCATCATCCCCACTAGCAACTGATCCGAAGTTACTGTGGATCGGGCCATCATGATCCATAGCATCATGATTGGAGAGGAAGTAGAAGTTCATGAAGTCATATCTCTTGAATTCTACAAAGTAGCCGAAAAGTCCTCCACCATGGCAAGACTAGCTTTTCCTCATCTTATTTGCCATCTATGCTACTCAGCTGGAGTTGTCATAGAAGGAGACACCCTCATTGAAGAGGACAAGCCCATCACTAAGAAGAGGATGGAGCAAACAAGAGAGGCCATCCATGGATCTCAAGAGACGCATGAGGAAACTCATCATCAAGAAATCCCTGTGATGCCTCAAGGGATGCACTTTCCTCCAAACAACTATTGGGAACACCTCAACACTTCTCTAGAAGGATTGAGTCATGATATGAACCAATTAAGGGTGGAACACCAAGAGCACTCCATCATTCTCCATGAGATTAGAGAAGATCAAAGAGCAATGAGGGAGGAGCAACAAAGGCAAGGAAGAGACATAGAAGAGCTCAAGGACATCATTGGTCCTTAGCTTCAAGAAGAAGACACCAGCATCACTAAGGTGGACTCATTCCTTGTTCTTATTTCTCTGTTTTTTGGTTTTTTATGCTATATGTTTGTCTATGTTTGTGTCTCTACTTCATGATCATTAGTGTTTAATAACTATGTCTTAAGGCTATGAATAATTCCATGAATCCTTCACCTTTCTTAAATGAAAAATGTTTCTAACACAAAAGAACAAAAAGTACATGAGTTCCGAATTCATCCTTGAAATTAGTTTAATTATATTGATATGGTGACAATACTTTTTGTTTTCTGAATGAATGCTTGAACAGTGTATATTTTTGATCTTGTTGTTTATGAATGTTAAAATTGTTGGCTCTTGAAAGAATGATGAAAAAGAGAAATGTTGTTGATGATTTGAAAAATCATAAAATTGATTCTTGAAGCAAGAAAAAGCAGTGAAGAACAAAAGCTTGCGAAAAAAAAGTGGCGAAAAAATATATAAAAGAAAAATAAAAAGCAAGCAGAAAAAGCCAATAGCCCTTAAAACCAAAAGGCAAGGGTAAAGAGGATCCAAGGCTTTGAGCATCAATGGATAGGAGGGCCCAAGGAAATAAATCTAGGCCTAAGCGGCTAAACCAAGCTGTCCCTAACCATGTGCTTGTGGCATGCAGGTCCAAGTGAAAAGCTTGAGACTGAGTGGTTAAAGTCATGATCCAAAGCAAAAAGATTGTGCTTAAGAGCTCTGGACACCTCTAACTGGGAACTTTAGCAAAGCTGAGTCACAATCTGAAAAGGTTCACCCAGTTATGTGTCTGTGGCATTTATGTATTCGGTGGTAATACTGGAAAACAAAGTACTTAGGGCCACGGCCAAGACTCATAAAAGTAGCTGTGTTCAAGAATCAACATACTTAACTAGGAGAATTAATAACACTATCTGAACTCTGAGTTCCTATAGATGCCAATCATTCTAAACTTCAAATGATAAAGTGAGATGCCAAAACTGTTCAGAGGCAAAAAGCTACAAGTCCCGCTCATCTAATTAAAACTAATATTCATTGATGTCTTGAGATTTATAGTATATTCTCTTCTTTTTATCCTATTTGATTTTCAGTTGCTTGGGGACAAGCAATAATTTAAGTTTGGTGTTGTGATGAGCGGATAATTTATACGCTTTTTGGCATTGTTTTTAGGTAGTTTTTAGTAGGATCTAGCTACTTTTAGGGATGTTTTCATTAGTTTTTATGCAAAATTCACATTTTTGAACTTTACTATGAGTTTGTGTGTTTTTCTGTGATTTCAGGTATTTTCTGGCTGAAATTGAGGGACCTGAGCAAAAATCTGATTTAGGTTGAAAAAGGACTGCTGATGCTGTTGGATTCTAACCTCCCTGCACTCGAAATGGATTTTTTGGAGCTACAGAACTCTAAATGCCGCACTCTCAACGGCGTTGGAAAGTAGATATCCAGAGCTTTCCATCAATATATAATGGTCCATACTTTGTTTGAGTTTAGATGACGCAAACTAGCGTTCAACGCCAGTTCCATGCTGCATTCTGGAGTAAAACGCCAGAAACACGTCACAAACCAGAGTTAAACGCCAAAAACACGTTACAACTTGGCGTTTAACTCCAAGAGAAGCCTCTGCACATGTAAAGCTCAAGCTCAGCCCAAGCACACACCAAAGTGGGCCCCGGAAGTGGATTTCTGCACTAAGACTTAGTTCTGTAAACCCTAGTAGCTAGTTTAGTATAAATAGAACTTTTTACTATTTTACTAGGGGTCCTTTTCCCTATTTTCGAATTCATATGTCTTTTGTGGAGGCTGGCCATTCGGCCATGCCTGGACCATCACTTATATATTTTCAACGGTGAAGTTTCTACACACCATAGATTAAGGGTGTGGAGCTCTGCTGTACCTCGAGTTTCAATACAATTACTACTATTTTTTATTCAATTCAGCTTATTCTTATTCTAAGATATTCGTTGTACTTCAACATGATGAATGTGATGATCCGTGACACTCATCATCATTATCATCTATGAACGCGTGACTGACAACCACTTCTGTTCTACCTTAGAACGAGTGAGTATCTCTTGGATTCCTTAATCAGCATCTTCATGGTATAAGCTAGAACCCTTTGGCGGCCATTCTTGAGAATCCGGAAGGTCTAAACCTTGCCTGTGGTATTCCGAGTAGGATTCAGGGATTGAATGACTGTGACGAGCTTCAAACTCGCGATTGTTGGGCGTAGTGACAGACGCAACAGAATCAATGGATTCTATTCCGACATGATCGAGAACTGACAGATGATTAGCCGTGCTGTGACAAGAGCATTTGGACCATTTTCACTGAGAGGATGGGAAGTAGCAATTGACAACGGTGATACCCTACATACAGCTTGCCATGGAAAGGAGTAAAAAGGTTTGGATGAAAGTAGTAGGAAAGCAGAGATTCAATTGGAACAAAGCAGCTCCATACACTTATCTGAAATTCCCACCAATGATTTACATAAGTATCTCTGTCTTATTTTATGCTTTATTTATTATTAATTTCGAACCCTTTATAACCATTTGAATCCACCTAACTGAGATTTACAAGATGACCATAGCTTGCTTCATACCAACAATCTCCGTGGGGTCGACCCTTACTCACGTAACGTATTACTTGGACGACCCAGTGCACTTGCTGGTTAGTTGTGCGAAGTTGTGACAAAGTGTGATTCACGTTTGAGAGTGCTACCAAGGCTTTGGCGCCATTATTGATGATCATAATTTCGTGCACCAGTACGCGTAGGTCACGTGTGCGCGTCGTTTGTGAAAACTCCTTGTCACGCGTACGCGTTGCTCGTCCTCTACACTAATCATGCGTGCGCGTCAAGTGTGCGTGCGCGTCGCTATCGAATGCTCTAAATCACTCGCACGCGTCGACCATGCGTGCGTGTCATGTCTCGCTGGTCAGCTCCATCGTTTCTTTGTGTTCCTTCCATTTTTGCATGCTTCATTTCCAGTATTCAAGCCATTCCTGCCCTGTAAAGCCTGAAAACACTTAACACACAGATCACGGCACCGAATGGTATAGAGATGGATAAAAATCTACAATTTAAAGGCTCTGGAAACAAGTTTTAATCATAGTATTAAATCAGGAAGGTAAATGTATAACATGCTAATTACATGAGCAGGTGTATGAGAAAGGTGACAAAAACCACTCAATTCAACACAAGATAAATCATAAAATAGTGGTTTATCAACTGTTCATTCATGCATTCAGATAGTAAAAGTAGTGCCACCACATCAAACTAATTGACCTATTCTTTATGATGTAACTTGAAATTCATGCATCTTTACTGCTTCTAAAAAAAGTCAACATTTTATTTAATTTTAATGAGATGATAAGAGGAATATTTTATACCGAATTGGAAAAAGGAAAATAGAAATATAAATCTTAATAATGCTTATGAAATTCTTAAATTAGAAATTAGAAACTTAAATAAAAAAACTTAAATACTACTAGTGATCATGTAAATCTAAACATAAGAAACAACAATTAAAATAGGCACGGAAATAGGGAGGGGGAACTCAACCACCTTAATCATGGTTGATGTTAGGCTCTTCAGGGGATAATTTCTGACGTTTCAACTCTTCTAGTTCAAGCTCCTGCTTCTCTTGTTCCTTGAATAGTTTGCAAAGCTTGCTAGTCTGGTCTTTTTGCTCATCTCTTAATTGATCCAAGGTGGTTTGCAATTGTGCAACAGATGCTTCCAGTTGGGTCCAATATTCAATTGGAGGGACCTCTTGTGCTTGAAGAGGCTCAGGTGTCTTCCTTTTGAGATGATCATCTGGTAGTTTGGCGTTTTCCATCACTTGCTTGGTGATTGGGCCATCTGCTGGGATCCATGAGTCTCTGTTAATCAGGACTCTAGCCTCCTTGCACAAACGAAAGATAAGGTTTGGATATATTAACTTGGCTTGAGTTGACATCCTGTTTACAACCTTGTACAGCTCAAAGAGGATTAATTGGTGGACTTCCACCTCATTCCCCATCATGATGCAGTGGATCATCACAGTCCTTCTGATGGTGACTTTAAAGTGGTTGCTAGTGGGGAGTATGGAACGCCCAATGAAATCCAGCCAACTCCTAGCAACTGGTTTGAGATCCAATCTTCTCAGTTTGTTTGGTTTACCTTTTATGTTATTGATGCACTAAGTTCCAGGTAGACATATGTCTTCTAGAATCTGATCCAGCTTGGGATTTGCTACTACCTTCCTTTTAAAGGATTCTGGATCATCCCTTTGTGGAGCTAATTTAAAGATCTCTTTCACCTTGTCAAGATGAAAATAAAGAGTCTTACCCCTGACCATGGTGCAAAAAGTATGGAACCCTTTTCCATCTTTCTTTTGCTTATCTGTTATCCATAGATTTGCATAGAATTCATGAACCATTGTTCTACTAACAATGGTCACAAGGTCAGCCAAGGCTTCCCAGCCTCTCTTTTGAATTTGCTCTTAGATCTCCGGGTACTTATATTCTTTTAATTTGAATCTGGCTTCCGGGATCACTGTCCTCTTGCACATTATTTTGTAATAATATTTTTCATGTTGCTTGGTATAGAATCTGAAAGGTTTAAAAATAGTTGTTTGGTTGTCTTCTTTCTTGCTTCTTGAAGTGAGTTTTCCACTTTTTGGAGCCATGGAGTTCGAATGGAGTGAGAAATCAAGGCTCTTTCCACACCAAACTTAAAAGGTTTGCTCGTCCCTGAGCAAAAAAGAAAAGAAAGAAGACGAAGAAGAGGAGAGGGATTTGAATGGGATGTGGATGAGGAGGTATGTGGAGCGAATGATATATATAGGGAGGGGAGGTGGGTTTTTAAAATTAATTAGATAAAAGATAAGGAAGATATGATTCATACTTTGGTAAAAGATAGAAAAAGATAACTTTTAAAATTGTTGGAATATTAAAGATATGAAAAAAGATTAGATATAAGTTATTAAAGATATGAAAAAAATATTTGAAAGTTTAATGAATGATTTGAAAAAGAATTGCAAAAGATATGAAAAGATTTTAAATTTGAAAGGAATTTGAAATTGAAATATGATGGTTGAAACAATTTTGTTTAAAAGATGTAGTTAAAAAGATAAGATTTGAAAAAGATATGTTTTGAAGCAGTCAAACACCTCCCTAACCATTGTTGGGCGTTGAACGCCTAGAATGCCCCTATTTTGGCGTTCAATGCCAGCTGTCTGCTCCTCCTGGGCATTGAACTCCTAGACAGTAACGCCAGCTTGCTACTCCTTTCAGGGCGTTGGACGCCCAGCCAGTGCTCCTTGGCTGGCGTTCAACGCCAGACTTGTTGCTCCTTAGGGGCGTTGAACGCCCAACTAATGTCCCCTAGCTGGCGTTCAATGCCAGTCTTGCTACTTCTTGAGGGCATTCAATGCCCATCCTTCCCTCTTGTCTAGTGTTCAATGCCAGCAAGGGGCTTTTGCCAGGGTGCTCTGATTTTTGCTCTGACTGTCTCTGCTTCTGTTTTAACTACTGCACATGATCACAAACCTAAAGAAATAATTATGAAAATTAAACTAATATAATTGAAATAAACTTAATGAAAAACAGAAAATAACTTTAGTTATAGTTGGGTTGCCTCCCAACAAGCGCTTCTTTACTATCATTTAGCTGGACTTCACTGTGCTTATTTCTCTTGCTCAACTTCACCACCCAAATAATGTTTCACTCTCTGGCCATTAACTGTAAATCTTTTATCAGAGTAATTACTCTAGAGTTCTATATGACTATAGGGTGACACATTAGTAATCAGGAAAGGTCCTGTCCAACGTGACTTAAGCTTTCCTGGGAAGAGCTTTAGTCTAGAATTGAAGAGTAGAACTTTTTGTCCAATTTCAAAGACTTTGGAAGATATCTTTCTGTCATGCCACTTTTTGGCCCTTTCTTTATAAATTTTTGCATTTTCAAATGCAGCTAGTCGGAATTCATCCAACTCATTTAGTTGGAGCAGCCTTCTCTCTCCTGCTGCCTCTGCATCAAGATTTAGGAGTTTGGTTGCCCAGTAAGCCTTGTGTTCCAGCTCCACAGGTGGCACACTTTTCCATTCACCAATTGATATGGTGAAGTTCCTATAAGAGTCTTGAAAGTTATTCTTTATGCCCAGAGAGCACCATCAAGCTTTCTTGCCCAATCCTTTCTAGAGGCATTCATTGTCCTTTCTTGGATTCTCTTCAGTTCTCTATTTGAGACTTCAGCTTGCCCATTTGTCTGTGGATGATATGGGGTAGCCACTTTATAGCGAACTCCATATCCGTTCAGAACAGAGTCAAGCTGTTTGTTGCAAGATGTTCTTCTGGATTGATGAAATGGCAGCGACGCGTATGCGCAAGGTACGCGTGCGCGTGCCCTGGGGCACAAAGTTGGCACACTTCAGGCACAACACTCGAGCGAATGTGTGGGAAGTGGAAAAACTCAATCCACGCGTACATGACGCGTGCGCTTGGATGGTCGAAATTGCTTGATTCACGCGTACTCGTGAAGCTCACGTGCGTGTGGATGGTGCTCTATTTTTCAAAATTTTTCTTTGTTTTTGCACCAAACAAAGCATTCCAAACCTCCAAACAACTACCAAAACATCATAAAACCTTATTTAACATACTGAACTCCCAAATGAACATATCTAACCAAACAAAACATAAAATTAAACTAATTATTAGCAATATTTACAAAAAGAAAAAAAGGAAAGATGTTACCATGGTGGGGTGTCTCCCACCTAGCACTTTTGTTTATTGTCCTTAAGTTGGACTTATAGGGAGCTCTCCATCAAGGTGGCTTGTGCTTGAATTCATCCTTGAACATCCACCAATGCTTGGACTTCCATTGTGGTTCATCATTCAAAGTTAATAATTCCAAGCTTTGATGAAGTTCTTCACAAACCATGGGCTCCCAAAGTTGATCTTCCTTGTGCGATCCGGGATCCCACACTTTGTTTTCACACCCGTCCTTGAGTTGATCATGGTGATTTTCTCCGGGGGGCAAGAGGGATGAATTCTCATGGAAGCACCGAACTACCCTCCTAGACCCATCCAATTGAGCACTAGTCCAACCCTTGCTCCTTGAAGCTTCAACCATAATGAGCTTAGACTTACAACGCCAACCACTAAACATCCTCCTCTTACGCTTAATTCCACAAAGCGCCCTAAGTTGGCCATTCGTCTCAAGCAAACCAAATTCAAGTGGGATAATAGAGCTAAGAGTTAGAAGTTTTACCCACTCAAATAAAGGATTGGATGACAACCTAGGTGGAGGAGCTCCCAATGATCTTGACAAGGCGTGCTCTACTCCCGTCCATCTTCTTCTAGAGGCTTCTACCACTTGGCAAGGTTCTTCAAGCTTTACCTCTTGCCAAGCTTCCTCAAGTTCAAGTTCTTCTTCATCAATGTCCTCTAGCTCTTTCCCGTCACTCAAATCATAAATAGAAGGTTTAGTGAAGTCTACCTCATCATCAATTCCCAGCATATTGGGGAAGGACTCATCAAGCTCAAAAGGATCACATGTTGATTCGGAATCATCATAAATAGGAGGACCTATTTCTTGGGTCAGTTCTTCCAATTCTTCAATCGCATTGTGCCTTGGAGGTTGTGCACTCTCCTCCTCAACATCAACTTTAAATTCCATGGAAGAAGGCTCTTCAACTTGTGATTTCTCTATGTACTCAACATATCCCAATATGCCAACCACTACTTCCCTTGGTTCAATCATCTCTACCTTCTCCTCTTGTTGCACTTCTTGCTTTGGCTCCTCTTCTTCACCGTGGAGCTTCAAGTTCACTCCCTCACTAAGCTCTTTGGGTGCTTCTCCACATTCAACAATGGGAGTGCCTTGATCGCATAGGCTTAGGCAGGATGAGACCATGTTACCAATGGCTTCTACCATGATAGCCATTTTTGCTCTTAACTCCGCAAACTTCTTTTCATCATCCTCTTGTCACCTTAAGATATGAGATTCAAGATATCTTAGTTCTAGCATGGGGGCTTCATCGGGAGGCGATGGTGGAAGAGAGGATTCATTGTTTGAGGGAAGGTTGTTGTAATTGGAAGGTGGTTCATATTGGTGAAATTCTTGAGGTGGTGTGTATGGACTTTGTGGTTCATGGGAGTATTGGTATTGGAATGGTGGTGGTTCTAGATATAGTTCATATGGTGGTTGGTATGGTGTGTATGGGTTGGGATCATATGGAGGTGAATGGTAGTGTGAGGCTTGTGAGTATGGTGAAGGGCTATATTGAGGAGGGGGTTCATATGCATATGATGATTGCGGTTGACAACCACAATGAGGGTCATCACATACATTAGATTGGTATGCATCAATATTTGAATTGTACCCATAAGAAGCCGGAGGAGGTTGTTGCCAAGAAGGTTGTCCATAAGCTTGGAGCTCCTCCCATCTTTGATCTCCAAATCCTTGATGCATGTTGTCATTGTAATTTCCATCTCCTACAACATAGTTTGAACCACACTCATAGCCAAAGTAATGAGAATTCATAGTGAAAGAGACAATAAAAACAAAAGCTATAAGAAACAAAGATAACAAAAATCCTACAACTAGTAAAAACTAACAAACAAACCAAAAATCAAGCTATTCACAATATATACAATATCCAACAATATAACACCCATTGCAATCCCCGGCAACGGTGCCATTAATTTTATAATCAAGAATCGTCGTCGGACTAGAATTTCTTTTTAAAGAAAGGAATTACTTCGTTGTAAGCATAGCTCCAAACCAACAAACAACTGTCGCATCAAATTAAATTTATGGTTTTGTCACATGTACAAACCCCAAATAAGAATTAACCGGAGTATTTGGACTCTGGGTCGTCTCACGAGGATTGCAATGAAGTGGTCAATTATTGGCTATGAAGGAATATTTTGGGTTTTTGGAATAAGAGACATGAAAAGTAAATGATAAGGAAATTCAAATAACAAAAAGGCATTGGCAAGGGTTGGTGGTCAAGGATCTCTATCCTTATCACTAACCACAACATGAGAATTGGCAAAGATCAATCCTATTAAGTCATCCTCTAAATGATAAAGGAAAGTCAAATGAGCTATGTCAATCCAAGTCCATAAGTCCAAGTTCTCCACCAGTTCAATTAGTGAGATCTAAGGTCAATGGCTCCCAATCATCAATCACTTGAACATTAGCAACTCAAGAGTTCCTAAGTTACCTTCCCAAGCCAAGAATATAGAATTCTATTCTAAAATCCTTCCAAGCATTTTGTCGAACACTTGGAAGGCATAAAAGGAAAGAATAATAAATAGCAAGAATAATTGAAATCTAACAACTACCAATTACAAGGAAAATGAGATCACAACTCAAATCAACAATAAAAGAACATCAAACATTAAATTGCATTAAAGGAAAGGTCCAAATCCAACAAGAGTCATTGGTGGACGAAATTGTGATCATCAACAATGGCTCCAATGACTTGGTAGCTCTCACACGTGAATTACACTTAGTTACAACTTCGCACAACTAACCAGCAAGTGCATTGGGTCGTCCAAGTAATACCTTACGTGAGTAAGGGTCGAATCCCACGGAGATTGTTGGCTTGAAGCAAGCTATGTTTATAATAATTATCAGTTTGAATTACGAAAAATAAAAGAGCATAAAATAAATAATTGTTACTTAATAATGGAGAATATGTTGGAGTTTTGGAGATGCTTTGTCCTTCCATGGCAAGCTATATGTAGGGTGTCACCGTTGTCAATGGCTACTTCCCATCCTCTAAGTGAAAACGGTCCAAATGCTCTGTCACAGCACGACTAATCAGCTGTTGGTCTTCGATCATGTCGGAATAGAATCCATTGATTCTTTTGCGTTTGTCATCACACCCAACACTCGCGAGTTTGAAGCTCGTCACAGTCATCCAATCCCAGAATCCTACTCGGAATACCACAGACAAGGTTTAGACTTTCCGGATTCTCATGAATGCCGCCATCAATTCCAGCTTATACCATGAAGATTTTGATTAAGGAATCTAAGAGATACTCATTCAATCTGATGTAGAATGGAGGTGGTTGTCAGACACACGTTCATGGGGTGAGGAAGGTGATGAATTTCACGGATCATCACCTCCTTCATAGTGAAGCGCGAATGAACATCTTAGATAGGAACAAGCATATTTGAATGAGAAACAGAAATAATTGCATTAATTCATCGAGACGCTGCAGAGCTCCTCACCCCCAACAATGGGGTTTAGAGACTCATGCTGCCAAAAGGTACAAATTTCAGATCTAAAAATGTCATGAGGTACAAAATAAGTCTCTAAAAGTTGTTTAAATACTAAACTAGTAACCTAGGTTTACAGAATATGAGTAAAATAAGATAATTGGTGCAGAAATCCACTTCTGGGGCCCACTTGGTGTGTGCTGGGGCTGAGACTTTAGCTTCTCACGTGCCTGGACTGTTTCTGGAGTTGAACGCCAGGTTGTAACGTGTTTTTGGCGTTGAACTCCAACTTGTAAACTGTTTCTGGCGCTGGACGCCAGACTGCAACATGGAACTGGACTATTATATATTGTTGGAAAGCCCTGGATGTCTACTTTCCAACCCAATTGAGAGCACACCAATTGGACTTCTGTAGCTCCAAAAAATCCATTCCGAGTGCAGGGAGGTCAGATTCCAACAACATCAGCAGTCCTTTTTCAGCCTAAATCAGATTTTTGCTCAGCTCCCTCAATTTCAGCCAGAAAATACCTGAAATCATAGAAAAACACACAAACTCATAGTAAAGTCCAGAAATGTGATTTTTGTTTAAAAACTAATAAAATTCTATTAAAAACTAATTAAAAGATGCTAAAATCTATATGAAATTACCCCCAAAAAGCGTATAAAATATCCGCTCATCACAACACCAAACTTAAACTGTTGCTTGTCCCTAAACAACTAGATAAATAAAATAGGATAAAAAGAAATTAAGAAGCAATAATATCTTAGAGTTTTAAGTGAAGCTCAGATTCTAATTTAGATGAGCGGGGCTAGTAGCTTTTTGTTTCTGAAGAGTTTTGGCATCTCACTTTATCCTTTGAAATTCAGAATGATTGGCATCCATAGGAACTCAGAATTCAGAGAGTATTATTGATTCTCTTAGTTTAGTATGTTGATTCTTGAACACAGCTACTTTATGAGTCTTGGCCGTGGCCCTAAGCACTTTGTTTTCTAGTATTACCACCAGATACATAAATGCCACATACACATAATTGGGTGAACCTTTTCAGATTGTGATTTAGCTTTGCTAAAGTCCCCAATTAGAGGTGTCCAAAGTTCTTAAGCACACTCTTTTGCCTTGGATCATGACTTTAACCACTCAATCTCAAGCTTTTCACTTGGACCTGCATGCCACAAGCACATGGTTAGGGACAGCTTGATTTAGCCGCTTAGGCCTGGATTTATTTCCTTGGGCCTTCCTATCCATTGATGCTCAAAGCCTTGGATCCTTTTCACCCTTGCCTTTTGGTTTAAAGGGCTATTGGCTTTTTCTACCTCTTTTGCTTTTTTTTTTCAAATTACTGACTTTTCATTTTTTTCTTTTGCCAGCTTGTTTTTCACTGCTTTTTCTTGCTTCAAGAATCAATTTCATGATTTTTCAGATCATCAATAACATTTCTCTTGTTCATCATTTTTTCAGGAGCCAACAAATTTAACATTCATAAAATTCAATATAAAAGATATGCACTGTTCAGGCATTCATTTAGAAGACAAAAAGTATTGCCACCACATATAAATAATTAGAATTTTCCTTATTAAGAACTCGAAAAAAAATATTGCCTCTTTATTCTAAAAATTTACTATTTTATTCATGTTTGATGATGATGAGAAAAATAAATTATAGATTAATTGGAGATAAAATCAAAATAGAGATACTAATTACTACTACTAATATATAACTTCTAAGGTAAATTCATAATAAGAATATTTATCACAGAGTTAAGGCAAAGATTAGGACTCAACAACCTTTATTTTGGGAAGTGGGTGTTCCTCTAGTCTGTGGGGTGCTTGATCCTTCAAGAGATAATTTCCGACGCTTCAGTTCCTTCAAGTCACATCCTTGCTCTTCCTGTTCCCTTAGGTGCCATGATCTTGATGAGTTTTAGCTCAGTGATCATGGCAAATCACACCAAACTTAGAGGTTTGCTTGTCCTCAAGCAAAAGAAAGGAAATAAGAGGAATAGAGGGAGAGGCAATTTCGAAATTCAAAAGATATGATGAGTTGAAAAAGATATGAGAAGAAATTAAAAAGGATTTGAAAAAGAGTTAGATTGGATTGGAAAAAGATTTGTGTTTATGGATTAAGATACATTTGATATTTTTGGAAAAAAAAGTTTTTTAGAAATTAGGATTAAAATTTTTGGAATTAAAGGATGAAAATTTGTAACATGTTTATGCAAGAAATCATGAATTGAAATGTAGAAAATTAAAAAAAATGTGAAGAAAAAACGAATTTACCTCCTCCCCACCATCCTGGCGTTAAACGCCCAAACGCTGCATGTTTTGGGCGTTTAACACCCATGTGCAGCTTCTCCTGGGCGTTCAACGCCCAGGTGTTGCTTCTTTCTGGCGTTGAACGCCAGGAACTCCTTTGTCACTGGGCGTTTTTCTGAATGCCCAGGATGCTGCAATCTGGCGTTGAACGCCCAGAAGGTGCTTCTTTCTGGCGTTCAACGCCCAGAAGATGCTTCTTTCTGTCGTTTAATGCCCAGATGGCTATCCTTACTGGCGTTGAACGCCCAGTGGATGCTTCTTTTGGGCGTTCAACGCCCAAAATATTTCTTATTGGCTTTTTCATGCCATTGAGCTTCCAAATTCCCTTGTAACTTTGTGAACTCAAGCAATTGCTATTCTACCTTGAAGATAACTGAGATATACCTATAAAAATTAATTAGTTAATAAATAAACTTTGTAACTGACTGGGTTGCCTCCCAGTAAGTGCTTCTTTATTGTCTTTAGCTGGACTATTACTGAGCTTTAATCAAGCCTCAGTTTTGAGCATTCTAGCTCAAAATTGCTTTCAAGATAATGTTTAACTCTCTGTCCATTAACAATGAACTTTTTGTTAGAATCATTATCCTGAAGCTCTACGTATCCATATGGTGACACACTTGTAATCACATATGGTCCTCTCCACCGGATTTCAATTTCCCGGAGAATAATCTGAGCCTAGAATTAAATAGCAAAACTTTCTATCCAGGCTCAAAGACTCTGGATGACAGTTTCTTATCATGCCATCTTTTTGCTTTCTCTTTGTAAATTTTTGCACTTTCGAAAGAATTGAGTCTAAATTCCTCTAGCTCATTTAAATAGAGCAAATGCTTTTCTCCAGCTAACTTGGCATCAAGGTTTAGGAATCTGGTCGCCCAGTTCCACTGGCAAGTGACATGCCTTTCCATACACAAGCTGGTATGGGGAGGTCCCTATAGGGGTTTTGAATGCTATTCTGTATGCCCACAGAGCATCATCCAAGCTTCTTGCCCAATCCCTTCTACGGTTAATTACAGTCCATTCCAGGATTCTTTTAAGTTCTCTGTTAGAGACTTCAGCTTGCCCATTTGTCTGTGGATGATATGGAGTAGCTACCCTGTGGCTAACTCCATAACAAACCAAAGCAGAGTAAAGATGTTTATTACAGAAATGAGTGCCCCCATCACTGATTAGTACTCCAGGGGTGCCAAATCTGCTGAAGATGTGTTTCTGGAGGAATTTTAACACTGTCTTAGTGTCATTAGTGGGTGTTGCTATAGCTTCTACCCATTTGGATACATAATCCACTGCCACCAGAATATAAGTGTTTGAGTATGATGGTGGGAATGGCCCCATGAAGTCAATACCCCATACATCAAACAACTCGATCTCCAAGATCCCTTGTTGAGGCATGGCATAACTGTGAGGCAGATTGCCAGATCTTTGGCAACTGTCACAATTGAGTACAAACACTCGGGAGTCTTTATAGAGAGTAGGCCAGTAGAAGCCACATTGGAGGACTCTTGTGGCTGTTCGCTCACTTCCAAAATGTCCTCCATACTGTGATCCATGGCAGTGCCAAAGGATCTTCTGTGCTTTTTCTTTAGGCACACATCTATGGATTACTCCGTCTGCACATCTCTTGAAGAGATATGGTTCATCCCAAAGATAGTACTTTGCATCTGTGATCAGTTTCTTTGATTACTGCCTACTGTAGTCTTTGGGTATGAATCTCACTACCTTGTAGTTTGCAATGTCTGCAAACCATGAAACTTTCTGGATGGCAAAGAGTTGCTCATCCAAAAAGGTTTCAGAGATCTCAGTAAGAGGAAGGGACGCCCCTTCTACTGGTTCTATTCGGGACAGGTGATCTGCTACTTGGTTCTATATCAAACTCTTGCAGAAGCAACACCCATCTGATGAGTCTAGGTTTTGAATCCTGCTTTGTGAGTAGATATTTAAGAGCAGCATGATCAGTGTACACAATCACTTTTGATCCTACTAAATAGGATCTAAACTTGTCAATGGCGTAAACCACTGCAAGCAACTCTTTTTCTGTGGTTGTGTAATTCTTCTGTGCGTCATTTAAAACACAACTGGCATAGTAAATGACGTGCAGAAGCTTGTCATGCCTTTGTCCCAACACTGCACCAATGGCATGGTCACTGGCATCACACATTAATTCAAATGGTAATGTCCAGTCTGGTGCAGAGATGACTGGTGCTGTGACCAGCTTAGCTTTCAGAGTCTTAAACGCCTGCAGACACTCCTAATCAAAGATAAATGGCGTGTCAGCAGCTAGCAGATTACTTAGAGGTTTGGCGATTTTTGAAAAATCCTTTATAAACCTCCTATAGAATCCTGCATGCCCCAGAAAGCTTCTGATTGCCTTAACATTGGCTGGTGGTGGTAATTTTTCAATTACCTCTACCTTAGCTTGATCCACTTCTATTCCCTTGTTCGAAATTTTGTGTCCAAGGACAATTCCTTCAGTCACCATAAAGTGACATTTCTCCCAGTTTAAAACCAGGTTAGTCTCTTGGCACCTCTTTAGAACAAGTGCTAGATGGTCAAGACAGGAGCTGAATGAGTCTCCAAATACTGAGAAGTCATCCATGAAGACTTCCAGAAATTTTTCCACCATATCAAAGAAAATTGAGAGCATGCACCTTTGAAAGGTTGCAGGTGCATTGCACAGAACAAATGGCATCCTTCTGTATGCAAATACTCCAGATGAACATGTGAATGCTGTTTTCTCTTGATCCTAGGGATCTACTGTAATTTGATTATAACCTGAATATCCGTCCAGGAAGCAGTAGTATTCATGACCTGCTAGTCTTTCTAGTATCTGGTCTATGAATGGTAAAGGAAAATGATCATTTCTGGTAGCTGTATTGAGCCTTCTGTAATCAATACACATACGCCACCCTGTAACTGTTCTTGTAGGAACCAGTTCATTTTTTTCATTATGGACTACTGTCATGCCGCCTTTCTTAGGGACGACTTGGACATGGCTTACCTAGGGGCTATCAAAAATGGGATAAATAATCTCAGCCTCTTGTAATTTAGTGACCTCCTTTTGCACCACCTCCTTCATGGCTGGATTCAGCCGCCTTTGTGGTTGAACCACTGGCTTAGCGTCAATCTTCAATAAAATCTTGTGCATGCATCTGGTTGAGCTATTGCCTTTAAGATCACTGATGGACCACCCAAGAGCTGTCTTGTGTGTCTTTAGCACTTGAATTAGTGCTTCCTCTTCCTGTGGCTCTAAGGTAGAGCTTATGATTACAGGAAAGGATTCACCTTCTCCCAGAAATGCATATTTCAGGGATGGTGGTAATGGGTTTGAGCTCGGGTTTAGGAGGTTTCTCCTCTTCCTGAGGGATTTTCAGAGGTTCTATTATTCTCTCTGATTCCTCCAGATCAGGCTGAACATCTTTAAAGACGTCCTCCAGCTCTGATTTGAGACTCTCATCCATATTGACTTCTTTTACCAGAGAGTCAATAATATCAACGCTCATGCAGTCATTTTGGGTGTCTGGATACTGCATGGCTTTGACAACATTCAACTTGAACTCATCCTCATTAACTCTCAGGGTTACTTCCCGTTTTTGAACATCAATAAGGGTTCGGCCAGTTGCTAGGAAAGGTCTTCCCAAAATGAGAGTTTGGTGCACGAAATTGTGATCATCAATGGCGCCATCAACATGGTACGCTCAATTGCAATCTCAACTCTTTATCACAACTTCGCACAACTAACCAGCAAGTGCACTGGGTCGTCCAAGTAATAAACCTTATGCGAGTAAGGGTCGATCCCACGGAGATTGTTGGTATGAAGCAAGCTATGGTCATCTTGTAAATCTCAGTCAGGTGGATTCAAATGGTTATGGAGGATTAATGATTAAAAGATGAATAAAACATAAAATAAAGATAGAGATACTTATGTAATTCATTGGTGAGAATTTCAGATAAGCGTATGGAGATGCTTTGTCCCTTCCGTCTCTCTGCTTTTCTACTGTCTTCATCCAATCCTTCTTACTCCTTTCCATGGCAAGCTGTATGTTGGGAATCACCATTGTCAATGGCTACAGTCCCATCCTCTCAGTGAAAATGTTTAACGCGCTCTGTCACAGCACGGCTAATCATCTGTCGGTTCTCAATCAGGTTGGAATAGAATCCAGTGATTCTTTTGCGTCTGTCACTAACGCCCAGCCTTCAGGAGTTTGTAGCTCGTCACAGTCATTCAATCCTTGAATCCTACTCAGAATACCACAGACAAGGTTTAGACCTTTCGGATTCTCCTGAATGCCGCCATCAATTCTAGCTTATACCACGAAGATTCTGATTAAGGAATCCAAGAGATATCCACTCAATCTAAGGTAGAACGGAGGTGGTTGTCAGGCACACGTTCATAGGTGAGAATGATGATGAGTGTCACGGATCATCACATTCATCAAGTTGAGGAACAAGTGATATCTTAGAACAAGAATAAGCTGAATTGAATAGAAGAACAATAGTAATTGCATTAATACTCGAGGTACAGCAGAGCTCCACACCTTAATCTTTGGTGTGTAGAAACTCCACCGTTGAAAATACATAAGAACAAGGTCTAGGCATGGCCTAATGGCCAGCCCCCATGATCTAAGAACTAGACGTCCAAAGATGATCCTAAGATCTAAAGTGATCAAAAGATGTCAAATACAATAGCAAAAGGTCCTATTTGTAGAGAACTAGTAGCTTAGGGTTTACAAAGATGAGTAAATGACATAAAAATCCACTTACGGGCCCACTTGGTGTGTGCTTGGGCTGAGCATTGAAGCTTTCATGTGTAGAGACTTTTCTTGGAGTTAAATGCCAGCTTTTGTGCCAGTTTGGGCGTTTAACTCCCATTCTTGTGCCAGTTCTAGCGTTTTACGCCAGAATTCTTGAGCTGACTTGGAACGCCTGTTTGGGCCATCAAATCTCGGGCAAAGTATGGACTATTATACATTGCTGGAAATCCCAGGATGTCTACTTTCCAACGCAATTGAGAGCGCAGGGAGGTCAGAATCCAACAGCATCTGCAGTCCTTTTCAGCCTCTAAATCAGATTTTTGCTCAGGTCCCTCAATTTCAGCCAGAAAATACCTGAAATCATAGAAAAACACACAAACTCATAGTAAAATCCAGAAAATTGAATTTTAAATAAAAACTAATAAAAATATAATAAAAACTAACTAAAACATGCTAAAAATATACTAAAAACAATGCCAAAAAGCGTATAAATTATCCGCTCATCACAACACCAAACTTAAATTGTTGCTTGTCCCCAAGCAACTGAAAATCAAATAGGATAAAAAGAAGAGAATATACTATAGGCTCCAAATTATCAATGAAACTTAGCTCCAATTAGATGAGCGGGACTAGTAGCTTTTTGCCTCTGAACAGTTTTGGCATCTCACTTTATCCTTTGAAATTCAGAATGATTGGCTTCTGTAGGAACTCAGAATCCAGATAGTGTTATTGATTCTCCTGGTTAAGTATGATGATTCTTGAACACAGCTACTTTATGAGTCTTGGCCGTGGCCCAAAGCACTCTGTCTTTCAGTATTACCACCGGATACATACATGCCACAGACACATAATTAGGTGAACCTTTTCAGATTGTGACTCAGCTTTGCTAGAGTCCCCAATTAGAGGTGTCCAGGGTTCTTAGTGATGGGCTCTCTTGTTTGCTCCATCCTTTTCTTAGTGATGGGCTTGTCCTCATCAATGAGGATGTCTCCCTCTATGTCAACTCCAACTGAATAACAGAGGTGACAAATGAGATGAGGAAAGGCTAACCTTGCCAAGGTAGAGGACTTGTCCGCCACCTAATAAAGTTCTTGGGCTATAACCTCATGAACTTCTACTTCTTCTCCAATCATGATGCTATGAATCATGATGGCCCGGTCTATAGTAACTTCAGACCGGTTGCTAGTAGGAATGATTGAGCGTTGGATAAACTCCAACCATCCTCTAGCCATGGGCTTGAGGTCATGCCTTCTTAGTTGAACCGGCTTCCCTCTTGAATCTCTCTTCCATTGAGCGCCCTCTTCACAAATGTCTTTGAGGACTTGGTCCAACCTTTGATCAAAGTTGACCCTTCTAGTGTAAGGGTGTTCATCTCCTTGCATCATGGGCAAGTTGAATGCCAACCTTACATTTTCCGTACTAAAATCTAAGTATTTTCCCCGAACCATTGTAAGCCAATTCTTTGGGTTCGGGTTCACACTTTGATCATGGCTCTTGGTGATCCATGCATTGGCATAGAACTCTTGAACCATTAAGATTCCGACTTGTTGAATGGGGTTGGTAAGAACTTCCCAACCTCTTCTTCGAATCTCATGTCGGATCTCCGAATATTCACTCTTTTTTAGTTTAAAAGGGACCTCGGGGATCACCTTCTTCAAGGCCATAACTTTATAGAAGTGGTCTTGATGCACCCTTGAGATGAATCTCTCCATCTCCCATGACTCGGAGGTGGAAGCTTTTGCCTTCCCTTTCATCTTTCTAGAGGTTTCTCCGGCCTTGGATGCCATAAATGGTTATGGAAAAACAAAAAGCAATGCTTTTACCACACCAAACTTTAAAGGTTTGCTCGTCCTCGAGCAAAAGAAGAAAGAAGAAAGAAGAGAGTAGAAGAAGAAGAAATGAAGGAGATGGAGATGGCTTTGTGGTTTGGCCAAAGGGAGAGAAGTAATGTTTAAGTTGTGTGAAAATGAGGTGGTAAAGATGGGTTTATATAGGAGTGGAGAGAGGGGTAAGGTTCGGCTATGTGAGGGTGGGTTTGGGAGGGAAAGTGGTTTGAATTTGAATGGTGAGGTAGGTGGGGTTTTATGAAGGATGGATGAGAGTGGTGAAGAGAAAGATGGGATTTGATAGGTGAGGGGTTTTTGGGGAAGAGGTGTTAAGGTGATTGGTGAATGGGTGAAGAAGAGAGAGAGTGGTGGGGTAGGTGCGGATCCTGTGGGGTCCACAGATCCTGAGGTGTCAAGGAAAAGTCATCCCTGCACCAAGTGGCGAGCAAAAATGCTCTTTATGCCAATTCTGGCGTTAAACGTCGGGCTGGTGCCCATTTCTGGCGTTTAACGCCAGCTTCTTGCCCTTTCCTGGCGTTTAACGCCAGTCTGGTGCCCCTTTTTGGCGTTAAACGCCCAGAATGGTGCCAGACTGCGCATTAAACGCCCATTTGCTGCCCTTACTGGCATTTAAACGCCAACAAAGTCTTCCTCCAGGGTGTGCTATTTTTTTTCTATTTTTCATTCTATTTTTGCTTTTTCAATTGATTTTGTGACTTCCCATGATCATCAACCTACATAAACATAAAATAACAAAGAAAAATAGATAAAAATAACATTGGGTTGCCTCCCAACAAGCGCTTCTTTAATGTCAGTAGCTTGACAGAGGGCTCTCATGGAGCCTCATAGATACTCAGAGCAATGTTGGAACCTCCCAACACCAAAGTTAGAGTTTGAATGTGGGGGTTCAACACCAAACTTAGAATTTGGTTGTGGCCTCCCAACACCAAACTTAGAGTTTGACTGTGGGGCTCTATTTAACTCTGTTTTGAGAGAAGCTCTTCATGCTTCCTCTCCATGGTGATAGAGGGATATCCTTGAGCCTTAAACACAAAGGATTCTTCATTCACTTGAATGATCAATTCTCCTCTGTCCACATCAATCACAGCCTTTGCTGTGGCTAGGAAAGGTCTGCCAAGGATGATGGATTCATCCATGCACTTCCCAGTTTCTAGGACTATGAAATCAGCAGGGATGTAATGGTCTTCAATCTTTACCAGAACATCCTCTACAAGCCCATAAGCTTGTTTTCTTGAATTGTCTGCCATCTCTAGTGAGATTGTTGCAGCTTGTACCTCAAAGATCCCTAGCTTCTCCATTACAGAGAGATGCATGAGGTTTACACTTGACCCTAGGTCACACAAGGCCTTCTTGAAGGTCATGGTGCCTATGGCACAAGGTATTGAGAACTTCCCAGGATCTTGTCTCTTTTGAGGTAGTTTCTGCCTAGACAAGTCATCCAATTCTTTGGTGAGCAAAGGGGGTTCATCCTCCCAAGTCTCATTACCAAATAACTTGTCATTTAGCTTCATGATTGCTTCAAGGTATTTAGCAACTTGCTCTTCAGTGACATACTCATCCTCTTCAGAGAAAGAATACTTATCAGACCTCATGAATGGCAGAAGTAAATCCAATGGAATCTCTATGGTCTCTGTGTGAGCCTCAGATTCCCATTGTTCCTCATTAGGGAACTCATTGGAGGCCAGTGGATGTCCATTGAGGTCTTCCTCAGTGGCGATCTCTGCCTCTTCCTCCTCTCCAAATTCGGCCATGTGGGTCATGTTAATGGCCTTGCATTCTCCTTTTGGATTCTCTTCTGTATTGCTTGGAAGAGTACTAGAAGGGAGTTCAGTAATTTTCTTGTTCAGCTGTCCCACTTGTGCCTCCAAGTTTCTAATGGAGGACCTTGTTTCAGTCATGAAACTTTGAGTGGTTTTGATTAGGTCAGAGACCATGGTTGCTAAGTCAGAATGGCTCTGCTTAGAATTCTCTGTCTGTTGCTGAGAAGATGATGGAAAAGGCTTGCCGTTGCTAAACCTGTTTCTTCCACCATTATTGTTGTTGAAACCTTGTTGTGGTCTCTGTTAATCCTTCCATGAGAGATTTGGATGATTCCTCCATGAAGGATTATAGGTGTTTCCATAGGATTCTCCCATGTAATTCACCTCTTCTATTCAAGGATTCTCAGGGTCATAAGCTTCTTCTTCAGATGAAGCGTCCTCAGTACTGCCTGGTGCAGCTTGCATTCCAGACAGACTTTGAGAAATCATATTGACGTGTTGAGTCAATATTTTGTTCTGAGCCAATATGGCATTCAGAGTATCAATCTCAAGAACTCCTTTCTTCTTATTTGTCCCATTGTTCACAGGATTCCTTTCAGAAGTGTACATGAGTTGGTTATTTGAAACCATTTTAATGAGTTCTTGAGCTTCTGCAGGCGTCTTCTTTAGATGAAGAGATCCTCCAGCAAAGCTATCCAAAGACATCTTGGACAGTTCAGACAGACCATCATAGAAGATACCTATGATGCTCCATTCAGAAAGCATGTCAGAAGGGCACTTTCTGATCAATTGTTTGTATCTTTCCCAAGCTTCATAGAGGGATTCACCTTCCTTCTGTCTGAAGGTTTGGACTTCCACTCTAAGCTTACTCAATTTTTGAGGTGGAAAGAACTTTGCCAAGAAGGCATTGACTAGCTTTTCCCAAGAGTTCAGGCTTTCTTTTGGTTGTGAGTCCAACCATATCCTAGCTCTGTCTCTTATAGCAAAAGGGAATAGCATAAGTCTGTAGACCTCAGGGTCAACCCCATTAGTCTTGACAGTGTCACAGATTTGCAAGAACTCAGCTAAAAACTGATGAGGATCTTCCAATGGAAGTCCATGGAACTTGCAATTCTGTTACATCAGAGAAACTAATTGAGGCTTAAGCTCGAAGTTGTTTGCTCCAATGGCAGGGATAGAGATGCTTCTCCCATAGAAGTCAGGAGTAGGTGCAGTAAAGTCACCCAGCACTTTCCTTGCATTGTTGGCATTGTTGTTGTTTTCGGCTGCCATGTTTTCTTCTTGTTTGAAGATTTCTGTTAGGTCCTCTACAGAGAGTTGTGCCTTAGCTTCTCTTAGCTTTCACTTCAAGGTCCTTTCAGGTTCAGGGTCAGCCTCAACAAGAATGATTTGTCTTTGCTCCTGCTCATATGAAAGAGAAGAGAACAAGAAAGTATGGAATCCTCTATGTCACAGTATAGAGATTCCTTGAAGTGTCAGAGGAAAAGAAAAATGGAAGGAAGAGGTAGAAAATTTGAACTTATCAAGGAAAGATGGAGTTCGAATTGTGCATTGAGGAGTAGTGTTAGTCCATAAATAGAAGGATGTGAGAAGAGGGGAAGAAATAAAAATAAAAAGATTTTAAAAACATTTTGAAAAACACTAATTGATTTTCGAAAACATTAAGAGTGGAAAAAGAAATCAAGTGATTTTTGAAAAAGATTTTGAAATTAGAAAGTAAAAAGATATGATTGAAAACTATTTTGAAAAAGATGTGATTAAAAAATGATTTAAAAGTTATGGTTTTTTTTTAAAAAGATGTGATTGAGAAGATATGATTTGAAAAACAATTTAAAAAGATTTGATTTTGAAAATTAATGACTTGGCTAACAAGAAAAGATATGATTCAAACATTAAACCTTTCTCAACAGAAAAGGCAACATACTTGAATTGTTGAATCAAATCATTAATTGATAGCAAGTATTTTTGAAAATGGAAAGAAATTGATTTTGAAAACATATGATTGAAAAGATATGATTTGAAAAGATTTGATTTTGAAAAATTTTGAAAACTTGAAAAAAATCTGCATTAAAACAAAATCTTCCCTCTTGTGCCATCCTAGCGTTAAATGCATAGAATGGTATCCATTCTGGCGTTTAACACCCAAAGCTCTACCCTTTTGGGCGTTAAATGCCCAGCCAGGCACCCTGGCTGGCGTTTAAACGCTAGTTTTCCTTCCTCACTGGGCGTTTTGAACGCCCAGCTTTTTCTATGTAATTCCTCTGCTGAATGTTCTGAATCTTCAATTCTCTATATTATTGACTTGAAAAGACACAAATTAAAAATTTTTTGGATTTTTAATAATGAGGAATAATCAAAATGCAACTAAGATCAAATAAACAATGCATGCAAGACACCAAACTTAGAAGTTTGTATAATACTGACACTAGCAAGTTGAGAATGCATATGAAAACAACAAAACACTCAAGACAAGAGAATTTAAAGATCAGAACAAGGAAATCATCAAGAACAACTTGAAGATTAATGAAGACACATGCATGAATGCAAGAAGATTAGAAACATGCAATTGACACCAAACTTAAAATGAGACACTAGACTCAACAAGAAACATAAAATATTTTTTTTATTTTTATGATTTTGTAATTTTTTTGGATTTTTCGAAAATTAAGTGGAAAAGAAAATAAAGATATCAAAATTCTTAATGAGAATTCCAGGAATCATGCAATGTTAGTCTAAAGCTTCAGTCTAAAGGAATTAGACATGGCTAGCCAAGCTTTAGCAGGACATTGCATTCAAGAGCTAAATTGATGAGAATCAATCAGCTTTGGTGATGATAAGAACATCACCTTGAAACACTAGAATTCATTCTTAAAAATTCTGAAAAATACCTAATCTAAGCAACAAGATGAACCGTCAGTTGTCCAAACTCAAACAATCCCCAGCAACGGCGCCAAAAACTTGGTGTTGTTGCCGAATCAAAACTTGGCACTGTTATTGCAGGGAACAAATACGAAAATGTAGTTAGGACATTTAATTCCCCGGCAACGGCGCCAAAAACTTGGTGCACGAAATTGTGATCATCAATGGCGCCATCAACATGGTACGCTCAATTGCAATCTCAACTCTTTATCACAACTTCGCACAACTAACCAGCAAGTGCACTGGGTCGTCCAAGTAATAAACCTTACGCGAGTAAGGGTCGATCCCACGGAGATTGTTGGTATGAAGCAAACTATGGTCACCTTGTAAATCTTAGTCAGGCAGATTCAAATGGTTATGGATGATATACGAATAAGGCATAAAGTAAGATAGAGATACTTATGTAATTCATTGGTGAGAACTTCAGATAAGCGAATGGAGATGCTTTGTCCCTTCCGTCTCTCTGCTTTTCTACTGTCTTCATCCAATCCTTATTACTCCTTTCCATGGCAAGCTGTATGTTGGGCATCACCGTTGTCAGTGGCTACAATCCCGTCCTCTCAGTGAAAATGTTCAACGCACCCTGTCACGGCACGGCTAATCATCTGTCGGTTCTCAATCAGGTTGGAATAGAATCCATTGATTCTTTTGCGTCTGTCACTAAGCCCAGCCTTCAGGAGTTTGAAGCTCGTCACAGTCATTCAATCATTGAATCCTACTCAGAATACCACAGACAAGGTTTAGACCTTCCGGATTCTCTTGAATGCCGCCATCAATTCTAGCTTATACCACGAAGATTCCGATCAAGGGTTCCAAGAGATAAACATTCAAGCCTTGTTTGCTTGTAGAACAGAAGTGGTTGTCAGGCACTCGTTCATAAGTGAAAATGATGATGAGTGTCACATAATCATCACATTCATCATGTTCTTGGGTGCAAATGAATATCTTAGAACAAGAATAAGCTGAATTGAATAGAAGAACAATAGTAATTGCATTAATACTCGAGGTACAACAGAGCTCCACACCTTAATCTATGGTGTATAGAAACTCCACCGTTGAAAATACATAAGTGATAATAGTGATCATTGGCTTCGGCCCCAGAGAGGGAACCAGAAGAACCAAGATGAAAATACAATAGTAAAAGGTCCTATTTGTAGAGAACTAGTAGCCTAGGGTTTACAAAGATGAGTAAATGACATAAAAATCCACTTCCGGGCCCACTTGGTGTGTGCTTGGGCTGAGCATTGAAGCTTTCATGTGTAGAGACTTTTCTTGGAGTTAAACACCAGCTTTTGTGCCAGTTTGGGCATTTAACTCCCATTCTTGTGCCAGTTCCGGCGTTTAACGCCGGGCAGTTTTGAGCTGATTTGGAACGCCAGTTTGGGCCATCAAATCTCGAGCAAAGTATGGACTATTATACATTTCTGGAAAGCCCAGGATGTCTACTTTTCAACGTCGTTGAGAGCGCGCCAATTGGGCTTCTGTAGCTCCAGAAAATCCACTTCGAGTGCAGGGAGGTCAGAATCCAACAGCATCTACAGTCCTTTTCAGCCTCTGAATAAGATTTTTGCTCAGGTCCCTCAATTTCAGCCAGAAAATACCTGAAATCATAGAAAAACACATAAAATCATAGTAAAATCCAGAAAAGTGAATTTTAAGTAAAAACTAATGAAAATATAATAAAAACTAACTAAAACATACTAAAAACATACTAAAAACAATGCTAAAAAGCGTATAAATTATCCGCTCATCAAAGGTGATGAATGTCACGGATCATCACCTCCTTCATAGTAAAGCGCGAATGAACATCTTAGATAGGAACAAGCATATTTGAATTAGAAACAGAAATAATTGCATTAATTCATCGAGACGCTGCAAAGCTCCTCACCCCCAACAATGGGGTTTAGAGGCTCATGCTGTCAAAAGGTACAAATTTCAGATCTAAAAATGTCATGAAGTACAGAATAAGTCTCTAAAAGTTGTTTAAATACTAAACTAGTAACCTAGGTTTATAGAATATGAGTAAACTAAGATAATTGGTGCAGAAATCCACTTCTGGGGCCCACTTGGTGTGTGCTGGGGCTGAGACTTAAGCTTCTCACGTGATTGGGCTGTTTCTGGAGTTGAACGCCATGTTGTAACGTGTTTTTGGCGTTGAACTCCAACTTGTAACCTGTTTCTGGCGCTGGACGCCAGACTACAGCATAGAACTGGCGTTGAGTGCCAGTTTACGTCGTCTATCTTCGCGCAAAGTATGGACTATTATATATTGCTGGAAAGCCCTGGATATCTACTTTCCAACCCAATTGAGAGCGCGCCAATTGGACTCCTGTAGCTCCAAAAAATCCATTCCAAGTGCAGGGAGGTCAGAATCCAACAGCATCAACAGTCCTTTTTCAGCCTAAATCAGATTTTTGCTCAGCTCCCTCAATTTCAGCCAAAAAATACCTGAAATCATAGAAAAACACACAAACTCATAGTAAAGCCCAGAAATGTGATTTTTGTTTAAAAACTAATAAAATTCTATTAAAAACTAATTAAAACATGCTAAAATCTATATGAAATTACCCCCAAAAAGCGTATAAAATATCAGCTCATCAGTCGTCATCACAAAAGATAGCAAAAAGGGGAATTAACATGAAAACTAAGAGGAATCAAGAATAGAAACATGAAATTGTAGAGAAAACAAGATGAGGACATGAAATTGGAACTAGATTTAAGATGAAATTAACCTAACCTAACCTAACCTAATTCTAGAGAGAAGATGGAGCTTCTCTCTCTAAAAACTAAACTACATGATGCTAATGCTACAACCAATTGCTCCCCTCTTTGCCCAAGCTTGAATTCTGCATGAAATACACTCAGAAACAGGTTGGAATTGGGCATGGGCTGCTCAGAAATCGCCCCAACGTTTTGCCTTTAAGTGAGTCACGTGCGAGTATCGGCGCGTACGCGCCATGTGTGCGTGCACGTCGATTGACTAATTCTTCATCCGCGCGAACGCGGCATGTACACATGCGCATCCTTAGGCGAACTTACTTTTGCGCGCGTGCGCCTTGTACGCGTGCTGATGCATTCCCAATTCTTGGTTTCTTCATACATTCTCCACTTTGTATGCTTTTCTTCTCATTTCTTCCATCCAATAGTTTCCCTATGAACCTGAAATCACTCAACAAACATATCAAGGCATCAGATGGAATTAAAGTGAGTTAAAATCACCAATTTAAAGGCCTAAAAAGCATATTTTTAGACTTAAGCACAATTCAAGGGAGAATTACAAAACCATGCTATTTCATTGAATAAATGTGGAAAAAGGTGATAAAATCCCCTAAAATAAGCACAAGATAAACCACGAAATCTGGGTTTATCATTTGTCTCTTGGCGTCATTTGAGAACTAGGGCCAGATGGTCAAGGCAAGAGTCAAATGAGTCTCCAAAGATAGAGAAGTCATCCATGAATACTTTAAGGAATTTCTCCACCATATTAGAGAAAATGGAGAGCATACACATCTGAAAGGTGGCAGGTGCATTACACAGGCCGAATAGTATCCGCCTATAAGCAAACACGCCATATGGGCATGTAAATACTGTCTTTTCTTGGTCCTGTGGATCTACTGCAATTTGATTATAGCCTGAATAACCATCCAAAAATCAGTAGAATGCATGACCTGCTAGTCTCTCCAGCATTTGGTCTATAAATGGTAAAGGAAAATTATCCTTTTTGGTGGCGTTATTGAGCCTTCTATAGTCGATGCACATATGCCACTCTGTAACTGTTCTTGTGGGAATCAGTTCATTCTTTTCATTATGAACCACTTTCATGCCTTCTTTTTTGGGAACAACTTGGAGAGGGCTCACCCAGGGGCTGTCAAAAATTGGATAAATAATCCCATCCTCCCATAATTTTGTGACTTCCTTCTGCACCACTTCCTTCATGGCTGGATTCAGTCGTCTTTGTGGTTGCACTATTGATTTTGCGTCATCCTCCATCAGGATCTTGTACATGCATCGGGTTGGGCTAATGCCCTTAGGGTCACTTATTGTGCACCCAAGAGCTGTCTTATGTGTCTTTAGTACTTGGATTAGTGCTTTTTCTTCATGTGGTTCTAAGGCAGAGCTTATAATCACAAGATAAGTATCCCCATCTCCAAAAAATACATATTTCAAGGGTGATGGTAATGGCTTGAGCTCGAGTTTAGGAGGCTTATCCTCTTCTTTATGAGTTTTCACAGGCTCCTCTATTTCCTCTGGCTCCTCTAATTCAGGCTGAGCATCATAAAAGATGTCGTTCAGCTATTCTTCGAGTCTCTCAACCATGTTCACTTCTTCTACCAGGGAATGAATGATATTAATACACATGCACTCCTCTAGAGTGTCTGGATGTTGCATGGCTTTGACAACATTTAGCACAAACTCATTTTCATTGACTCTCAGGGTTACTTCCCCTTTCTGAACGTCAATGAGGGTCCGTCCTGTGGCTAGGAATGGTCTTCCTAGAATGAGAGTTACACTCTTATGCTCTTCCATTTCCAGCACCACAAAATCTGTGGGGAAAGCAAAGGGTCTAACCCTAACAATCATGTCCTCAATCACACCTGATGGAAGTTTAACAAAACCATCAGGAAGTTGAAGACATATGCGGGTTAGTTTAACTTCGTGAGTTAAGCAGAATCTCTTTATTAATGATGCAGGTATGAAGTTAATACTTGCTCCAAGATCACATAGGGCTATCTTTGTGCAAGCATCCCCTAAGGTGCAAGGTATTATATAGCTCCTAGGGTCTTTGAGTTTCTCTGGTAAGCTTTTTTGGATTACGACATTGCATTCTTCAGTGAGGAGGACTGTTTCTACCTCTCTCCAATCCTTCTTATGACTTAAGATGTCTTTTATGAAATTGGCATAAGAAGGTATCTGCTCAAGAGCCTTTGCAAAAGGGATATTGATCTCAAGTTTCTTGAGATAATCCGCAAAGAGGGCAACCTGTTTATCTTTTTCCTCTTAGCGGAGCTTCTGAGGATATGCATTTTGGCCCTGTACTCATCAACTTTAGTTGATGTAGGTTGAATGCCTACAAAATTAGAGGGGGGTTTATTGGCCTGCTTAGGAGGGGTCTTCTCAGCACTTGTATGTGTCTGATCATCCCTTTTTGGGTGTTCAATGCTCTTGTTACCCCTTTCCTAGCATTCAACGCCAAGAATACTATCCTCTTTTGGGCGTTCAACGCCAGGAGTGCTGCCCCCTTCTTGGCGTTGAACGCTAATGACATTCCTCTTAGGGCGTTCAATGCCCTCAGAGGTGTCTTGAGGTGCATTTTTGGTTATCCTCTATTAGCTGTTCTTTTCCTGGGTTCTTGTCGTACTGAGGTTTGGTGTTTAATGTTTTCCCACTCCTCAGTTGAGAAGCTTGACACTCTTCTTTTATCTAAGATAATTGCTACCTAGTTTGACTCAGCTGTGCTTCCACATTCCTGTTGGAAGTCTGAGTTTCTCGCAAAGCTTCTTCCAATTCCAGCAACTATTGTGCAAGGGCGTTGATGAGTGGATATTTTATACGCTTTTTGGCATCATTTTCATATAGCTTTTAGTTTGTTTTGTTTAGTTTTTAATAAGTTTTTATAGGTTTAATGTTAAATTCACATTTTTGGATTCTACTTCGAGTTTCTGTGTTTTTGTGCAATTTCAGATATTTTTTGGCTGAAATTGAGGAGCTGGAGCAAAAGTCTGATTCAGAGACAGAGAAAGCAGTGCAGATGTTGTCTGGATCTGACCTCCTTGCACTCAAAAGAGCTTTTCTGGAGATACAAAAGCCCAAATGGAGTGTTCTTAACAGCTATGGAAAGCTGAATCCCAGAGCTTTCCAGCAATGTATAATAGTTCATACTTTGCTTCAGAATAGAAGGCCCAAAACTGGCGTCCAAAACCAGCCTCCTGCCCCCTTTCAGGCGTCCAGCGCCCAAGGAGAAGAAACTAGCATCCAAACGCCCAAAGAGGACCCCCTAGCCAGCGTTCAAGGCCTTAGAGGCCTCATAGCACGTGGATCTCATCAAAGCTCAGTCCAAACACTCACCAAGTGGGCCACAGAAGTGGATTTTAGCACTAAAAAGACTATTTTACCCTTACTAGTCATTAGTTTAGTATTTAAAGTAGAAGATCACTCTTTGTTAAGGATCTTCGCCAATAATTTACCATTTTTTGTTTTACACATTGTATTTTCTATCAATATGAGTTTCTAAACCTCCTAAATTGAGGGGAGGGGCCCTGCTGAGTTTTTTGGATTAATAAAAGTATTATTGTTTCTCTTTAATCTGTGTTCGATTCTCTATTCTAAGATGTATCTTCATTTTCATCAATATGAATGCGTTGAACTAGCATAAGGTTAACACATTCTATATGGGTTCAGAGTGCGTCTTTCATCGGACAATGATGGACCACCAGCTTGATTATACATCTCTCAGACAACTAATCCACGACTTCGTTAGGGACTTCTCAGTACATTAGTTCAGCCGATTTATAGGGAGATTAGGGTCTCTGTGGTAGAGGCAAGAACCCAAAGCGCAGCATCCTCCGATCCGGAAGATTTGACCTTTTCTGTGGAGTTTTAAGTAGGATCACCAAGGAGAATGAATCGCAGGAGCTTCACCCTCCATCAGAATGGATCCGCACTAACCTTGGGGTTCAGATCTGGAGGAGTATTGGCGGCTGCTCAAACCAGTGTCAATCACATACAGCCTGCCATAGAAGAAATCATCCACAATTGAAGAAGACAGTAATACCAGAGTTAATCCAGAAGGACTAAGCATCTCCAAGCCTTAACCACATTCTTATCATAGTTTACAGGACTTCTGAGTTCTGATTAACCTTTTTCTTTATTTACTTTTAAACAATCAAACTGCATTTAAACAAAACCAACAACGTCTTGATTCTCCTGACTAATACCCGCAAGATAACCATAGCTTACTTCAAACCACAATCCTCGTGGGATCGACCCTGACTCACTCAGGTGTTACTTGGATGACCCAGTGCACTTGCTGGGTCTGTTGTACGAAGTGTGGGGATTCGTGCACCAAGTTTTTTGCACCGTTGTCGGGGATTGTTCGAGTTTGGACAACTGACGGATTATCTTGTTCCTTAGATCAGGTATTGTCTTTAATTTTTGCAAGAGTATTTTATTTTATTTTTCTTCTTGCAAAAAAAATTAAAACTTTTTCAAAATATTTTTCTTTTCTTTGTTTAATCTTTGTTCTCGGTTTGAGTTTTTTGTTTTTGTTCTTGTTGTGTTTTTCAAAAATTTTAAGTCTTTCTTTCTAAAAATTTTCAAAAATAGTTTCTTTTGTTTAATTCGTGTGTCAATCTTTAAGTTTGGTGTCTTCTTATGTTTTTCTTTTATAATTTTCAAAAATCTTGAGTTTAGTTTTAAAAATTTTTAACTTTGGTATCTTTTGCATGTTCTTGTGTTCTTTGAATTTCTTGAGCCTTGTTCTTGGTGTTCTTTTAAATCTTCAAAGTGTTCTTATGCTTCTTTTTGTTTTGATCTTAAAATTTTTTAAGTTTGGTGTCCCATGGTGTTTTTCTTTAAATTTGTGCATAATAGGGTGTCTTAGATCTAAAAATTTTAAGTTTTGTGTCTTTTACTTGTTTTTCTCTCTCCTCATTAAATTCAAAAATTAAAAAATAGCTTTTTTATTTTTATTTTAATTGCATTTTCGAAATTTTCAATTAAAAATTCAGATTTTAATTTTAAATTTTTATCTTAGTTTTCAAAATTTCAAAATTCAAATCTTTTCAAGATCATATCTTTTTCAAAAATCATTTTTTTCAAAATCTCATCTTTTTCAAATCTTTTCGAATTCTTATTTTATCTTTTCTAATCTCAAATTTTAAAATCAAATCTTTTTCAAATCTTTTTTATTTCTCATCTTATCTTATCTTATCTTTTTTAATTTCAAATTTTTAAATTCAAATCTTTTTCTTAATTAGTTATCTTTTCTCTCCCTTCTTTTTCAAAACTTTCTAACTAACTCTTATCCCTTCTAATTTTCGAAAATTCTTTCTTCTTCGCTCTCTTCTATTTTTGAAAATTTATTAACTAAATTTTAAATCATTTTAATTAATTAACCTTAATTTTTGAAATTAATAAATAAATAAAACAAAAACAAAAACATTTTAATTATTATTTATCTTTTCTATTTCTACTTCTTCTCATATTTACTTCTATTTATTCGAATTCTACTCCTCTCTCATCTTCTATCTTCACTTTTCTATCTTCCTCTTCTTTCTTCACATCTCACTGGGAGCCTTTTATACTCAAATCAAACATAGAAGCTTCCTTTCTTTCTTTTCTTCTTTTCTTGTTTATGACCAAGAACAAGGATAAAGAACCCCTTTTTAATCTTGATCCTGAACCTGAAAGGACTTTAAAGAGGTGTTTACAACAAGCTAAAGCACAACATCCCAGAAGAAACCTTTCAAAAAATTTTGAACAGGAAGCTGAAGACATGGCCAAACCTAAAGGAGATGCCAGAAAGGTTCTTGGTGACTTCACCATGCCTACCTTTGACTTTTATGGCAGAAGTATCTCTGTACCTGCCATTGGAGCTAACAATTCTGAGCTTAAGCCTCAGTTAGTCTCTCTTCTGTAATAGAACTGCAAGTTCCATGGACTTCCACTGGAAGATCCACATTAGTTCTTAGCTAAATTCTTGCAAATCTGTGATACTGTTAAGACCAATGGAGTAAATCCTGAGTCTATAAGCTTATGCTCTTTCCCTTTGCTGTAAGAGACAAAGCTAAGATATGGTTGGATTCTCAACCAAAAGAGAGCTTATACTCTTGGGAAAAGCTGGTTAATGCTTTTCTGGCTAAATTCTTTCCCCCTTAAAGGATGAGCAAAATTAGAGTGGAAGTTCAAACCTTCAGACAAAGAGAAGGTGAATCCCTCTATGAAGCTTGGAAAAGATACAAGCAACTGATCAGGAAAAGTCCTCCTAACATGCTCTCAGTCTATCATAGGCATGTTCTGTAGGTGGATCACTCCACTTGAAGAAAAAGCCTGCAGAAGCAAGAGAACTCATTGAGATTGTTGCAAACAACCAATTTATATACACTTCTGAAGGAAACCCTGTAAACCATTGGACCTCTCAGAAGAAAGGAGTTCTTGAAGTTGATACTATGAATGCCATATTGGCTCAGAACAAGATCTTGACCCAACAGGTCAATATGATCTCTCAGCATTTGACTGGAATGCAAACTGCAGCTGGCAGTACCTAAGAAGTATCTCCTGATGTGGATGCTTATAATCCTGATCAACTCGCCATGGAGGAGGTGAATTACATGGGATAACCCTATGAAAACACCTACAACCCTTCATGGAGGAATCATCCTAACCTTTCATGGAAGGATCAATAGAAACTTCAGCAAGGTTTCAATACCAATCAAGGTGGCAGGAACCAGAATAGGTTCAATAACAGACCACCATTCCCATCTTCTCAAGGGAATATGGAAACCTATAAACAGAGCCTTTTTGACTTAGTTACTCTGGTTTTTAGCCTCTCTAAGACCACTCATAGTTTCATAACTGAAACAAGGTCCTCTATTAGAAATTTGGAGGTATAAGTTGGTCAACTGAGCAAGAGGATCTCTGAGACTCCTCCTAACATTCTTCCATGTAACACTGAAGTTAACCCAAGAGAAGAGTGCAAGGTCATCACAATGGAAGCTAAGGCCGAAACTGGAGATATTGGAAAGGCCTTGAATGCCCATCTTGGCAGCAGAGCTGGCGTTGAATGCCAGCCAGGGAGCACTGGCTGTGCATTCAATGCCCAAACAAGCATAAATTTTAGCGCTGAACGCCAATGAAGAACCACTCACTGGGCGTTCAACGCCCGACCAGATAGGGAAGCTGGCATTGAACACCAGCCAAGATACCCCTGCTGGGCATTCAACGCCCAAAATGATAAGAGATCTGGCATTTAACGCCAGTAAGGGTGCACAGCATGGTCGTTCAACGCCCAAAGAGCCAACAGAGTTGGCGTTAAACGTCAGTAAAGGCACACCCTCTGAGTGCTCAGTACCCAAGAAATCCCTATCCAAAAACCAAAGGAAGCCAAGGCTCACAAAGAGACCATAGGGGTTCCTTTACATGCACTTCTACAATGCATGAGCTCTGATGAATACTCATCCTCTGATAAGGATGAAGACACTAGGGAAGAACAAGTTGTTTGGTACCTAGGAGCTCTCATGAAGTTGAATGCCAAGCTATTTGGTACAAAGCCTTTGGAGGAAGAACCTTCACTACTTTCCAAATAACTCAATGCTTTGGTTCAGCAGAAGCTACCACAGAGTCTTCCAGATCCTGTACACTTCCTGATTCCTTGCACCATAGGCACCATGACCTTTGAGAAGGCTTTGTGTGACCTAGGGTCAAGCATCAACCTCATGCCACTCTCTGTAATTTAGAAGCAAGGCATCTTTGAGGTACAAGCTGCAAGCATCTCATTAGAGATGGCAGACAAGACAATGAAGAAGCCATATGGCTTAGTAAAGGATGTCTTGGTAAAGGTTGAAGATAACTACATCCCTGCAAACTTCATAGTCTTGGATATTAGAGAGGATGAGGATGACTCGGTCATCCTTGGAAGACCTTTCCTAGCTACTGCCAATGCATTCATTAATGTGGTTAAGGGAGAACTAATCCTAAAACTAGGGAAGGATCACATCTTGTTCAAGATGCCTCATCCCAATTCTCCCTCTGATAAAAGAGAGATAAATGTGCGAAACTTAGTGTTTCAACCCTCTCTTTCTGTGCAGAGCTTTGTAGAACCGCCAAACATCAATTCTAAGTTTGGTGTTTGGCAGCCATCAACAAGCTCTGAGAACAAAGGTACTAAGAAGAAAGTACCTAAAGGCTGGAGGGACAACAAAGTCCCAACTGAAGGCTTTTCACCTAGCATGAGAGTTGTCTTCACCAAGAAACCAGTCATACCACATACAGTGAGTCGTGTCCTATTTCTAGAGCATGTGGAGGTCATTCATGAGAAAACAGGAAGAAAATTCACTATAAGGAGCAAAAATCTGAGCCCATACTCACCTCCGTAAGGAGCTAACCATCAAGCTAATGACGTTAAAGAAGCGCTTGTTGGGAGGCAACCCAACCTTAATTAATTATTTATTTCTATTTTCTTTCATTTTTCTTTAAGTTATTTTTAGATCCATGATCATATGCATTAGTCAAAACAGAAACAAAAATGTTCAATAGAAAAAATAGAACACTCTGGATGGAGTGTTACTAGCGTTGAATGCCAGCCAGGGAGCTCTGGCTAGGCGTCCAACGCCCCAAATGTATTGCTGGCGTTCAAACCACAGCTAGAGAGCAAACACTGGGCGTTCAAATGCCAGTGCAGATGGCAGAGAATCTGAATTCCCTAGCCTCTCAAGACCAGTGGATTCCACAGCATCTTTACCTACCCCTCTTATTCCTACTTACTTTCACACTTGCCCATACACACTTCCCTATAAACCCCAATCACATCCATATCACTTTTCTAAATCCATCATAACTCCCACCAACCTCCACCCACTTTAAAATCACTTTTCCCACCGAAAACCCCACCCATGGCCGAGTCTAACACTACCCCATCCTATATATACCGTTCCTTCTAACCCTTCATTCACACACCTCTCATACACCACAAAACCCCCATTCGGTCGAGCCCTCTCTCTCCCCCTATACCTCTTTCTATTTACTTCTTCTTCTACTCTATTCTTCTCTTTTCTTTATTTTTGCTCGAGGACGAGCAAAGTTTTAAGTTTGGTGTTGGAAAAGCCTAGCTTTTTTTCTTTCCATTCCCATTCATGGCACCCAAGGTTGGAGAACCCTCTAAAAAGAGGAAAGGAAAGGCGGTAGTCGCCACCTCTGAATCTTGGGAGATAGAGATATTAATCACCAAAGCTCATCAAGACTACTTCTATGAAATAGTAGTAGAGAAGAAAGTGATCCCTGATGTCCCTTTCAAGCTCAAGAAGAATGAGTATCTAGAAATCTGGAGAGAGATTCGGAGAAGAGGTTGGAAAGTCCTAACCAATCCCATTCAAGATGTTAGGATTTTAATATGCAAGAGTTCTATGTTAATGCATGGGTTACTAAAAACCATGACACTAGTGTGAACCCAAACCCAAAGAATTGGAGTACCATGGTGTTCATACCCTGGGTCGAGTTGTCCGACCCGGGATGTTCTACAGACAAGGCGACCGACCTCTTTAGGTCAAGCGGACCGACTTCTTCGCAAAGAACTCAGTCCAAATTGACAGAAAGGCCCAAAGAAGGACCCAACCCAAGGAATACGATCCCGATCCAAGGGCAGCCCAAGCCTATAAAGATAAGGGCGGTTCCATGGAAGATAAGCTGACCTCGACGAAAGATAAGATATGATAAGATAACTAACTTATCTTATTTAAAGAAGGTCACATCTCACCATTATAAATACACTGGAGCACCCAGGTATAACTCATACTCTGATTCTACTCAATACCTGTTTAACACCCTTGCTAACTTAAGCATCGGAGTCCCTTGCAGGTACCCCCACCCCTCGGTGACAAGGGATCAACAGCATTCTCAGTCCCACAAGTCGGACACACCAGCTCCGGCTGCTACACACCTGCCGGACATGTCGGCTCTGACTAGCACAAGAAGATCTCATCCGAGATCGACCTACAGTTTCAGGTAACCCTCGGAACACTGGCGCCGTTGCCGGGGATCCTGGAAGTCATCCCATCACCATGGCGGACGACCATGACAACAACCACAATTCAGGTTTGGAAGATAGAACACCGCACAAGAACGCGGATGTTACACTCAAAGATACTCCGGAGCCCAACGGGGACAAAAATTCATCAAATCCAGGAATGATAGAGGCGCTTCAAGATCGATTAAAGCAACTCGAGAAAGAAGCCCAACATCAACGCAAAAAAGAAGAGGATCTGCATCGGGAGATAAGGTGACGCTAAGAATTAGAAGATAAACTTCTAAAACTCGAAGCCGATCTCAAAACTAAAGCTACTCGATCCACTCCAGAGGATAGCTCTCGCAAGGATCAAGATCCATTCACCAGGGAAATTATGAAGACCAAAATCCCAAAGGACTTTAAACTTCCGGATATGACTCTGTATGACGGCACTTCAGACCCCAACCATCATCTCAGCAATTTCAAAAGTAGAATATACCTCACTGACGCCTCAGATGCAGTTTACTGCAAAGCCTTTCCAACAACTCTTACCAAGATAGCCATTAGATGGTTTGACAGCCTACCTCCAAAATCCATCTCGGGCTTCGACGACCTGGCCAAAAAGTTCCTGGCTAGATTTTCCATACAAAAGGATAAGGCTAAACACGCACCCAGCCGACTAGGAATCAAGCAAGGAGATCGGGAGAGTCTTCGTAACTACATGGAAAGATTCAACAAAATATGCATGGACATACAAAGTCTACCAACAGAAGCTGCCATTATGGGCCTTATAAATGGCCTACGAGAAGGACCGTTTAGCCAATCTATATCAAAGAAGTACCCTGCATCCCTGGACGAAGTACAAGAACGGGCGCAGAAGTACATCAACATGGAGGAGAATTCGTGACTTGGGGAAGCCTCGAGGTTTGGTTCCACCTACCGATAAAAAGATAAAGAATCCAAGAAAAAGGAAGATCGCTCCAGGGAGAAAATAAAAAATATCATAACTACATCCCTCTTAGGGTATCCTTGGTAGATGTTTACAAAGAAGTCTGCCATACGGGAAAAATACCCCCAGCTCGGCCACTCAAAGGCAAAAGAGGAGGAGGAAATTGGAACGAATACTGTGAGTATCATCGAGTCCGAGGACATTCCACCAACGAATGCTTTGACTTGAAAAATTTCATAGAAAAATTAGTAAGAGAAGGAAAACTAGATTGGTTTTTGGCCATCTGGGACGAAGAGCCAAGAAAAAGAAGAAGGGATGAAGATGTCGGACGGTCTGAGCGATCACCTCGCACACCGGAGAGACACGTCCACGTGATATACGGCGGATTTCTGGGAGGAGGAATCTCCAAATTATCTCGCAAGAGACACCTCAAAGAAGTATACCATGTCGAAGGAAAGAAGGAGGCGCCAGACATCCCTGCAATCACGTTTACTAAAGAAGACGCATCCGAAATCATCTCAGGACACGACGACCCCATGGTCATCACTATCATACTGGCAAACGCCAGCCTCCACCATACATTAATTGACCAAGGAAGCTCCGCCGATATCTTATTCAAAACTGCCTTCGATAAGCTCGGCTTAGAAGAAAAAGAGCTAAGAGCATACCCCAATAGCCTGTTCGGACTTGGGGATACCCAGTACAACCACTGAGATACGTATCGCTACATACAACCTTCAGAAAGGGGAACCAATCTAGAATACTCAAGATAGACTACATCGTGGTTGACGTAAGCTTAGCCTACAACGCCTTAATAGGTCAGACAACGTTAAACCAACTCGGCGCAATAGTTTTAACTCCACATTTATGTATGAAATTCTCAACTGCAGAAGGGATAGCTACAATAAAAGCAGATCAAAAGATGGCGCGCCACTGTTATAACGGAAGTCTAAACCTCAAAGGCGAAGGAGGAGAGTTCCACACAATCAAACTTGGTGGAGTTCAGAAGTGAGAAGAACTCCGTCCACAGCCCGATGGTGAAGTAGAAAAAGTTCAGATCGGAGACACCTCGGATAAGACAACCAATATTGGCACGATCCTGAAAGGAGATGCAAAAGAATCACTCATACAGTTCCTACGAGATAATGTTGATCTCTTCGCATGGAAAGCTGCCGACATGCGAGGCATAGATCCCGAACTGATGAGCCACAAGTTAGCAGTCTATCCGGGATCCCGGCCGGTACAACAAAGACGAAGAAAACTTGGGCCAGAATGGTCTCAGGCTATAGCAGAACAGGTGCAAGCACTACTAGAGGCAGGGTTCATAAGAGAAGTTAAGTACCCACTATGGCTAGCAAACGTCGTCTTGGTAAGAAAGTCAAATGGGAAGTGGCGAATGTGCACCGACTACACCGACCTCAATAAAGCCTACCCAAAAGACCTTTATCCACTCCCAAGCATTGACGCTCTAGTTGATGCCTCATCGGGATATAAGTATCTCTCATTTATGGACGCATACTCGAGGTACAACCAGATCCCAATGTATCCACCGGATCAAGAAAAAACCTCGTTTCTAACACCCAAAGCAAACTATTGTTACATCGTAATGCCTTTCGGCCTTAAGAACATGGGAGCTACTTATCAGAGGCTAATGAATAAGGTCTTCTCAGATCACATCGGAAAAATCATGGAGGTCAACGTGGACGACATGTTGATAAAAACACAAAGTGAATAAACATTACTGTCTGACTTGGTTCAAGTATTCGACACCATACGGAAGCATGGCATGCGACTTAACCCGGCTAAATGCATCTTTGCTGTGGAAGCAGGTAAGTTCTTGGGCTTTATGCTCACACAAAGAGGAATCAAGGCAAATCCAGATAAATGCCAGGCCATACTCAACATGAAGAGCCCAACCTGCGTCAAAGAGGTACAACAACTCAATGAGAGATTAGCGGCCTTGTCCAGATTCCTAGCAGGGTCAGCGATAAGATCCCTCCCTTTCTACGCTACTCTAAGGAAGGGAAAGAACTTCGAGTGGACAACAGAATGTGAGAAACCCTTCCGAGACTTCAAAGAATTCTTGGGGTGGCCACCTATCCTATCTCGACCACGAGAAGGAGAACCACTCATATTGTACCTCGCAGTAGAAAGTCGGGCAATAGCCTCAGCACTAATTAGAGAAGACGAGGGTGGGCAACAACCCGTCTACTTCATTAGCAAAGCACTGCAGGGGTCAGAGCTGAACTACCATAAAATAGAGAAGTTTGCCTACGCTCTCATACTCACATCCCGACGACTTCTCCTGTACTTCCAAGCGCATACCATTAAGGTTCAGACCAACCAGCCCATAAAGGGGATATTACAGAAGACAGATCTAGCTGAAAGAATCCTACAGTAGGCAATCGAGTTGTCCAAATTCGACCTCCAATACGAGGTGCGAACAGCCATTAAATCACAATACCTAGCCGACTTCATTACAGAATTCACAGACACCCCGGAGATCCCCATAGAGTGGAATATATACGTGGACGGCTCCTCGAATAAAACCAGAAGTGGTGCAGGTGTGATAATCGAAAGCAACCAAGGAACCCAACTTGAGCTTTCCCTCAAATTCAGATTCCCGGCCTCAAACAACCAGGTGGAATATGAAGCGTTATTAGCTGGTTTGAAGCTGGCTAGAGAAGTTGGAGCTCGGAAACTCAACATCTACAGCGATTCACAAGTCGTTACCTCACAAATAACAGGGAGCTACCAAGCCAAAGATCCTACAATGAAAAAGTATTTGGATAAAACCAAGGAACAGCTCGGACAACTCAGGGAATATAAGATCTGCCACATACCCCGCGAGCAAAACACCCGAGCTGACGCACTCTCAAAACTAGCCAGCACCAAACCAGGGGGCAACAATAGAAGCCTCATCCAGGAAATACTACAGAACCCGTCAATATCGGAAGAAGAAAAAGTCCTAGCCATAACAGGACGGGATCAAGGATGGATGACCCCCATAATTAACTACGTCAAAATAGAAGTGCTTCCTACAGATGAAAAGGAGGCAAAGAGATTAAAAAGGAAGGCATAGTACTAAACTATCATAAACAACACCCTATACAAAAGAGGGATCTCAGCACCATTGTTAAAATGCGTACCAACCTCCAATACAAAGGAAGTGTTGGAGGAAGTACACAACGGCATTTGTGGCAATCATCTCGGAGCGCAAGCTCTCACCAAAAAGGTAATCCGGGCGGGATTCTATTGGCCAATTCTACGAAAGGAAGCTACCGAATTTGTAAAGACATGTCCACCATGTCAGAAGCATGCCAACTTTCACATCGCCCCGCCGGAAAAGCTCATCAGCGAGACCTCACCCTGGCCATTTGCAAAGTGGGGACTCGATCTTCTCGGACCCTTTCCCCAGGGATCGGGACAAGTCAAGTTCCTCATAGTAGGGGTAGACTATTTCACAAAATCGATCGAGGCAGAACCCCTAGCCAACGCCATTGCTTAAAGAAGTCAGAAATTCCTATATAGGAACATCATTATAAGGTTTGGGGTCCCATACTCCATCACCACAGATAATGGCACCCAATTCACAGATGCAGGCTTCAGAAAACTAGTAATCGACTTGAATATAAAACACCAGTTCACTTCCGTCGAACATTCCCAAGCCAATGGACAAGCCGAAGCGGCCAACAAAGTCATATTGGCCGGGCTGAAATGGAGACTGCAAGAAGCAAAGGGAGCTTGGGCCGAGGAACTTCCACAAGTCCTATGGGCATATCGAACAACCCCCCATTCTACTACGAACGAATCACCATTTCGATTAGCATACGGAGTGGAGGCAATGATTCCAATAGAAGTCGAGGAAGGGTCTCCCCGAGTAGTCCACTACAATGAACAAACCAACTCTCAACTTCAAAGAGAAGAGCTCGACCTACTTCCGGAAATCCAAGAAAGAGCTCGGATCAGAGAAGAAGCACTAAAGCGGCGAATGGCTGCCAGGTATAATCAAAAGGTAGTGCCAATAGGTTTTGCTGAGAATGATCTCATCTTAATCCGAAATGATATTGGAACAACTCGACCCAGAGAAGGAAAGCTGGCAGCCAACTGGAAAGGACCCTACCGAGTCACAGAAGTACTTGGAAAAGGCTACTACAGACTGTCCGAAATCGAGGGACGAGAATTCCCTAGATCATGGCACGCCTGTAACCTAAGAAGGTACTATAGCTAGGGCAGGTAAAAGATCTCATCACAAGTTGCACTCTTTTTCCTGAAAAGGTTTTTTAATGAGGCGTCAAGATTGAGATTTAATCCGACTTAAGGATACGGAAAACTCCCGCATGTATATATTTGCACTTTCTTTGAATAAAATAAATTTCAGATATTCTACAAATTCCCAAGACGCATTAATCTGAAGCATTCATCGTCCGATTATAAAGCAACGGATCGACAGAAAGTGAAGAACAGATTCACTGTACGATTTTGATAGGAATGATCGACCGACAAAGGTGAAAACGTGATTCACCTAAAGGACGATCAAACCGGGACAAAAACCACCATCTACAAATCGGCAAAGATGAAAACAGAAATAATGCAAGAAGTTATCGAAAGTGATCCCAAAAAGAACCTGACGAGGTCTTATGGATTGCTATATAATAACTTAAAAAGACTGGCCGACACTAAAAAGTCAGACCAAGTCAACCCAAGTTATCAGCAAATCCCTGGAAAGAGGTATGGCCAACCCTATTAAAGAGGAATTGCTATAACTTAGAAGAGATCGACCTAACGAAGTCGGTCTCCTACAAGACAAGTTATAAAAGTAATCCCTGAAAGAGACCTAACAAAGGTCCAAGAAAGAGGATTACAAAAATAACTTAGAAGAGATCGACCTAACGAAGTCAGTCTCCTACAAGACAAGTTATAAAAGTAATCCCTGAAAGAGACCTAACAAAGGTCCAAGAAAGAGGATTACAAAAATAACTTAGAAGAGATCGACCTAACAAAGTCGGTCTCCTACAAGACAAGTTATAAAAGTAATCCCTGAAAGAGACCTAACAAAGGTCCAAGAAAGAGGATTACAAAAATAACTTAGAAGAGATCGACCTAACGAAATCGGTCTCCTACAAGACAAGTTATAAAAGTAATCCCTGAAAGAGACCTAACAAAGGTCCAAGAAAGAGGATTACAAAAATAACTTAGAAGAGATCGACCAAACGAAATCGGTCTCCTACAAGACAAGTTATAAAAGTAATCCCTGAAAGAGACCTAACAAAGGTCCAAGAAAGAGGATTACAAAAATAACTTAGAAGAGATCGACCAAACGAAATCGGTCTCCTACAAGACAAGTTATTAAAGTTAATCCGTGAAAGAGACCTAACAAAGGTCCAAGAAAAAGGATTACAAAAATAACTTAGAAGAAATCGACCTAACGAAGTCGGCCCCCTACAAGACAAGTTATAAAAGTAATCCCTAAAAGAGAACTAACAAAGGTCCAAGAAAGAGGATTACAAAAATAACTCAGAAGGGGACCAACACAAAGAAATCGGTTATGGGGCGCTAAAAATACAAGCAAAAGCGAGAAAACCGACAAACAAGTCGGACCCATACAAGTCACGACCTCAAAGGATCTAAGTTACAAACAATAAAGTACAAAAGCAATCCAAAGAGGTCAAGCAGCAAGATTCCAACACTCTCAGAAACCAGAAGAGATACCATGTTAAAGCGCAATAAAAGCATAGTATAATAAAGCTTCAAGAGGCCAACCTCAGAAAGCTACTTTTATTTTTCAAAGCAAAAGTTGCCAGGCAGGCAACTAAAAGGTGTCAGCAGTTAAACAAAACAATAAAACAGTTCAAAAGCCCACAAACCGGGCTATTTACACAAATACTTAAAAAGAAGATCAGCAACGATCGGGAGCCTTCCCGGCAGCATCAATACAGGGAGAAGGAGGACGAGTCTGAATAGGCACAGCATCTACAGTTCCATCATCCCGGTTCAGAATCTCACAATCCGGATCAGACATAACTAGAGGAACTGAAGAGGTCGACACCTTGATAGAAGGCATTGGGGGAGGTTCAACATCATCATCGGGATCATCTGGGACAATCTTGCCATCCTTTACTACGTTATCAAGACTAACGAGAGTCAAGTCGGCATCAGGAGCAACAATCCGGAACTGCTCCATCAGGTTCTCAAAGGCGGCAGTTACGCTACCCACAAGGTGACCCTGAAGCTCGGCATAATTAACCCGAGCAGTTTCCAAATCATCCCGGAGATGTATTAACTCCCTATAAGCTGAGACAGAGCTATCCTTGTGCTTTAGTGCCATGTCCTCAGCCAACTTCAAAGAAGCAGCCAAAGCAATAGAGCTGGCCTTCTCACCCTCCAATTCCTTCTCTACCTTTGCCAACTTCACCTCCAACTCATCCTTCAGACCCTTGATCCGATCAAATTCTGAATTGGCCTCCTTCATGAAGGATTTTGTGGCATGAATCAGGATCCCCTGAATAGTTCGGAAAGTAGCCGCTCCCATATGTGCCATTTTCACACTACTTTTGGTGATAAAATCCAGATGCTGAAAAAGAGACACATCGTCCATAGAGAGCCCACCATGGGGGGCAATTTGCTGGTCAACAAACTCGATAGCATCAAAATCCGGGGCATCCAGGTTAAAGGGCTCGGATGTTTTTTGCTTTTTTAAGGGAGGAACACCAGAGGCAATGGCAGAAGTCTGTGGAGGATCGACCTGACGAAACTGAGGAATAGGAATTGCTTTCCTCGGCCCGGGAGAACTCGGCACAGGAGGCTTCACTAGGACCTGAGAAGATCCCTCTCCGGCCACATTGGCCGAGATGTTCAGAGTAGCAGTTTCCTTCTTTGCCTTTTTAAAGGCCTTCATGGAGTCGTTGTTCTTTGACATCTCTGCAAATACAGAATCAGCCACAGCAAAGAGTTACAGTTACAATAAGAGGAAGAAAAAATTAAGAAACAAGTGTAGAAACAAGTCAGACAAGTACCCAAAATAGTCCGAACTAAGGACGGGTCATTCAAAAACCTTTTTGTATCAAGATGGGGTGGTGCCCCCCATAGATCCTCAAGAACAACAACAAAGGCACGCTCAACATCATCAAGCATCTCCCAGGTATAGCGAGACACTCTCACATCCCTCTGCCACTCTAGAGGGAAAGAAGGCTCATTATTTTCATCAAGAAAAAAGGGGCGGGCCCCCTCGATAGCACGAACCCTAAAAAAGTAATTCTTAAAGTCCTTAAAAGACTCATCGTACGTAGCAAAAACTTTATGGCCCTGGGCGGACCTGAAAGAAACCCAGGAAGCTTTCTTTTTTGAAGAACCGCCAGGCTTGGCGGAAACAAACAAATAAAGGAAAAGAGTTTGAGAGGGTGTTACATCTAATTCTCGGCAGAGAAGCTGAAAAATTTTAATAAAACCCCAGGAATTTGGGTGAAGCTGAGATGGGGCAATATTACACGACAACAACAGGTCGGTCTCGAAAGCAGTAAAAGGAGCATAGAAGTATTCATAGGCATAGAAGAAGGGACGCTCCCTCTCGATGGAAGTCGAAAAACAAACTCTCTCATCAGAATCAGGAGCAACAAGCTCAGAATCCTCCTCACGAGCACTGTTACTACAAATCCTATGGCGCTTCCTCAGCTCTGTGCAAAATTCAGCATCCACAACAGAAACACACAACAAAACAAGGGAGTCCAGCCAATCGGACATCCCCTCGGGAACTCTGGAAGACATCTCTATAATGTTACTTCGAGAAGACATGAGGCCAACTAATCCTACAAGTAAGAAAAGAAGATGGGGTTACTAAAATCATCTCGGACAAAGGAGAAAACAACTCAATACGATACAGGCAAACACACAGAAAAGGAAAACCCCAAGACTCAAACCAAAGTCCTGGGGCATCCTTTGGAGGCAATAATAAAGCAAGGTTTCTAGGAAAAACCTATTTCTCGCATCCCAGCACCTCTCAAAACAAGAAAAGAAGGCTTCAAATAGCAAGCATTTATCCATCAAAGAAAAACACAAAACATCATCAAAAACATTGCCTTACAGTCTAAACCAGCAAAAACCATCCACATCAAACACGCCAAATAGAGGCCATTAAAGATGCAACCTTTTTCAGAATCAGACAAAAGCAACCTTCAAAAAAAATGAGGAACAGATGCGGACAGCGGTATCAGAACAGAAACAACAAAGAACATGCAAAACCCTAAAAGCATCAAGCAAAAGCAAAAAGGATCATGCAGAAGATGGAGAAACTCCTAGAACGCACAATTCAACAAATCTAGGGCACAATGGAAACAGAAAGATCCAAACTTTCTCTAAAAGGAGGATCAAAATCAAAACCTTATCACAAAAACAAAAACAAAGAGAAAGCACGAAATGGGACTAACCTGGAGACGAAAGAAGCTTCGAGAAAGAAATATGGAGGCGCAGAAAGGAAAGCTGCCCAGAAAATCGCCAAACGAAAGCCGCAACACAAGAAAGCAGAAGCGCAAGCAAAAAACAGAGAGCGAAGAGAGCAGAGAAAAGAAGTTACGAAAAGGGCGAAGGAGAGAAACCGTTTCTGGGTTTTCAAAATCAAAATAAAGAGCCTAAGGGAAACGGGGCAATTAAATGTTAAAATTAATGAAGGCATTAAACCCTCGCACGTTCCCAAAGCGCCGATACAAAAGCGCGCGCTTTTAGAGGAAAAATGTTCTACATTCAAAAGCTTCTACAAAGGAATCGACAAAATGCTTGAGTTCGGCTTCACTAGAGAAGGACCGAAGTCCAGGACTCGACCTCAACAAAAAGATCGAGCTCAAGCAGGGGCATTGTTCATACCCTGGGTCGAGCTGTCCGACCCGTGATGTTCTACAAACAAGGCGACCTACCTCTTTAGGTCAAGCGGACCGACTTCTTCGCAAAGAACTCGGTCCAAATCGATAGAAAAGCCCAAAGAAGGGCCCAACTCAAGGAATACGATCCCGATCCAAGGGCAGCCCAAGCCTATAGAGATAAGGGCGATTCCATGGAAGATAAGCTGACCTCGACGAAAGATAAGATAAGATAAGATAACTAACTTATCTTATCTAAAGAAGGTCACATCTCACCATTATAAATACACTGGAGCACCCAGGTATAACTCATACTCTGATTCTACTCAATACCTATTTAATACCCTTGCTAAATTAAGCATCGGAGTCTCTTGCAGGTACCCCCACCCCTCGGTGACAAGGGATCAGCAGCATTCTCAGTCCCACAAGTCGGACACACTAGCTCCGGCTGCTACATACCTGCCGGACACGTCGGCTCTGACCAGCACAAGAAGATCTCATCCGAGATCGACCTACAGTTTTAGGTAACCCTCGGAACACATGGTTTGAGAGAGAATCTTAGATTTCAGCCCAGAAAGTGTGAGGTTGGCGTTCAAGTTGCCTTTGATGCAAGGAAATCGACATCCTTACACTAGGAGAGTCAACTTTGATAAGAGATTGGATCAAGTGCTCTCAGATATCTGTGTGGAAGGAGCACAGTGAAAAAGGGATTTCCAAGGTAAGCCCATTCAACTAAGAAGGCTTGACCTCAAGCCCATAGCTAGAGGATGGTTGGAATTCATCCAACGCTCTATCATCTCCACTAGCAATTGGTCAGAAGTGACTATTGACAGAGCCATCATGATCCATTGCATCATGATTGGAAGTGAGGTGGAAGTACATGAAGTGATTCCTCAAGAATTGTACAAGATAGCTGAGAAGCCCTCCACCAATGCACGGTTGGCATTCCCACACCACATCTATCATCTATGCAATTCAGCTAGAATTCTCATAGAAGGAGATATCTCCAATGGGGAGTACAAGCTCATCACTAAGAAGAGGATGGAGCAAACTAGAGAGCATGCACAAGAGCCTGTGCAGCTGCCTCAGCATAAGATCCCTGAGATGTCTCAAGGGATGTATTTTCCTCCTCAGAGCTATTGGGATTAATGGCACACTTCTCTTGGAGAACTAAGCACTAACATGGAGCAATTAAGGATGGAGCATCAAGAGCACTCCATCACCCTCAATGAAATAAGGGAAGACCAAAGACCCATTAGAGAAGATCAAAGGGCTATGAGGGAAGAACAACAAAGGCAAAGGGGTGACATTGAAAAGATCAAGCTTCACATTGGATCCTTAAGAAAGAGTACTAGCCACCGCCATTAAAGGTGGACTCGTTCTCTTTTATCTCATTTCCCTTTTAATTATTTTTTTTGTTTTCTGTTATGTTGTGTTGTCTGTTCTCTTGTTCTTATTGCATGATCATTTGCATTGATGTCTTAAAGATGTAAAATATTCTATATATCTCTCACCTTGCTTAAAAGAAAATTTTATTTTGAAAAGAATTGAGAGATACATGAATTTCAAATTTATAATAAGAATTGTTCAATTAATTTGATGTGGTGGCATTGCTTTTGTTTTCTGGATGTATGAATAAACAGTGCATATTTGAAGTTAAAATTTTAGAATGTTGGCTCTTGAGAGAATGATTAAAAAAGGAAAAGTATTATTGGTAATCTGAAAAATCCAAAAAATTGATTCTTGAAGCAAGAAAAAGCAGCAAAATGAAAAAGAAAAATCATGTTGCAAAAGAAAAAAATTAATGCATGCGAAAAACAATGACAAAAAAAAAGCAGAAAAATCCATTACTGCCCAAAAATGCAGGAAAAGGAGGGCATATTGCCAATAACCCTTTAAACCAAAAGGCAAGGGTGAAAGGACCCAAGGCTTTGAGCTAATGGATAGGAGGGCCTAAAGGAATAAAATCCTGGCCTAAGCGGCTCAACCAAGCTATCCATAACCATGTGCTTGTGGTGTGAAGGTGTCAAGTGAAAAGCTTGAGACTAAGTAGTTAAATTCGTGGTCCAAAGCAAAAAGAGTGTGCTTAAGAACTTTGGACACCTCTATCTGAGAATTCTAGCAAAGCTAAATCACAATCTGAAAAGGTTCACCCAGTTAAAGTTTATGTGGCATTTATGTATCCGGTGGTAATACTGAAAAACAAAGTGCTTAGGGTCACGGCCAAGACTCTAAAAGCTATGTTCAAGAATAAAAAATAACTAAACTAGGAGAGTCAATAATATCATCTGGATTCTAAGTTCCTAAAGAGACTAACATTTTTGAGTTTCAATGGATAGTGAGATGCCAAAACTATTCAGAAGCAAAAAGCTACTAAGGCCCGCTCATCTAATTGTAACTGAGCTTCATTGGAAACTTAGAGATGTATTCTATCTTACTTTTCTTTTTATCCTAATGTGTTTTTAGTTGCTTGGGGACAAGCAACGGTTTAAGTTTGGTGTCGTGATGAGCGGATATCTTTTACGATTTTTGGCATCATTTTCATATAGTTTTTAGTATGTTCTGTTTAGTTTTTGTTAAGTTTTCATAGGTTATAGTGTTAAATTCACATTTTTTGATTCTAATTTGGCTTTGTGTATTTTTGTGCAATTTCAGGTATTTTTGGATTGAAATTGAGGAGTTGGAGCAAAAGTCTGATTTAGAGACAGAGAAACCACTACAGATGTTGTCCAAATCTGACCTTCTTGCCCTCGGAAGAGCATTTATAGAGCTACAGAAGTCCAAATGGAGCGTTCTTAATGGCTATGAAAATTGGACTTCTAGAGCTTTCCAGCAATATATAATAGTTCATACTTTGCTTCAGATTAGAAGGCCTAAAACTGGTGTCCAACGCCAGCCTCCTGCCCCATTTCACGCGTCTAGCGCCTAAGGAGAAGAGACCAGCATCCAAATGCACAAAGAGGACACCCTAGCCAGCGTTCAACTCCCTAGAGGCCTCATATGGATCTCATCAAGACTCAGACCAAACACTCACCAAGTAGACCCCAGAAGTGGATTTTAGCACTAAAAAGACTATTTTACCCTTGCTAGTCATGAGTTTAGTATTTAAAGTAGAAGATCACTCTTTGTTAAGCATCTTCGCCAATCATTTACCATATTTTTATTTTACACATTGTATTTTCTATCAGTATGAGTTTCTAAACCTCCTAGGTTGAGGGGAGGAGTGATGAGCGGATAATTTATACGCTTTTTGGCATTGTTTTTAGGTAGTTTTTAGTAAATTCAAGCTACTTTTAGGGATGTTTTCATTAGTTTTTATGTTAAATTCACATTTCTGGACTTTACTATGATTTTTTGTGTTTTTCTGTGATTTCAGGTAAATTCTGGCTGAAATTGAGGGACTTGAGCAAAACTCTAAAAAAGGCTGACAAAAGGACTGCTGATGCTGTTGGAATCTGACCTCCCTGCACTCGAAATGGATTTTCTGGAGCTACAGAACTCCAAATGGCGCGCTCTCAACGGCGTTGGAAAGTAGACATCCAGAGCTTTCCAGCAATATATAATAGTCCATATTTTATTCGGAAATTGACGACGTAACTTGGCGTTGAACGCCAAGTACATGCTGCTGTCTGGAGTTAAACGCCAGAAACACGTCATGATCCGGAGTTGAACGCCCAAAACACGTTATAACTTGGAGTTCAACTCCAAGAAAAGCCTCAGCTCGTGGATAGATCAAGCTCAGTCCAAACATACACCAAGTGGGCCCCGGAAGTGGATTTATGCATCAATTACTTACTTATGTAAACCCTAGTAGCTAGTTTATTATAAATAGAACTCTTTACTATCATATCATCTGGGGGTTTTGATCCTGGATTGTATTTTGATCCAGTGACCACGTTTTGGGGGCTGGCCATTCGGCCATGCCTGAACCTCTTTCACTTATGTATTTTCAACGGTGGAGTTTCTGCACACCATAGATTAAGGGTGTGGAGCTCTGTTGTACCTCAAGTTTCAATACAATTACTATTACTTTCTATTCAATTCTCTTTTATTCTTATTCCAAGATATACGTTGCACTTAACTTTGATGAATGTGATGATCTGTGACACTCATCATCATTCTCACCTATGAACGCGCGTGACTGACAACCACTTCCGTTCTACTCTTGGCCGGGCGCATATCTCTTAGATTCCTCAACAGAATCTTCGTGGTATAAGCTAGATAGATGGCGGCATTCATGAGGATCCGGAAAGTCTAACCTTGTCTGTGGTATTCCGAGTAGGATTCTGGGATTGAATGACTGTGACGAGCTTCAAACTCCTGAAGGCTGGGCGTGATGACAAACGCAAAAGAATCAAGGGATTCTATTCCAACCTGATTGAGAACCGACAGATGATTAGCCGTGCTGTAACAGAGCATAGGAACGTTTTCACTGAGAGGATGGGATGTAGCCATTGACAATGGTGATGCCCTACATACAGCTTGCCATGGAAAGGAGTAAGAAGGATTGGATGAATGTAATAAGAAAGTAGAGATTCAAGAGAAGCACAACATCTCCATACGCCTATCTGAAATTTCCACTATTGATTTACATAAGTATCTCTATCCATTTTATTTTCTATTTATTTTTATTAATCATATTTGATTTTCTAAATTCCATAATTTTATCCTCCTGACTGGGACTTACAAGATGACCATAGCTTGCTTCATACCAACAATCTCCGTGGGATCGACCCTTACTCACGTAAGGTATTACTTGGACGACCCAGTGCACTTGCTGGTTAGTTGTGCGAAATTGTGAACCATGGCATTGACACCAAGTTTTTGGAGCCATTACCTGGGATTGTTGAAGTGAAAAGAATGAATCACAATTTTGTCCACCAAGGAGCCCTACTGAGTTTTATGGATTAATAAAAGTATTATTGTTTCTCTTTAATCTGTGTTTGATTCTCTATTCTAAGATGTATCTTCATTCTTCATCAATATGAATGCATTGAACTGGCCTAAGGTTATCACATTCTACATGGGTTTAGAGTACGTCTTTCATCGGACAATGATGAACCACCAACTTGAATATACATCTCTTAGGCGGCTAATCCATGACTTCATTAGGGACTTCTCTAGACATCAGTTCAGCCAATTTACGGGAAGATTAGGGTCTCTGTGGTAGAGGCTAAAACCCAAGGCGCAGCATCTTCCGATCCAGAAGATTCGACCTTTTCTGTGGCGTTTTAAGTAGGATCACCAAGGAGAATGAACTGCAAGAGCTTCACCCTCAATCAGAATGGATCCGCACTAACCTTGGGGTTCAGATCTGGAGGAGTACTAGCGGCTGCTCAAACCAGCGTCAATCACATACAGCCTGCCATAGAAGAACCCATCCACAATTAAAGAAGACAGTAATACTAGAGTTAATCTAGATGGACAAAGCTTCTCCAAGCCTTAACCACATTCTTATCATAATTTACACGACTTTTGAGTTCTGATTACCCTTTTTCTTTATTTACTTTTAAACAATCAAACTGCATTTAAACAAAACTAATAACCTCTTGATTCACCTGACTAAGACTTGCAAGATAACCATATCTTGCTTCAAACTAGAATTCTCGTGGGATTAACCCTGACTCACTCAGGTATTACTTGGACGACCCAGTGCACTTGCTAGTTCAGTTGTACGAAACATAGGGATTCGTGCACCAGGTGTGTAGCTGCTGAGTCAATGGGCCTTTTTGTTCTAGAGGGTTAGATTCAGTAGATATTGCCTTAACCTCTTCTTTTAAGGAAGTCTCATTATCCGGTACAGATGCTAGTTCGTGGCAACTATCTCAATAAGTTTGTGAGCATCTTCAATTATTTTTCTCATATGTTTAGAAGTACCAGCAGAGTGGCCTAGAGACATTCTAGCCATCTTTATTAGGCCATAATAGTAGATGTTTAATTGTACCCATTATGAAAATATTTCAGTAGGGGCATTTCATAACATTTTTTTATACCTCTCCCAAGCATCATGAAGAAATTCATTATTCTCTTAATTGAAGCCTTGGATATCCAGCCTTAACTGGGTCAACTTCCTTCGAGGAAGGTATTGATTCAGAAACTTGTCTTCTAGCTGCTTTCTTATTTTCAAGTTAGATTTGGGTTGGTTATCTAACCACCTCTTTGCTTGACATCTTACAGCAAAGGGAAAGAGTAGCAGTCTGTAGACATCCTGATCCACTCCCTCAGTGTGTATTGTGTCAATAATTTGTAAGAAATTTGCCAGGAACTCAGTAGGCTCTTCCGGTGGAAGTCCAGAGTATTGGCAGTTTTTACTGTACCAGAGTAATGAGCTGAGGGTTTAGCTCAAAATTACTTGCTCTAATGGGGGGTATACTGATACTTCTCCCATAGGAATCAGGAGTGGGGGCCGTATAGGACCCCAAAGTTCTACTGAACTGTTCATTCCTATTTGGGTTCATGGGTGAAGAAAGGTAGGAGAATTTGGATATTAAGAAGTAAAAAGAGAAACAAAAATTAAAATATTTTTGTTTTTATCTTATTTATTTATTAAATTCGAAAAGCAAGAAGGAAATTAAAAGCTAATTAACTAAAAAGATTTGAAAATTAAAAGATAATTTTTGAAAAAGAAGAGAGAGAAAGAGGCAATAAATTTTTGAAAATAGAAGAGAGTGGAATTAGTTAGGAAGTTTTGAAAAAGATAGAAAGAGAAAGGAGAGTATTAAAGAGTTATCAAACTTTTTAAAATTAAAATAAGATAAATAAGTAACTAATTAAGAAAGATTTGAAAATAAGATAAGATAGGAGATTTGAAAAAGACTGGATTTTTAAAAATTTTGAAATTGAAACAAGATAAGATAAGTTGAAAAGAAAAGATTTGGTAAAGATTTGAAAAAGATTTGAAAAGATAGTAAGATTTAAAAAGATTTGAAATTTGATTTTTGTAACAGATTTAATTTTGAAATTTGAAATTTGTATTTTTAAATTTTAAATTTTGAAATTGAGTTTTAAAATTTGAATTTCAAATAAGATTAGATAGGATTTTTGAAATTTAGAGAAAGATGAAAAGATAAGATAAAGATTTGAAAAAGATATGAAAAGATAAGATTTGAAATTCAAAATCTAATCTTTACTAACAAGAAAACCAAACTCTAAAATTTTTAAATCAAGATAAGAAAAGAGCGCAAGATTTTTGAAAATTAGAATAAAGATAAAAGAAATATTTTTTATTTTTTTTGAATTAATTAAGAAAGAGAAAAACAACTAAAAGACACCAAACTTAAAATTTTTAAATAAAAGATACGAGTTTTTCGAAAATTAAAAAGAAAATTACCAAAAGACACCAAACTTAAAAATTTTTAAGATCAAAACAAGAAAAGAAACAAGAACAACTTAAATACCAAGAAGAACACTCAAGAACAAATTCGAAAATTTAAAGAAAATAAAGAACACACAAAGGACACCAAACTTAATAATTGACACTAGACTTAAACAAAAAGACACAATTTTTGAATTTTTTTTTGGAAAAAGAAAACAGGAAAGTTCGAACTTTTAACAAGAACAAGAACAAAAGACTCACACAAAAGACAAAGATTAATAAAGAAAAGAAGAGAAGAAAACAAAAGACCCAAAACAAAATAGTAAAAAGTACCTAATCTAAGCAACAAGATAATTCGGTAGTTTGTCAAACTCGAACAACCCCCGACAACAGTGCCAAAAACTTAGTGCACGAAATTGACTACGCAATATTAGCACAAATAGACTGGCAAGTGCACCGGGTCTTCCAAGTAATACTTCAAGTGAGTAAGGGTCGATTCCATAGAGATTGTTGGTTTGAACAAGCAATGGTTACCTTGAAGATCTTTGTCAGGTGATTAGAAAAGATTATAGTTGTTGTGAAAAATGCATAAAACAGAATAAATAAATAAAACATTACTAGATAAGTGTGAAATCAGTGATGATAGAACGGTTGAGGCTTCAGAGATGCTTCTTCCTTCTAGATCAACTTTTCTCACCATCTACTCCAACTTCCGATTGATTCATTCCATGGCAGGCTGTAAATGATTAACATCAGGTCAGCGGTAATTAATCTCCTCTGCTTCAGATTAAACGCTGGGTCAGCGGTTATCTAATCTGAATGGGGGTGAAGCTCCTGCAGTCCATTCCCTTGGTGATCCTACTCAAAGTGCCACAAACAAGGTCAAATCATTCGGATCAGAGAATGTTGCGTCTTGGTTCTAGCCTATACCACAAAGGCCCTAATCTCCCCGTACCTCAGCTGTACTAATGTCTCAAAGTACCCAACGAAGTTGTAGATTAGCAGTCTAAGAGATGTATAATCAAACTTGCGGTTCAGTACTATCCCGTCAAGGACTCACACAAACCTATGTGAAAGAGGGATGACGGTCAGGTTACACTCCCAATTAATTAGGATGAAGAACGAAAATACATTTTAGAATGGAATCAAGCATAGATTGAAATAGAATAGTGATATTATTAATCCATAAGAATCAGCAGAGCTCCTAACCTTAACCTAGGAGGTTAGTGACTCATAGCTTACAAAAGGTAATGTTCAAATGTAAAAGTGGGGGGGGGGGAGATCCTAAACAAGGGTGATCTCCTCCTATATATACTAATTTGATATCTAAGAATTACCGAAATAAGATAAACTAGTCTTGTAGCGCGAAAATCCACTTTTCGAGCCCACTTGGTGAGTGTTTGGACTAAGCTTGAGTGAAGCCACGAGTTGGTACTCCCTCTAGGGCATTGGATGCCACCTTTGGACTCCTGAATGGGCATTAGACGCCAGCTGCTCCCTTTTGGGCGTTGGACGCTAGGAATAGGGTTGGTGGCTGCTATTGAACACCTATTTTGGGCCTTCATTTCAAAAAAAAAAAGTATAGACTATTATATATTTCTGGAAAGTCCTAGATGTTAGCTTTTCATAACCGTTGAGAGTGCTCTATTTGAAATTTTGTAGCTCCATAAATTCTCCTTCGAGTGCATGGAGATCAGAATTTGACAACATCTGCAGTCCTTTCTCTGTCTCTGAATCAGACTTTGCCAAAACTTCTCAATTTCAGCCATAATTTTCCTGAAATCATCATAAAACACACAAACTCAAAGTAGAATCCAAAAATATAAATTTTGCACTAAAACCTATGAAAATGTAATAAAACTTAAACAAAACATAATGAAACTATATGAAATTGATGCCAAAAAGGTTTGAAATATCCACTCATCACTTAGTAAAAAGCTAACGTCAATAGAAACAAGAGACAACTAATAACCCAAGAATTACCATTAAATGTCAGACATTATGACTCTAGTATCCAAGGAACTCATTTTCCAGGCCAAGGTGTGAAAATCTACTCAAAATCCATAATTGGCATTTTCATAAACACCATGTGGGCATAAAAGCAAAACATGTAAAATTGAAAAAGAAAGTGAAAACCATAATCAAACTATTCACAATATCAACAATGGAATCTCAATCAATCATATAGAAATCATAAAACATCAAATTCACCAACAAAAGATTCAAGAAATCAAAATTGCATATATTAACGAAATCACTTGAACCATAAGAAAATGTAGCAAAAGTAGTATAATTAAAGGGGAAATTAAAGAGCACTTACAATGAGGATGAGCAAAATCCAATATCAAAACTGAAAGTATAAAATTCTACAATGAAACCTAGTTAAAAACCTAAGAGAGCATTTTCTAATCTACACTACTCCTACTCCTAATTATCTATCTAATGTGTGTAATATGAGCCCTCTTCATGTATGTTCATTTTCCTTTGATATAGCACTCCAAATGGCTTCAACAACTCCAAAAATTTGGCCAAGAGATCCCCAAATTTGCAAGCCACGTGCTTCATTAATGAAGTCACGCGCTGGGACTTGTGCGTACGCACAGGAGGTTGTGCGTACGCACACTTTAGTGTGTGCATCTCCTTTGTTTTCTTCATGTGTTCTCCCCTTTTGCATGCTTCCTTCCACTTTTGCCTAGCCATTCTTGCATTTAGGACCTGAAATCACTCAACGAACATATCACGACAACGAATAGAATAAAAGTGGAGTTAAAATGATCAATTTAAGCACAAAAATGCATGTTTTCGCATTTAGGTCCAACTTAGGAAGAAATCACAAAAGTATGCTATTTTGGTAATTAAGTGTCAATTTATGTGATGAAATCTGTCCAATTCAAGCCAAAAATAATAATCAAGTATGGACTCATCAATTCTCCCACACTTAAAACAATAGCATGTCCTCATGCTAAATACAATCAAGGAGAATGATCAAAGGGATTAAATGCAACTATCTATATGCATGTAAGTATACTAAATATTATCTATTTCTATATATACTAGAGTCTCCTATTGATTTGGCGAAAATAAACAATCAAATTTTTAATCAAGCATATGGACATATAGGGCTAAACAAAGAAATAATTCAATGCAATCAAAATCCAAAGAATTGATTCAAGTCTCAAAAATGAAGCAACTTGCAAGAATTCCAAATAAGAGGTGTGGAAAACATAGAATTGAGTAATCGAATCCCTCACCGGATGTGTATACACTCTATTCGCTCAGTGTTTAGGGTTTAATCACTCAAATCTCCTTCTAATCATGCTTTCTAGGATTTATCATTCATCTAACAATCAACAAGTATGTGATGCATCAATGCAAATATCATGAGGACTTCTTAGGGTTGTAATGAGGTTAGGGTTAAGGTGGGAAGATATGGCTAAGTGAACTAAAGGATTGAATCCTTTATTAGCTTAAGTACCCAACTCAACCTATATCAATTTAATGACAACAATACAACCTAACCTTCCATCATGTCTTTCCCACACATTCATGCATTGATTTTCATTCAATTCTCATATGCATTCATTATTTATATTTTCCTTTTCTTTGGGAAAACCATTGTCCCCTTTTGAATTGATTTGATTTTTTTTTCAAGAAATCAAATGAATATGTCTTTAGAATTCATACATGAATGCACCCATTTTCAAAATTTTTCAATGCATACCCAAAATACTTTTGTTCTTTTCTACCAAAGTTCCTCTAAAAATTCCTCCACACTTAATTACAGCACACTTCTAAACCTAAGCTAATCAAGGATGCAAATCAAGGTAATTCATGGTTTTTCATTTAAGGTTGTGATATGGTAATGTCAAAAACAATGGGGTAAATAATGCTCAAAGGGGTTAACAATGGTGGATGCAAGCGGTATGGTTATATGGGTTAGTGAGCTTAAATTCAAAGATGGCCTCAATCATGCTCAATGCATTCAAACATCAACTATTGGAAATAAAGAATCAAGAAAAACCAAGATCACAATCATAGAAGAAGCATAGCACACAATGAACAAAAATTATGGTTAGAATATGTAACCACTCATTAAAATCTCAAAAATTCACAAGGTATTTTTTTCTATCTCTCTTCTATGTTCCACAAAAATTCATTCAAGCAAGTTTAGAAAGGATTTCCCAAATCAATTCAATAGAACACCCTAAAAAGAAAATTTTTGGAAATATTTGATGTTTTTCACCAAAATTATTTGCTATATATGTATGTATGATGTGATGGATGCAATAACAAAATTTTCTAGTTCTTTTCTTAATTTCCAATATCCAAAAACCAATATGAACAATTAGGACAAAATTGAACTAAGTACTATACTATTCAAATAATCTAATGTGTGCATCTTTGTTTTGGTTATATATATATATATATAACCAAAACAAAGATGCACACATTAGAAAAAAACTAAAAGAAAACTAACATATATACAAACCAAAATAAGGGTATATACAGAAAAAGTCAAAGTACTATAAATATCCACAAAAGCATAATAAGAACTAAAATAAACTGGATAACAAAGTGTTTAGAAGAGAATTTTACACCCAAAAAGTAGCGACTCCTCTCCCACACTTAAGCATTGCATGGTCCTCCATGACAAAAAAATGAGATGGGGTGACTGCCTCTATGAAGCTCCATTGTCTAGCGGTGGTGGGTGCTGTGGTGGCTGGTATACAATCAGATCTCGGGTCAGCTCTGCAATAACCTCCTTAGCTGCCTCCTCCCGTGCTGTCGGCTCAGACTCAGGCTCAGACTTGGGCTCAGGTGTGTTTGCAGGAAATGGACCAGGGTCTCATCCCTCAACCTTCACTGCCACCCACTGAAAACAACGCGTACTGCAGCACTCGTTGCGTCGGACTTCCTGGATAAGGTCCTAAACCAACTCGTAAATGGGCCGTGCTGCAAGCGCAGGGGCTGAAGGTGTTGGTGGCACTGATGATGAAGACGGCTTCATAGTCTTCCTCTTCTTCTATGCCTGCTCTTCCCATTCCCCGAATGGCAAAAACTATTGGCCACTCAAAATCGTGGAAATCCGGTCACCCGGCCTCCACTCCACCCCAGATGCTGTGGCTAATCTCATAATCAGCGATGGGAAGGGAATGTTGAACTTTTGATTTTTGTTCACCTTCCACGTTGATTCTCTAATTAGGGGTAGAACAGAAATCTTCTTACCCTCCAAAATATTCTAAAGAAGCACCACTACTCGGACTCTGATATGGGTGGCATGCGTACTCGGCAGTATATAATAAGCAATGATCTGCTACTAAATCTTTGCCTCAGTATGAAGATCAGAGCACACAATATTGATGGGAACTGCCTTCTCTCCTGAGCTGTACTCTTAGCGGGCCTCAGGTGGCCAATGTTCTTCAGAATGGTGTCTAGTGAAATGTCGCCCTTGATCACATCCGCCGCTATCTTCGGATAAGCATCTCGGGTAGGCGGGGTGTGAGGAAGCTGTAGGAGGGCATCGAATGCATGAGTCGAGGTATCTAACTGTACCCCTTGTAGAAAAATAGTCTCATGTCCACCTTCAGTAGATTTCCATAGAACTCTCTTTCACTAGGTGTTCATTAATTTCCACCGGATCGAGGTCTATGAATTTTCACTGGTAATAATCAAGCCAGCTGTGGATAGCATCCGCATATTTCTCCAACACATTCAATTTCCTTTCGCAGTGGAAGGCCTTTTTCTCCAGCTTCTTGAATTAGTTTTGGGCCTCTTCATTGGCAAAAGTGTCCAGCTGATTACTCAAATGAGCATCGGCGAGAGCTGATGATGAAGCCGGCTCCTTGACTTTATGACGCATCTTGAAAGAGAAAGAATAGAATATGACTCAGAAAAAATAGATAATTGTTATAATAAAGCAAAAGAGGGATTTATCAAAATGCAGAATTTAGAGCCAAGAATGTAAGTAAATACTTAATTGATGAAAACATTTTGAAAATATTACATGTTCAAGAGAAAGTAAGGTTTTCCGCAATTAAGTAACCTAAGTAGTGAATACAAGAATCAATATGATTGAAGCACAAACAACTTAGGCCAAAGTAATGGAAGTGAATTGAATTATAGTAACTTGGTTATTGCGATTATGCAATGAAAATGCAAGATTTAACAAAAATTAGAACAAAGATAATAACCAATGCAATACTAGAAGAGCCTACTTATTCATGGCAAAAAGTAGAAAATAATCACATAAACACCAGTCTTATTCCCAAAAGCAGTAAACTAGATGAAAATCAAGTTGAATTGCTCAAAAATATCAAAGAACAAGTGACTATGTATGTGATCATTCATATTCAAAACCTACATGAATAAGCAATTTCATTCAATTCACTTAACTAAACATGATATGCACTTCTGAAATTACACCAATCAAATTATCAAACTTGAAATTTTAAACCAATTTGGTGTTTAAACCAAAATATATAACAATTAAGTGCATAATAAAATTCAATCTCGAACATCATAAAAAATAGCATAAAACTACACAAGTCTACATTATAATGCCTAAGAAAATTAGAATTTAAGACAGATGCTGGCCAAACATAGGAATTAAACAAAAAATTTCACTCAAGAATTTCATTGAACACATGGTGTGCACAATAATACAAAAGTAGTGAAATTAAGTTCAATTGAAGGAGCCACAACCCAGAAAAATAAGCCAACAAACAATTTACAATCTAGAAAACATCAATCAAGTAACCTAAACCTATTAAGATTACTAACAACAGCATCAAAAAGCAATAAAAAGCACTAAAATGAAGAATAGAAACAGGGAAGCGGAAAGAAAACTGATCCTGCATTGATGAGAGGGAAGAATGGAAAGACAGGGAGCAGTGGTGGTAGTGTCATAGCGGTACAAAACTCTGCTGCTGCTGGGGTTGCGTCACCGGAGCTGTTAATGCGGGTTAGAGCTGTCACTGGAACAGAGTAGTGCATAGTTGCAGAAAGAAATGGGAAAAGAGGAAAGAAAGCAGAGAGAGGGTAGGCGACGGTGGTCGCCTGTGGTGTTAGATGGAGGTTGGGGTGGTGGTTTGGTGGTTTGGGTTGGGATGGGTGGTATGGAACAGGGGTAAGGGTGAAAAAGAAGAGAAAAGGGTTAGGGGGAGAAGTGTTAAGGCGCGATAAGTTTCCCTTTCGAATAAACGTTTGAAACGCAACTTGTGCGTACGTACACACACTAGGAAAATCAAAGGGGCATTCATTCGCGCAATGGTGTGCGAGTGCTCGCAGCAAGAAGGGTGCTAAAGGCTGTGCGCACTGACGAACAGATTTCCTGTGGGTAAAGAAATATAAAAATATATAATCGCATTGTAAGTATAGCTTCTAAACCAACAAAAAATCCTTTCGTACAAACGTTTGGTTGTCACAAGTAACAAACCCAATAAAATTTATAAACCGAAGTATTCAAACCTCGGTCGCCTTCTCAAGGAATTGCAGGAAAGTATGATTTATTATTGGTTATGGAAAAAGGTATATTTTTGGGTTTTAATGTATAAAATAAAAAGCAAGAATAGTAAGTGGTAATGAAAATTAAGTGACTAGAAAAGTTCTTGGCAAGGTATGAAAACTGGAAGTCCTATCCTAGTTATCCTTATCAATGGTGATGAGAATTATATTTTTGCTACCACTAAGTCAACCTCTAACCATGAAGGTAAGTTAAGTGGACAAATCAATTTAACTCCTAAAGTCCTAGTCAACTCCTAAGGAAAGACTAGAGTTATAGGAATCTAAATCAATCAGCAAAAGATATCAATTATCAATCACAATGAATTTGATAACTCAAGAGTCTCTAATTAATCAATCAAAGCCAAAAGGAGAAAAATCCAAATTATTTATATCATAAATAAAAGAAACAAATCATAGATCTGAAAATACCTCAAATTATATTAAATAGAAAATCAATCTAAACATAAAGAGTTCATAAACTAAATTGAATAAATAAAAGGAATATTAAACCTGGAAATTGAGAAGAAGAAATCCTAAATCCTTTAAGAGGAATCCTAATCCTAAAACCCAAGACAGAGGAGAGAACCTCTCTCTCTAAAAACTACATCTAAATTATGAAAAGTGTGACTTATGAATGTGATATGTTGTGAATAGATGGACTCCCCCACTTTATAGCCTCTAATCTGTGCCTTCTGGGCCGAAAACTGGGTCAGAGACAGCACAGAAATTGCTGCGGACGAAATCTGTCACGCTGATTTTTGTCACTGCGACACGTCCACGTGGAGCACGCGTTCGGGTCACCTATCTGTATGGACACTATGGCAAATTATATATCAAATCGAAGCCCCAAACGTTAGCTTTCCAACGCAACTAGAACCGCATAATTTGGACCTCTGTAGCTCAAGTTATGATCATTTGAGTGCGAAGCGGTCAGGCTGACAGCTTTGGCAATTCCTTCAGTTTCTTGTATTCCTTCTACTCTTGCATGCTTCCTTTCCATCCTCTAAGTCATTCCTGCCCTGTAATATCTGAAAACACTTAACACACATATCAAAGCATCGATTGGTAACAAGAGAGGATTAAACATAGCAAATTTAAAGCCCAAAGAAGCATGTTTTCAATCATAGCACAAAATCCGGAAGGAAAACGTAAACTCATGCAATTAGTATAAATAAGTGTATGAAAGATTGATAAAATCCACTCAATTAAGCACAAGATAAATCAAAAAATAGTGGTTTATCACGCACGCACAAAAAGCTTTTCTTTTTTTTCAGAAAAAGGATGAAGTGTGTGTGCGCTCATGAACGTGCGTACGCACGAATGGTAAAAAGGGTTGGGTTGCAAGCGCACAAGCATGTGCGACCGCTCCTGGCAGAAGGGGTGCTAAGGGGTGTGCGCACAAGGTGGTGCATAAGCACATTTGTCAAAAACTAGGGAAACTGTGCATACACACTACTCTATTTCTGCAACAATTTAAATGCCTCTAAAGCACCAAACATGACATCCAAACTAGTTTTTCATACCGCAAAACATATTAAAACCCCAAAAACACATTATTCCACCAAGATTACCTAACCAACACCAAAATGCAACTAAACTAAGCTAAGCAAGATAAGCAACTATTCAAGAAACAAAAGCTAATAGAAGAAAAAGGTTGAAAAGATATTACCATGGTGGGGTGTCTCCCACTTAGCACTTTGGTTTGAAGTCCTTAAGTTGGACTTTTTGAGTGAAGCTTGTGTCAAGGTCGCTTATGTTTCCACTCATCCTTGAGTTACCACCCATGTTTGCTCTTCCAAAATCCTTTGGAATCCCAAACAAAGTACATTAAGCTCTCAAGCAATCTCAAGCAAGCAATTGTGACCCAAGGTAGTTGATCATTGGAACTTATACCGGGATTCCATACTCTAGTTTCCCGATCATCCTCTTGTTGATCTTCGCCCTTGCACTTGGATGAACAAACTCCCAAATCACCTTTAAAGCACTCAAATAAATCTTGGAATCCTCCTAATTGACCCTTGCACCACTTTTTAATTCCTCTTCTTAATTTGGCTTCCTTGGTGAGCCTTGAACTCCTTTGGCAACCAACATCCATTTCTTCGTTGTTGAACACTTCAAGAAGGATCTTAAGTTGGTGATTTGTTTCCAAGATAGCAAATTGATGTGGGCCTATGAAGCTCATTAAGGATATTGTTACCCACTCAAATTGCCTTTGTAATGGAATTGCTCTCTTGGACTTATGCATGAATGCTTTCATTACCTGGGTGTCTACCTCTTCCTCTTCAACCTTTTCTAGCTTTTTCTCACCAACCTCCTCTAAGTCTTCCCTACTATCATTCAATCCAAAGTTAGGGGGTTGTGTGAAGTCTACTTCCATATCTCTCTCAAACTCAAAGGGGAAAGGTTCATCAAGATCATTGAAGGGATGGACCATGGTGGACAAAAAATCATTGATGATGTAATCCACTTCTTGATCAAGTTCCCTTGATTCTCGATTTACCTCTTCCGGTTCAATTATTTTGCCTTCCTCCTCTTGTGACTCAAGCCTTAACTCCACTTCTTTTATTTTAGACTCCATGTTCTCCTGCTCACTACACTCCTTAGTTGATCCTCTACATTTCTCAAGGGGGATGTCTTGATTGCTTGACTGTAGTAGGGCTAAGCGGTTCACCACTTCGGCTATGGTAGCCATGAACTCCCCTTGTTTCCTTCAAAATTTTTCTTGCTCTTGGAGAAAAGCTTGAAGGTCTTGTTCTTGGGGTAAGGGTTGGAGAACTTAACATTTAGGTGAAAGAGAAGGTTCAATGGTTGGGAGAAAGGTTGTATAATTGGAAGGTGTATTATGTGGGTGAATGTATTGAGGTGGTGTGTAAAGAGGTGATGGTTCATATGGTTGGTGGCAAGGTATATAAATATTCGGATTTCATGGAGGTTGATTGTGTGGTACTTGAAGGTTTGGAGGTTGAGGGTTGTGTAGAGGGTACCGTTTATATCTTTGGGTTTGGTATGCACATTGTGGAGGGTTTGGCTCATTGTAACATGGGGGGAGGTGGTTGCCATGAGTGTTGCTCATACGCAAACGGTTCCTCTCTTAATTGATTCTCCTACTCCATGATGCAATCCAAATTTGAATTCATCATACCCTACAATATGATCACAACTAAGCTCCAAGCAACAAAGGGTGATAACTCATAGAGAAAGTAGAAAATAAAAGCAAAAGACTAACATATTTACACTATTAACATATTTACACTATAAACAAGAAAAATAAACACCTAAGTATTAACAAAAACAACCAAGCAACCAAAAAGTAAGCTATTTACACTATTAACATATTTACAACAACCAAAAACATGACACCAATTGTATAGGTCCCCGGCAACGGTGCCAGAAACTTGGTAGAGGCCAAGAGGTAGGTTTGGAATTTCACAAAATAGAATTTCTTCATTGCAAGTATAGTCCAAACCCAAACTTAGCTCTCGATCAAATTTTAATTCATAAGATGTAACAATTAACACAAAATAATCGGGAGTTTGAAAGTCTCGGGTCGTCTCCCTCGAACTATGCAATTAAGATGTCACACTCTTGGTTGTGAAGAAAGGGGTTTCTTCAATCAAGGAACGAAAGATTAAAAGAACTAAGAAATAAAAGAACTAACAAATGATCAAAAAAGGAAAATAATGCAATAAAAAGGAAACAAGATCAAAATTTAGTGAAAATGTGATAAATGTGTAAAGAGCCTTGACTTGGGAATGGAAATTAAGGAATCCTATCATCGTCATAACCACAACTATGGAAACTATGATGAGTTCATCTCACTTCATCAACCCCTAACATCGAGGAGTAAGTCAAGCAAGCATAATTGTCCTTAATCCATAAGTCCTAGCTAACTTACTAATTAACTCAGTAAAAAGCTGGCGTCAATAGAAACAAGAGACAACTAACAACCCAAGAATTATCACTAAATGTCAGACATTATGACTCTAGTATCCTAGGAACTCATTTTCCAATCCTAGGTGTGAAAATCTACTAAAAATCCATAATTGGCATTTTTACAAACACCTTGTGGGCATAAAAGCAAAACATGTAAAATTGCAAAGAAAAGTTAAAGCTATAACCAAACTATTCACAATATCAACAATGGAAACTCAATCAAGCATGTAGAAATTGTAAAACATCAAAATCACCAACAAAAGATTTAAGAAATCAAAATTGTATATATTAACAAAATAGCTTGAACCATAAGAAAATGTAGCAAAAGTAGTATAATTAAAAGGGAAATTAAAGAGCACTTACAATAAGGATGAGCAAAATCTAAGATTAAAACTGAAATTATAAAATTCTACAATGAAACCTAGTTAAAAACCCTAAGAGAGTATTTTCTAATCTACACTACTCCTACTCTTAATTATCTATCTAATGTGTGTAAAGTGAGGCCTCTTCATGTATGTTCATTTCCCTTTGATATAGCAATCCAAATGGCTTCAGCAACTCCAAAAATTGGGCCAAGAGAGCCCCAAATTTGCGAGCCACGTGCTTTATTAATGAAGTCACGCGCTGGGACTTGTGCGTACGCACAAATGTGTGCGTACACACACTTGCTGATTTCTGCACTTGTGCGTATGCATAGGAGGTTGTGGGTACGCACACTTCAGTGTTTGCTTCTCCTTCGTTTTCTTCATGTGTTTTCCCTTTTTGCATGCTTCCTTCCACTTTTGCCTAGCTATTCTTGCCTCTAGGACCTGAAATCACTCAACAAACATATCATGACATCGAATGGAATAAAAGTGGAATTAAAATGATCAATTTAAGCACAATAATGCATGTTTTCACATTTAGGTCCAACTTTGGGAGAAATCACAAAAGTATGCTATTTTGGTGATTAAGTGAGTTTATGTGATAAAATCCATCAAATTCAAACAAAAAATTATCATCAAATATGGACTCATCAATCACTGTCATCGAGCTTTTGGTGATGATGTACTCTGCTCTTCCCCCTCTCTCGATCTGTTCCTCTCCTTAATCACAGCTATGACGGAAACGGCAATATCTCTTCCGTGCTGTCTCTTCTTCCTCTTCTTTTCCTCAATTGCAACTGTGATGGATGGAAGTAACACCACCCCTCTTCTTTAATTTCACTACAAAAAAAGAGACATAAAATGGCACTAATATTACGGCGGTTCTACAAAACCGCATAATATTAGAATATTATGACATTTTGTATGGTGCCATAATTAACACCTGATGGTAGTTTTTGTGGATTAAGGCAATTTTAAAATGCCATTACCACATTGTATAAAACATCCCAACCCTAAATTAACCTTCGTTACACATTCCATGCGAGACGATGGCCACTGCGAGAGAACGGTTGAATCTCTGCCACTCGTAATCTCCTCTGTTCACAATCTCCTCTGACGATGATCATCTCCAACAATGACCTCCTTTGGTGACGTCTTCTCATGCGATGGTCTCATCACACGACTTCTCCTCTCGCGACATCTACTCTAGCAACAATCTCCTTACGCGACGTCTCTTCCTGCGATATCTCATCTAGCGCCGGTCTCCTGTTGTGACGTCTCCTCCGGCAACCTCTCCTCTAGTGATGGTCTCCTCTTGTGACGTTTCCTCCATTGTCAATTTCCTCCTCCGGTATTTTCCTATGCGGCAATCTTATCCATCGATCTACCGTGCTGTAAGTTTCTCCTCCGGCAGCAGACTCGCGAGGTAGGTTCTTCTCCCTTTTTTCCTTTGTTCTCTTGAAAATATTTCATTCTAATCGACTGTCTTAGGCTTGCCTTAGATTGGAAGAAAAAATTTAATTAAATTGGTTTAAATCTCAGCATATTAGTCAAAATAGGTTGCTTACTGTTCTCTTTATTTTGCTTGCAATGTTTCTTATTCTTTAGCTGTTTCTTGTTCTGATTTGGGGGCAGATAATGGTTTGATTGGTTAATTTGATGGTGAATTCTACTCTGCTTTTCTTGTTCTGAGAAGGTAACATGTGTGACTTCTTAGTTGCATGATCTTGATTTATTGTTTCTACCATTGATTTGATAAGCAATATGTATGGGAAGCAGTTGCTGACAGTAACTCCTATGTGATTATACTGTACTTAAAAGTAAGTCATATTTTTAATGTAGACATTCAATTAAACCACTAAAATTTTATATATGTCTTTGATTCTTTTTCTGATTTTTTCCTTTCTTTATTATTACTTTGGTTTAGGCACTTAACATTGTTTTGGACTTGCCAATAACCTTTGGTGCACGAAATTGTGTATGCCAATATTAATGGACTATTTAACACAGCTTCGCACAACTAACCAGCAAGTGCACTGGGTCGTCCAAGTAATACCTTACGTGAGTAAGGGTCGATCCCACGGAGATTGTTGGTTTGAAGCAAGCTATGGTTATTTTATTATTCTTAGTCAGGATATCAATTATAATTATCAGTTTGAATTATGAAAAATAAAAGAGCATAAAATAAATAATTGTTACTTTAATAATGGAGAATATGTTGGAGTTTTGGAGATGCTTTGTCTGCTTTATTTCAGCTTTTCTCTTGTAATCCTCTTCCCACACGCAAGGCTCCTTCCATGGCAAGCTATATGTAGGGTGTCACCGTTGTCAATGGCTACTTCCCATCCTCTCAGTGAAAATGGTCCAAATGCTCTGTCACAGCACGGCTAATCAGCTGTTGGTTCTCGATCATGTTGGAATAGAATCCATTGATTCTTTTGCGTTTGTCATCACGCCCAACACTCGCGAGTTTGAAGCTCGTCACAGTCATCAAATCCCAGAATCTTACTCAGAATACCACAGACAAGGTTTAGACTTTCCGGATTCTCATGAATGCCGCCATCAATTCCAGCTTATACCACGAAGATTCTGATTAAGGAATCTAAGAGATACTCATTCAATCTGATGTAGAACGGAAGTGGTTGTCAGGCACACGTTCATGGATTGAGGAAGGTGATGAGTGTCACGGATCATCACCTTCTTCATAGTTAAGCGCGAATGAACATCTTAGATAAGAACAAGCGTGTTTGAAAGAAAAACAGAAGTAATTGCATTAATTCATCGAGACGCTGCAGAGCTCCTCACCCCCAACAATGGAGTTTAGAGACTCATGCCGTCAAAGAGTGTAAAATTCAGATCTGAAAAATGTCATGAGATACAAAATAAGTCTCTAAAAGTTGTTTAAATACTAAACTAGTAACCTAGGTTTATAGAAAATGAGTAAACTAAGATAATTGGTGCAGAAATCCACTTCTGGGGCCCACTTGGTGTGTGTTGGGGCTGAGACTTAAGCCTCTCACGTGATTTGGCTATTTCTGAAGTTGAACGCTAGGTCGTAACGTGTTTTGGGCGTTGAACTCCAACTTGTAACCTGTTTCTGGCACTGGATGCCAGACTGCAACATGGCACTGGCATTGAACGCCAGTTTACATTATTTATCTTCGTGCAAAGTATGAACTATCATATATTGCTGGAAAGCCCTGGATGTCTACTTTCCAACCCAATTGAGATCGCACCAATTGGACTCCTGTAGCTCCAAAAAAGCCATTCCGAGTGCAGGAAGGTCAGAATCCAACAGCATTAGCAGTCCTTTTTCAACTTAAATCAGATTTTTGCTCAGCTCCCTCAATTTCAGCCAGAAAATACCTGAAATCACATAAAAACACCCAAACTCATAGTAAAGTCCAGAAATATGATTTTTGCTTAAAAACTGATGAGCGGATAATTTATACACTTTTTGGCATTGTTTTTATAATTTTTTGTTAGTTTTTATTATATTTTTATTAGTTTTTAGTTAAAATTCACTTTTCTAGACTTTACTATGAGTTTGTGTGTTTTTCTGTGATTTCAGGTATTTTCTGGCTGAAATTGAGGGACCTAAGCAAAAATCTGATTCAGTGGCTGAAAAGGACTGCAGATGCTGTTGGATTCTAACCTCCCTGCACTCGAAGTGAATTTTCTGGAGCTACAAATACCTAATTGGTGCGCTCTTAATTGCATTGGAAAGTAGACATCCTGGGCTTTCCAGCAATGTATAGTAGTCCATACTTTGCTCGAGATTTAATTGCCCAAATAGGCGTTCCACGTCAGCTCAAGAATTTTGGCGTAAAACGCCGGAACTGGCACAAGAATGGGAGTTAAACGCCCAAACTGGCACAAAAGCTGGCGTTTAACTCCAAGAAAAGTCTCTACACATGAAAGCTTCAATGCTCAGCCCAAGCACACACCAAGTGGGCCCGGAAGTGGATTTTTATGTCATTTACTCATCTTTGTAAACCCTAAGCTACTAGTTCTCTACAAATAGGACCTTTTACTATTGTATTAGACATCTTTTGATCATGTTTTTATGATTGAACCCTCTTTGGGAGGCTGGCCATTCGGCCATGCCTTGATCTTGTTCTTATGTATTTTCAACGTTGGAGTTTCTACACACCATAGATTAAGGTGTGGAGCTCTGCTGTACCTCGAGTATTAATGCAATTACTATTGTTCTTCTATTCAATTCAGCTTTTTCTTGTTCTAAGATATCACTTGTTCCTCAACTTGATGAATGTGATGATCCATGACACTCATCATCATTCTCACCTATGAACGTGTGCCTGACAACCACCTTCGTTCTACCTTAGATTGAGTGGATGTCTCTTGGATTCCTTAATCGGAGTCTTCGTGGTATAAGCTAGAATTGATGGCGGCATTCAAGAGAATCCGGAAGGACTAAACCTTGAATGTGGTATTCTGAGTAGGATTCAAGGATTGAATGACTGTGATGAGCTTCAAACTCGCGATTGTGGGGCGTTAGTGACAGACGCAAAAGAATCACTGGATTCTATTCCGACATGATCGAGAACCGACAGCTGAATAGCCGTGCTGTGACAGAGCGCGTTGAACATTTTCACTGAGAGGACGGGATTGTAGCCATTGACAACAGTGATGCCCAACATACAGCTTGCCATGGAAAGGAGTAAGAAGGATTGGATGAAGACAGTAGGAAAGCAGAGAGACAGAAGGGACAAAGCATCTCCATACGCTTATCTGAAATTCTCACCAATGAATTGCATAAGTATCTCTATCTTTATTTTATGTTTTATTCATCTTTTAATCACTAATTCTCCATAACAATTTGAATCCACCTGACTGAGATTTACAAGATGACCATAGCTTGCTTCATACCAACAATCTCCGTGGGATCGACCCTTACTCGCGTAAGGTTTATTACTTGGACGACCCAATGCACTTGCTGGTTAGTTGTGCGAAGTTGTGATAAAGAGTTGAGATTGCAATTGAGCGTACCATGTTGATGGCGCCATTGATGATCACAATTTCGTGCACCAAAAACTAATAAAATTTTACTAAAAACTAATTAAAACATACTAAAATCTACATGAGGTTACCCCCAAAAAGCATATAAAATATCCGCTCATCACAACACCAAACTTAAACTGTTGCTTGTCCTCAAGCATCTAGATAAATAAAAGAGGATAAAAAGAAATCAAGAAGCAATAATATCTCAGAGTTTTAAGTGAAGCTCAGATTCTAAATAGATAAGCAGGGCTAGTAGATTTTTGCTTCCAAACAGTTTTGGCATCTCACTTTATCCTTTGAAATTCAGAATGATTGGCATCCATAAGAACTCAGAATTCAGGTAGTATTATTGATTCTCCTAGTTTAGTATGTTGATTCTTGAACAAAACTACTTTATGAGTCTTGGCCGTGACCCTAAGCACTTTATTTTCCAGTATTACCACCGGATACATAAATGCCACAAACACATAACTGGGTGAACCTTTTCAGATTGTGACTTAGCTTTGCTCAAGTCCCCAATTAGAGGTGTCCAGAGTTCTTAAGCACACTCTTTTTCTTTGGATCACGACTTTAACCACTCAGTCTCAAGCTTTTCACTTGGACCTGCATGCCACAAGCACATGGTTAGGGACAACTTGATTTAGCCGCTTAGGCCTGGATTTATTTCCTTGGGCCCTCCTATCCATTGATGCTCAAAGCCTTGGATCCTTTTCACCCTTGCCTTTTGGTTTAAAGGGCTATTGGCTTTTTCTACCTCTTTTGCTTGCTTTTATTTTTTTCACAAATTACTGACTTTTCATTTTTTTTCGCAAGCTTGTTTTTTACTGCTTTTTCTTGCTTCAAGAATCAATTTCATGATTTTTCAGATCATCAATAACATTTCTCTTGTTCATCATTCTTTCAGGAGCCAACAATTTTAACATTCATAAAATTCAATATAAAAAATATGCACTGTTCAGGCATTCATTCAGAAGACAAAAAGTATTGCCACCACATATAAATAATTAGAATTTTCCTTATTAAGAACTCGAAAAAAAATATTGCCTCTTTATTCTAAAAATCTACTATTTTATTCATGTTTGATGATGATTAGAAAAATAAATTATAGCTTAATTTGCGGTAAAATCAAAATAGAGATACTAATTACTACTACTAATATATAACTTCTAAGGTAATTTCATAATAAGAACAGTTATCACAGAGTTAAGGCAAAGATTAGGACTCAACAACCTTTATTTTGGGAAGTGGGTGTTCCTCTAGTTTGTGGGATGCTTGATCCTTCAAGAGATAATTTCTGATGCTTCAGTTCCTTCAAGTCACATCTTTGCTCTTCCTCTTCCCTTAGGTGCCATGATCTTGATGAGTTTTAGCTCAGTGATCATGGCAAATCACACCAAACTTAGAGGTTTGCTTGTCCTCAAACAAAAGAAAGGATAGGAGAGGAATAGAGGGAGAGGCAATTTTGAAATTCAAAAGATATGATGAGTTGAAAAAAATTTGAAAAAGAGTTAGATTGGAAAAAGATTTGTGTTTATGGATTAAGATACATTTGATATTTTTGAAAAAGGGATTTTAGAAATTAGGATAAAAATATTTTTTTTATTTTTTTATTTTTTTTATTTTTTTGAAATTGAAGGATGACATTTTGAACATGTTTATGCAAGAAATCATGAATTGAAACATAAAAAATTAGAAAATTTGTGAAGAAAAACGAATTTTACCTCCTCCTCACCATCCTGGCGTTAAACGCCCGAACGCTGCATGTTTTGGGAGTTTAACGCCCAATTGCTGCTTTTCCTGGGCGTTCAACGCCCAGCTGTTGCTTCTTTCTGGCATTGAACGCCAGGTAGTCCTTTGTCACTGGGCGTTTTTCTGAACGCCTAGGACGCTGTAATTCTGGCGTTAAACGCCCAGAAGGAGCTTCTTTCTGGCGTTCAACGCCCAATTGGCTATCCTTATTGGCGTTGAACGCCCAGTGGATGCTTCTTTTGGGCGTTCAACGCCCAAAATATTTCTTACTGGCTTTTTCACGCCAGTGAGCTTCCAAATTCCCTTGTAACTCTGTGAACTCAAACAATTGCTATTCTACCTTGAAGATAACTGAGACATACCTATAAAAATTAATTAATTTAATAAACTTCGTAACTGACTGGGTTGCCTCCCAGTAAGTGCTTCTTTATTGTCTTTAGCTGGACTATTACTGAGCTTTAATCAAGCCTCAGTTTTGAGCATTCTAGCTCAAAATTGCTTTCAAGATAATGTTTAACTCTCTGTCCATTAACAATGAACTTTTTGTTAGAATCATTATCATGAAGCTCTACGTATCCATATGGTGACACCCTTGTAATCACATATGGTCCTCTCCACCGGGATTTCAATTTTCCGGGGAATAATTTGAGCCTATAATTAAATAGCAGAACTTTCTGCCCTAGTTCAAAGACTCTGGATGACAATTTCTTATCATGCCATCTTTTTGCTTTCTCTTTATAAATTTTTGCATTCTCGAAAGCATTGAGTCTAAATTCCTCTAGCTAATTTAACTGGAGCAATCGTTTTTCTCCAGCTAACTTGGCATCAAGGTTTTGGAATCTGGTTGCCCAGTAGGCCTTATGTTCCAGTTCCACTGGCAAGTGACATGCCTTTCCATACACAAGCTGGTATGGAGAGGTCCCTATAGGGGTCTTGAATGCTGATCTGTATGCCCACAGAGCATCATCCAAGCTTCTTGCCCAATCCCTTCTACGGTTAATCACAGTCCGTTCCAGGATTCTTTTAAGTTCTCTATTAGAGACTTCAGCTTGCCCATTTGTCTGTGGATGATATGGAGTGGCCACCCTATGGCTAACTCCGTATCGAACCAAAGTAGAGTAAAGCTGTTTATTGCAGAAATGAGTACCCCCATCACTGACTAATACTCTAGGGGTACCAAATCTGTTGAAGATGTATTTCTGGAGGAATTTCAGCACTGTCTTAGTATCATTAGTGGGTGTTGCTATAGCTTCTACCCATTTGGATACATAATCCACTGCCACCAGAATATAAGTGTTTGAGTATGATGGTGGGAATGGCCCCATGAAGTCAATACCCCATACATCAAACAACTCAATCTCCAAGATCCCTTATTGAGGCATGGCGTAACTGTGAGGCAGATTGCCAGATCTTTGGCAACTGTCACAATTGAGTACAAACACTCGGGAGTCTTTATAGAGAGTAGGCCAGTAGAAGCCACATTGGAGGACTCTTGTGGCTGTTCGCTCACTTCCAAAATGTCCTCCATACTGTGATCCATGGCAGTGCTAGAGGATCTTCTGTGCTTCTTCTTTAGGCACACATCTACGGATCACTCCGTCTGCACATCTCTTGAAGAGATATGGTTCATCCCAAAGATAGTACTTTGCATCTGTGATCAATTTCTTTGATTGCTGCCTACTGTACTCTTTGGGTATGAACCTCACTGCCTTGTAGTTTGCAATGTCTGCAAACCATGGCACTTCCTGGATGGCAAAGAGTTGCTCATCCGGAAAGGTTTCAGAGATCTCAGTAAGAGGGAGGGACGCCCCTTCTACTGGTTCTATTCGGGACAGGTGATCTGCTACTTGGTTCTCTGTCCCTTTTCTGTCTCTTATTTCTATATCAAACTCTTGCAGAAGCAACACCCATCTGATGAGTCTGGGTTTTGAATCCTGCTTTGTGAGTAGATATTTAAGAGCAGCATGATCAGTGTATACAATCACTTTTGATCCTACTAAATAAGATCTGAACTTGTCAATGGCGTAAACCACTGCAAGTAATTCTTTTTCTGTGGTTGTGTAGTTCTTCTATGCGTCATTTAAAACACGGCTAGCATAGTAAATGACGTGCATGAGCTTGTCATGCCTCTGTCCCAACACTACACCAATGGCATGATCACTGACATCACACATCAATTCAAATGGTAATGTCCAGTCTGGTGCAGAGATGATTGGTGCTGTGACCAATTTAGCTTTCAGAGTCTCAAATGCCTGCAGACACTCCTTATCAAAGATAAATGGCGTGTCACCAGCTAGCAGATTACTTAGAGGTTTGGTGATTTTTGAAAAATCCTTTATAAACCTCCTATAGAATCCTGCATGCCCCAAAAAGCTTCTGATTGCCTTAACATTGGCTAGTGGTGGTAATTTTTCAATTACCTCTACCTTAGCTTGATCCACCTCTATTCCCTTGTTCAAAATTTTGTGCCCAAGGACAATTCCTTCAGTCACCATAAAGTGACATTTTTCCCAGTTTAAAACCAGGTTAGTCTCTTGGCACCTTTTAGAACAAGTGCTAGATGGTCAAGACAGGAGCTGAATGAGTCTTCAAATACTGAAAAGTCATCCATGAAGACTTCCAGAAAATTTTCCACAATATCAGAGAAAATTGAGAGCATGCACCTTTGAAAGGTTGCAGGTGCATTCCACAAGCCAAATGGCATCCTTCTGTATGCAAATACTCCAGATGGACATGTGAATGCCGTTTTCTCTTGATCTTGGGGATCTACTGCAATTTGATTATAACCTGAATATCCATCCAGGAAGCAGTAGTATTCATGACCTGCTAGTCTTTCTAGCATCTGGTCTATGAATGGTAAAGAAAAATGATCCTTTCTGGTAGCTGTATTGAGCCTTCTATAATCAATACACATACGCCACCCTGTAACTGTTCTTGTAGGAACCAATTCATTTTTTTCATTATGAACCACTGTCATGCCACCCTTCTTAGGGACGACTTGGACAGGGCTTACCCAGGGGCTATAAGAAATAGGATAAATAATCCCAGCCTCTAGTAATTTAGTGACCTCTTTCTGCACCACTTCCTTCATGGCTGGATTCAGCCGCCTTTGTGGTTGAACCACTGGCTTGGCGTCACCCTCCAATAGGATTTTGTGCATGCATCTGGCTAGGTTAATGCCGTTAAGATCACTGATGGACCATCCAAGAGCTGTCTTGTGTGTCCTTAGCACTTGAATTAGTGCTTCCTCTTCCTGTGGCATTAAGGTAGAGCTTATGATCACAGGAAAGGTGTCACCCTCTCCCAGAAATGCATATTTCAGGGAGTGTGGTAATGGTTTGAGCTCGGGTTTAGGAGGTTTCTCCTCTTCCTGAGGGATTTTCAGAGGTTCTATTGTTCTCTCTGATTCCTCCAGATCAGGCTGAACATCTTTAAAGATATCCTCTAGCTCTGATTCGAGACTCTCAGCTATATTGACCTCTTTTACCAGAGAGTCAATAATATCAATGCTCATGCAGTCATTTTGGGTGTCTGGATGTTGCATGGCTTTGACAACATTCAACTTGAACTCATCCTCATTGACTCTCAGGGTTACTTCCCCTTTTTGAACATCAATAAGGGTTCGGCCAGTTGCTAGGAAAGGTCTTCCCAGAATGAGAGTTGCACTCTTGTGCTCCTCTATTTCCAGCACCACAAAGTCAGTAGAAAAGGTAAATGGCCCAACCTTGACAATCATGTCTTCAATCACGCCTGATGGGTATTTAATGGAGCCATCAACAAGTTGAAAACATATCCGGGTTGGTTTGACTTCTTCGGTCATACCAAGCTTTGTGATAATAAATGCAGGTATTAGGTTGATACTTGCCCCAAGATCACATAGAGCTTGCTTGGTGCAAGTACCCTCTAATGTGCATGGTATCATAAAGCTTCTGGGATCCTTAAGCTTCTCAGGTAAGCTTTTCAGGATAACTGTACTGCATTCTTCAGTGAGGTAAACTTTTTCAGTTTCCCTCCAATCCTTCTTATGACTTAAGATCTCTTTCATGAACTTAGCATAAGAGGGTATTTGCTCAAGTGCCTCTGCAAACGGAATCTTTATTTCAAGAGTCCTGAGATAGTCTGCAAAGCGAGCAAATTGCTTATCCTGTTCCGCTTGGCGGAGTTTCTGAGGATAAGGCATTTTGGCTTTATATTCCTCAACCTTAGTTGCTGTAGGTTTATTGCCTACAGATGTGGGTTGAGAAGCCTTTTTAGAGGGGGTGTTATCAGCACTTGTATGTGTCTGATCTCCCACTGGCGTTCGAATGCCAGGGGTGGAAGCTGGAGTGCCGTTAGACGCCAGCTCCTTACCTGTTTCTGGCGTTTGAATGCCAGAACTGTGCTTCCTTTGGTCGTTCAACACCGATTCATTGCTTGTTTCTGGCGTTGAACGCCAGAACTGAGCATGGTCTGGTCGTTCAGCACCAGCTTTATACCCATTTTCTGGCGTTTGAGTGCCAGAGTTATTCCTCTCTGGGCTCTGACTGTCCTCAGATGGATTTTGGGTGGTTTGATCGTTTCTTGGCTTTCTGCTACCTTGAAGTGAGGTATTTAATATTTTTCCACTTCTTAATTGAACTGCTTGGTATTCTTCTGTTATTTGTTTTGATAACTACTGTTCTGTTTGCTTCAACTGTGCTTCCATATTCATATTAGCCATTCTTGTTTCTTGTAGTATCTCCTTGAATTCGGCCAGCTGCTTTGTTAGAAAATCGAGTTGCTAATTGAATTCAGTAACTTGTTCTACCGGACTGAGTTCAGCAGTTATTGTTTTAGCCTCTTCGTTGATGGAAGGTTCACTGTTTAAGTACAGATGATGATTTCTGGCAACTGTATCAATAAGCTCTTGAGCTTCTTCTATTGTCTTTCTCATGTGGATAGATCCACCAGCTGAGTGGTCTAGAGAAATCTGAGCTTTCTCTGTAAGCCCATAATAGAAGATGTCTAATTGCACCCACTCTGAAAACATTTCAGAGGGGCATTTTCTTAGCATCTCTCTGTATCTCTCCCAGGCATCATAAAGGGATTCATTATCTCCTTGTTTGAAGCCTTGGATGCTTAGCCTTAGCTGTGTCATCCGTTTTGGAGGAAAATAGTGACTCAGGAATTTTTTTGACAGCTGTTTCCATGTCTTTATGCTGTCCTTAGGTTGGTTATTTAACCACCTCATAGCTTGGTCCTTTACAGCAAATGGAAACAGTAATAATCTGTAGACATCCTGATCTACTTCCTTATCATGTACTGTGTCAGCAATTTGTAAAAACTGTGCCAGAAACTCTGTAGCTTCTTCTTGTGGAAGACCGGAATATTGGCAACTTTGCTGCACCATGATAATGAGCTGAGGATTCAACTCAAAGCTACTGATTCCAATGGAGGGTATACAGATACTACTCCTATATAAAGCAGTAGTGGGGTTAGCATATGACCCTAGAGTCCTTCTGGACTGTTCATTTCCACTTAGGTCCATGATGGAGAAAGAGAGATGACGTGGATTTATTTTATTAATTTTTTTATATATTTTCGAAATAATAAAATAAAATAAAATAAAATAAAATGAAATAAAAAAACGAAATAAAAATAAAAATAAAAATTTGAAAATATTTTATGAAGATTTTCGAAAAAAAATGAGGAGAGAGAAATTGGTTAGGATATTTTCGAAAATTTTGAGAAAAGATAAGATAGAAGATATGATTTGTAAAAGATAAATATGATAGGAAAAGATATAAAAGATATTTGAAAAAGATAAATTTGTTTTGAAAAAGATATTGTGAAGATTTGAAAAAGATATTTATGAGTTGAAAAGATTTTAAGAAGGAAAAGATATAGATTTGTTTTGAAAAAGATATAATAATTTTTTTTTAAATCTTAAAAGGATAAGATTTGAAAAATTTTGAAATTGAAATCAGAATTTTTATAAAAAAAAATTCGAAAATATGGCTTAAAAATAGTTAGAAAAGATATATTTTTTTGAATTTTGAATTTTATGATGAAAGAGAACAACACATAAAAGATACAAGACTCAAAATTTTTAGATCTAATGCTCCTTATTTTCGAAAATTTATGAAGGAAAACACCAAGGAACACCAAACTTAAAAATTTTAAGATCAAAACACAAGAAAGACTCAAGAACACCTTGAAGATTCACAAGAATACAAGAACAAAAGAAAGAACACCAAACTTAAAATATTTAGAAAACTTCAATAAAATTTTTGAAAATTATAAAAAAGATTGACAAGAAAACACCAAACTTAAAGTTTGGCACAAGATTAAATCAAGAAAAATTATTTTTGAAAAAGATTTTTAAAAAGAAGATACCCAATTACCAAGAACATAGACCAACGCTCTAGCCAATTGGGCAATAAATGTAACACTTGTTTTGAATAGGTATATTCCTTTTGGAAGACTAATGCTTTGGGAAAAACACAAGCGAAACAAGAAAAGACACAAAACAAGAAAAATTAAAGATCAACAAGAAAAATCAACAAGAACAACTTGAAGATCAAAGAGCACAAATTCGAAAATTTAAAGGGAAAATATAAAATATGTAATTGACACCAAACTTAGAACAAAACACTAAACTCACGAAAAATTAAAAATTTGATAAAGAAAAATAATATTTTTGAAAAATTTTTGAAAAGGGAATAAAGGACTTAGAATTTAATGACTCTATAGCAACAAAAATAAATTATTCCTAATCTAAGCAATAAAATAAACCTTTAGTTGTTCAAACTCGAACAATCCCCGGCAACGGCGTCAAAAACTTGGTGCACGAAATTGTGTATGCCAATATTAATGGACTATTTAACACAGCTTCGCACAACTAACTAGCAAGTGCACTGGGTCGTCCAAGTAATACCTTACGTGAGTAAGGGTCGATCCCACGGAGATTGTTGGTTTGAAGCAAGCTATGGTTATTTTATTATTCTTAGTCAGGATATCAGTTATAATTATCAGTTTGAATTACGAAAAATAAAAGAGCCTAAAATAAATAATTGTTACTTTAATAATAGAGAATATGTTGGAGTTTTGGAGATGCTTTGTCTGCTTTATTTCAGTTTTTCTCTTGTAATCCTCTTCCCACATGCAAGGCTCCTTCTATGGCAAGCTATATGTAGGGTGTCACCGTTGTCAATGGCTACTTCCCATCTTCTCAGTGAAAATGATCCAAATGCTCTGTCACAGCATGGCTAATCAGCTGTTGGTTCTCGATCGTGTCGGAATAGAATCCATTGATTCTTTTGCGTTTGTCATCACGCCCAACACTCGCGAGTTTGAAGCGCGTCATAGTCATCCAATCCCAGAATCATACTCGGAATACCACAGATAAGGTTTAGACTTTCCGGATTCTCATGAATGCCGCCATCAATTCCAGCTTATACCACGAAGATTCTGATTAAGGAATATAAGAGATACTCATTCAATCTGATGTAGAACAGAAGTGGTTGTCAGGCACACGTTCATGGATTTAGGAAGGTGATGAGTGTCATGGATCATCACCTTCTTTATAGTTAAGCGCGAATGAACATCTTAAATAAGAACAAGCGTGTTTGAATGGAAAACAGAAGTAATTGCATTAATTCATCGAGACGCTGCAGAGCTCCTCACCCCCAACAATGGAGTTTAGAGACTCATGCCGTCAAGAGTATAAATTTCAGATATGAAAAATGTCATGAGATACAAAATAAGTCTCTAAAAGTTGTTTAAATACTAAACTAGTAACCTAGGTTTACAGAAAATGAGTAAACTAAGATAATTGGTGCAGAAATCCACTTTTGGGGCCCACTTGGTGTGTGCTGGGGCTGAGACTTAAGACTCCCACATGCTTGGGCTGTTTCTGGAGTTGAACGCCAGGTTGTAACATGTTTTGGGCATTGAACTCCAACTTGTAACCTGTTTCTGGCGCTGGATGCTAGACTGCAACATGGCACTGGCATTGAACGCCAGTTTACATCATCTATCTTCGCGCAAAGTATGGACTATTATCTATTGCTGGAAAGCCCTGAATGTCTACTTTCCAACCCAATTGAGAGCGCGCCAATTGGAGTTCTGTAGCTCCAAAAAATCCATTCGGAGTGCAGGGAGGTCAGAATCCAACAGCATCAGCAGTCCTTTTTCAGCCTAAATCGGATTTTTGCTCAGCTCCCTCAATTTCAGCCAGAAAATACCTGAAATCACATAAAAATAGACAAACTCATAGTAAAGTCCAGAAATATGATTTTTTCTTAAAAACTAATAAAATTTTACTAAAAACTAATAAATTTTACTAAAAACTAAAAACTAATAAAATTTACCCCCAAAAAGCGTATAAAATATCCGCTCATCAACCTTGCTGAAAATCATTTGGCTCTCTACGATGATTCCATGCTTTTCCCCTTGTGCTCCAAGCTCATTTCTCTCTACATCTCTTCACTCTTCTCCAACTCTGTGCTGTTTACAACTAGGTTTGCCAATTCTCTATTTATTAGCAATTTCGAGTGTTTTACTTTTATAATTGAAGATGTTGTTGCTAATGTGTGTTGATTGTCCACTTTTTGCTAATTCCATTACTTCCATCCAGATAATATGTCCTCAGAAGAAAAGTTGAAAATTGAACTTGCAAAGGTTAGAGATGAGTTCAAAATGTGAGATTCAGATTGTGGATCTACTCGAGTTCAAGGTAAGGGCTATTATTAATTAACTATTTTATTTATGAGAAAGCTGTGGAAAGAAGGGAATGAATTTGCTTTAGTTACCTTCCTATCAATCTGAAATATTGTGTGGCTGTCTTATTGCAATATAGGTTCATAATTAGATGAAAGTGATAATAAATGTCTTAGAAATGCTTATGAAAATGGTTATAAGAACTTGTTAAGGAATCAATGATGTCATTTTAGTTTCATGCAGTTGCACAATCACAACTAAGAAGGTGAGTTACATCTTTCAACATCTATCATTGATCTTAATCTTCTATATATTGAAATGAAAATAACTACTGGTGAAAAAAGAGCGGTTTGTAACACAATCATGTATTGAAGCCTTTGCATGCTAAACATGCCCAATTCACATACTTTCAATGACAGACTTTTGAGACAAACAAATTTATGTGATAGGATTGATTTTTGCCTTTATTTGGTGTAAAGTGCATGATCTGTTTAGGGTTTAGAAGATTTTCCTCTTTGGTGTGTTGAGAGATTGAAATGCTATGCTATGTGCTATAATTGATAAACCATGCAGTGCATGCCAATCCTTATATATATTTGCTAAAAGAACTCAAAATGGCCATTTACAAAGTACCAAATAAATGCCAAAAAAGTAATCTCTTGAAATGTTATCAATAGTCGGAAGGGAATAATTAAAAACTTTAGATTTTCTTCCAACAAATACACCAGAACACTGCAAAAATCGAGGATTATTATACGATCTTTGATTCTTTATGAGAGGCAAACTTAGAATTGTCTAAAGAGATCTTGATTCATGTTAATGTATAAAGATATGTACCACTTAATCAAAATCTAGACTACACACTATACACTATACACAGTTAGATACAAAGAGCCCTACACTTTTGGAACATGTCATTCAATTTTATAAGAAGCACTCTTTTTTTTCTCAGTTTTATTTGGTGAACTGAAACATGTTGGCCTTTTTTTTCTCCCCAACCAATATACAGATATTGAATCAAAGTTAAGAAGAATTGAGGATGACCCTGAAGGATCTGGGACTTCCCATTTGCATAGTATTATTCAAGGAGTTAATTTGTAAACTAATCGTACTTTAAAGCCTTTGTTTGAGAGACAAGTGAGTAAAGTCTAAATCTTATATTTTCTTGTGGTATCTTTTTGAATATTTCAGAATAAGTTTTTTCATGAATTATTTCAACTTACTAAGTACTATCCGTGGTAGCATTAAGCAAGGGGAAATTTGATTTGGTAGACAGGGAATACAAGAAGGCTAAGTCAATTACTCTTCCCTCTCATGTATGTGACTATTATTTTGATTTAAATCTTTTTATTGGTTACTCTTGTTTGATTGGTGGTGGTAAGCTATATTATTTTAGAGGTTTATTGAAATTTCAATATACATGTCACTGAGGTTTTTTCCATTGAAGAGTCACCTTTCAAAGAATGGAAGCTATTCCATCATTTACCATGTGATATAATATTTATGGATTTTCTCTTCTATTTCTGAACAACTTGTCATACTCTTTTCTTATTGAAGTTAGCCTTTCATATGATCTTGAATCAGATTCAGGTGGGGATCCTAAAATGTGTTCTCGAAGAAGTTGAAAAAGTGATGAATGAGTTCAAGGCAATGCTTTTAAAATTGCATTTCATATTGGACATGACATTGGTACAGTTTGCCTTGGTAAATTTAGAATAAAACATGACTATTCAAATTGTTATGTGAGAAAAGACTGAGTCTACCCTAATAAACATTATACATTCTAGAAGTTTCTAAAATTGTATGAATCTATCAAGTAGTATTGCCTTCTTGTTTCTTTGTTTTTTGGTCTTCTTTCTATATTCTGCTTGCAGGGTGATTTTTACACATGTTTATTCTCCATGTAGATTGAAAATACTGTGAGGTTGCTGTTGGATTTAGAACCAGAGTCTAATCCATTCTGGCATTATTTGAATATACAGATTTGGAAATTTTGTTCGTACCTATTGTTTAAAATATTTATCATTTATTTTCATATTTTGCTGCTAGAGTTGTTGTAACTTTGCATATATATTGTGTAGCTTTATAGCTCCCTTGTCCAATGTCCCTTTTACTTTTAATATTCTCTCTTTTATAAGCTTCAGTTATTCCTTAAGAACCTTAAGGCTTGTTTGGATTGTGAAAATACTTTTTTTATTTCCATTATTTTTTGTTTTTAAGATTGTGAAGAAAATAAAAATAATTCGTATTTTCTATTTTCTATCACTCACAAAATCCTGAAAATAGAAAATATTTTCACAAAAACAAGCCTTTAGTTTTTACTTTGAAATAGCTGAATGTAGAGTCCATTGGGTTCTATTCCTTTATAAAATTAGAGAATCTGAGGTTTGATTGAGAATTGTACATTAGATCATGAGGTCAGAATGGAACATCTGAAGAAGAAATTGGATGAAAAGGGCTCTTTCTAATGCTAAGTGGAGGAATATTCAAGATGAATTGGATGAATTTGTAAGTACAAACTGCATTAAGTTGATTGTTGGGTTGTTCTTTAGTTGACTTAAGAAAATTGCATTAAGTTTTTCCTTTTTAATATTCTTTTTACAACTATTGTCAGTTAGATATCAACAGTTCTCCTATTGTTGACCCAATCTCATATGGTAGATCTAACCGGTGAAGAGCTTGATGCTCTAAGAGGAAAGTATATCCTAGATTAACTACTGTAATCATTCGCCACATACCAACTCTCTCAAAGGTTGCACTCTCTGTTTTTAGTGGAAAATTTGCTAAGGTACTATGAGTTTATTAATTTATTTTTGACTTAGTCTATGTATGCATGAGTTATTTGTGACATTTTTATTTTGAGTTTTAATTTAGGCATGTCTAAATCACCATGCTTAAAAAACTCTTCCACTTCTCGTTGTAATCTAGTTGCTGTCTTTGATTGCCATTGCCTTTTTAACTGGGTTTACTGCTTTATTGTTTTTTTGCTTTTACCATTGTATATAGTCTTTTTTAATGCTGGTTTATTTTCTTCAAGATGTCATACGGAATTGACGTGGCTGAAATTGGCAGATTAAGAATTATTAAGAAAAATAGCGTTGCAAGTACAGCTCTTAACCTGCAAAAATCCACTTGTCAATTTAGAAAAGAGTTATCACAAATTTTAGAAATAAAATACTGGGAGTATGAGTCCCAGGTCGTCTCCCAACGAGTTGCAGGAAGATGTGCTATTTTATTAATCAGAGGTTTTCCAAAAGGTTTTTGAGTTTGAATAACAGGAAATTAAATCAGAGAATTTATGTAATTTAAACAAAAATCTTGATCGGGAGAAGATTAATCAGAAGTTCTATCCTTGTTGGAATTTTCTCAAGATAAATTAATAATTAGTGGTTGTTTCTACTTAGTTATCCCTCAACGAATGAAGGAAAGTCAAGTTAAAAGTCAACTTCTATTCACAAGTCCTAATCCTCTCCCTTGGAAATGATTAGAGTTAGTGACTAACAAGCCAACCAACAATGAACCAATTTCAATTGAACTCTTGAGTATTCCAACTCAAGGTTCTCCTTTTAATCAACTTCCAATCAAGTTGAAAAACTACTCCATTATCATAAATGTAGACTTCACAAAATTAAGAGGGAAAATAAAAAGAAGACATGATAAACAATAATCAAAGAGATCAATTAAAAATAAAAATAGTCTTTGTATTAATAAACTCTAAAAATAATCCAATCGTAACTCTGGGCAAATTAAAGATATGAAAGAGTAAGTGAAAGTAGGTAAACAAACTAGAATGACCAGTTCCGGAGGTAGACTCTTCTTAATAATCAAGCCAAAATCTTGAAATCCTAAATTATGAGTTTAAAGAAAAACCTAGAGGAAAAGTAAAATCAGATCTAAAACTAAAAATTATGCGGAATGAGAATTGTCTTTTGTCTCTGCATGTTTCTTGGCTCTAATCTGCGTTTCTGGGCCAAAAACTGGGTTAAAACGTGGCACAGAATCCACGCCAGTGACTTCTGTAAATTCTGCAGATCGCGCACATCACGTGACCGCATCGTCCATGCATTCGCGTCACTCAATGTTTTTCGTGCCATGCGTGCGCGTCGTCCACGCATTCGCGTCACTTGTGCAGCTTCCGATCCACGCGTTCACATCAGGCACGCGAGCACATCACTGCGGTTTCCTCCATTACGCGCGGTCGCGTGAGCCATGCGCCTGCGTCACTTCTCGCTGGTCATCTCCTCAATTTCTTGTGTTCCTTCCCTTTTTACAAGCTTCCTCTCCATTCTCTAAGTCATTCCTACCCTATGAAGCCTGAAACACTTAACACACAGATCATGACATCGAATGGTATAAAGGAGAATAAAAATATACAATTAAAAGATCTTTAGGAAGAAAGTTTTCAATCATAGAACAATTTTGGGAAGGACTTGTAATATCATGATAATCATATGAATAAGTGGGTAAAAGACTTGATAAAACCACTCAATTAAACACAATATAAATCATAAAATAATGGTTTATCAACCTCCCCATACTTAAACATTAGCATGTCCTCATGCTTAGTTGAAGGAGATAAATATAAATAAATAGGGACATGCAAGACTCATGCAATGCAATGCAACCTACATATATGAATGCAACTAGATGATTTTGTCTATCTGATTAAAATTAAATAAGTTCTCTAAGACAAAATGATGAGCGGATAATTTGTACGCTTTTTGGCATTATTTTTAGTATGTTTTTAGTATAATCTAGTTGGTTTTTAGTATATTTTTGTTAGTTTTTAGTTAAAATTTATTTTTCTGGACTTTACTATGAGTTTGTGTGTTTTTCTATAATTTCAGGTATTTTCTGGCTGAAATTGAGGGACCTGAGCAAAAATCTGATTCAGAGACTAAAAAGGACTACAGATGCTGTTGGATTCTGACCTCCCTGCACTCGAAGTGGATTTTCTGGAGCTACAGAAGCCCAATTGGCGCGCTCTCAACGGCGTTGGAAAGTAGACATCCTGGGCTTTCCAGCAATATATGATAGTCTATACTTTGCCCAAGAATTGATGGCCCAAACCGGCGTTCAAAGTCACCATCAGAATTCCCAGCGTTAAACGCCGGAACTGGCACAAGAATGGGAGTTAAACGCCCAAACTGGCATAAAAGCTGGCGTTTAACTCCAGGAGAAGTCTCTACACGAAAATGCTTCAATTCTCAGCCCAAGCACACACCAAGTGGGCCCGGAAGTGGATTTTTATGTCATTTACTCATCTTTGTAAACCTTAGGCTACTAGTTCTTTATAAATAAGACATTTTGCTATTGTATTTTGATCTTGGTAGCTACCTTTGTTCTTATGCTATCTTAGATCATTAGGAGGCTGGCCATTCGGCCATGCCTAGACCTTGTTCTTATGTATTTTCAACGGTGGAGTTTCTACACACCATAGATTAAGGTGTGGAGCTCTGCTGTACCTCGAGTATTAATGCAATTACTATTATTTTTCTATTCAATTCCGCTTGTTCTTATTCCAAGATATCACTTGTTCTTCAACTTGATGAATGTGATGATCTGTGACACTCATCATCATTCTCACCTATGAACGTGTGCCTGACAACCACCTCCGTTCTACCTTAGATTGGGTGGATATCTCTTGGATTCTTTAATCGAAATCTTCGTGGTATAAGCTAGAATTGATGGCGGCATTCAAGAGAATCCGGAAGGTCTAAACCTTGTCTGTGGTATTCTGAGTAGGATTTGATGATTGAATGACTGTGACGAGCTTCAAACTCGCGATTGTGGGGCGTTAGTGACAGACGCAAAAGAATCACTGGATTCTATTCCAACCTAATTGAGAACCGACAGATGAATAGCCGTGCCGTGACAGGGTGCGTTGAACATTTTCACTGAGAGGATGGGAGGTAGCCACTGACAACGGTGAAACCCTACATACAGCTTGCCATGGAAAGGAGTAAGAAGGATTGGATGAAGACAGTAGGAAAGCAGAGAGACGGAAGGGACCAAGCATCTTCATACGCTTATCTGAAATTCCTACCAATGAATTACATAAGTATCTCTATCTTTATCTCTAAGTTTTATTCATCATTCATAACCAATTGAGTTTTCCTGACTAAGATTTACAAGGTGACCATAGCTTGCTTCATACCAACAATCTCTGTGGGATCAACCCTTACTCGCGTAAGGTTTATTACTTGGACGACCCAGTACACTTGCTGGTTAGTTGTGCGAAGTTGTGATAAAGAGTTGAGATTACAATTGAGCGTACCATGTTGATGGCGCCATTGATGATCACAATTTCGTGCACCAAGTTTTTGGCGCCGTTTGCCGGGGATTGTTCGAGTTTGGACAACTGACGGTTCATCTTATTGCTTAGATTAGGTATTTTTTCTTCAGAGTTCTTAAGAATGAATTCTAGTGTTTCAAGGTGATGTTCTTATCATCACCAAAGCTGATTAATCTTCATCAATTTAGCTCTTGAATGCAATGTTCTGCTGAAGCTTGGCTAGCCATGTCTAATTTCTTTAGACTGAAGCTTTAGACTAACATTGCATGTTCCTGGAATTCTCATTAAGAATTTTGATACCTTTATTTTCTTTTCCACTTAATTTTCGAAAAAGCACAAAAAAATTACAAAATCATAAAATCCAAAAAATTTCTTGTTTGAGTCTAGAGTCTCATTTTAAGTTTGGTGTCAATTGCATGTTTATGTTCTTCTTGCATTCATGCATGTGTCTTCAGTGATCTTCAAGATTTTCTTGATGATTTCATTGCTCTGATCTTTAAATTCTCTTGACTTGAGTGTTTTGTGTGTCTCATATGCATTCTCATTTTGTCAGTGTCAGTAGTATACAAACTGCTAAGTTTGGTGTCTTGCATGCATTGTTATTTGATTTTAGTTGCATTTTGATTATTCCTCATTATTAAAAATCCAAAAATATTTTTAATTTGTGTCTTTTCAAGTCAATAATATAGAGGATTGAAGATTCAGAACATACAGCAGAGGAACTACACAGAAAAAGCTGGGCGTTCAAAATGCCCAGTGAAGAAGACAGACTGGCGTTTAAACGCCAGCCAAGGTGCCTGGCTGGGCATTTAACGCCCAAAAGGGTAGAGTTTTGGGCGTTAAACGCCAGAATGTGCACCATTCTGGGCGTTTAACGCCAGGATGGCATAAGAGGGAAGATTCTGTTTTCAATTCAAATTTTTTTCAAGTTTTCAAAATTTTTCAAAATCAAATCTTTTTCAAATCAAATCTTTTCAATCAAATCTTTTTCAAAATCAATTTCTTTCTATTTTCAAAAAAAAATACTTGCTATCAATTAATGATTTGATTCAACATTTCAAGTATGTTGCCTTTTCTGTTGAGAAAGGTTTAATGTTTGAATCATATCTTTTCTTGTTAGCCAAGTTATTAATTTTTAAAATCAAATCTTTTTTTAAAATGTTTTTCAAATCATATCTTCTCAATCACATCCTTTTAAAACCAATCATATTTTCCTAATCACATCTTTTTCAAAATAGTTTTCAATCATATCTTTTTAATTTCTTATTTCAAAATCTTTTTCAAAAATCACTTTACTTCTTTCTCAATCATGGTTTTCGAAAATCAATTAAAAGTTTTTCAAAATGTTTTTAAAATCTTTTTAATATTTTCGAAAAGTTCTTCCCCTCTTTTCACATCCTTCTATTTATGGACTAACATTATTCCTTAATGCACAATTCGAACTCCATCTTCTTTGATAAAGTTCGAATTTTCTACTTCTGCCTTCTATTTTTCTTTTCCTCTGACACCTCAAGGAGTCTCTATACTGTGACATAGAGGATTCCATATTTTCTTGTTCTCTTCTCTTTCATATGAGCAGGAGCAAAGACAAGAGCATTCTTGTTGAGGCTGATCCTGAACCTGAAAGGACCTTGAAGCGAAAGCTAAGAGAAGCTAAGGCACAATTCTCTGTAGAGGACCTAACAGAAATCTTCAAAGAAGAATAACACATGGCAGCCGAAAACAACAACAATGCCAACAATGCAAGGAAGGTGCTGGGTGACTTTACTGCACCTACTCCCGACTTCTATGGGAGAAGCATCTCTATCCCTGCTATTGGAGCAAACAACTTTGAGCTTAAGCCTCAATTAGTTTCTCTAATGCAACAGAATTGCAAATTCCATGGACTTCCATTGGAAGATCCTCATCAGTTTTTAACTGAATTCTTGCAAATTTGTGACACTGTCAAGACTAATGGGGTTGACCCTAAGGTCTACAGACTTATGCTATTCCCTTTTGCTGTAAGAGACAGAGCTAGAATATGGTTGGACTCACAACCTAAAGAAAGTCTGAACTCTTGGGAAAAGCTAGTCAATGCCTTCTTGGCAAAGTTCTTTCCACCTCAAAAATTGAGTAAGCTTAGAGTGGAAGTCCAAACCTTCAGACAGAAGAAAGGAGAATCCCTCTATGAAGCTTGGGAAAGATACAAACATATAATCAGAAAGTGTCCCTCTGATATGCTTTCTGAATGGAGCATCATAGGTATTTTCTATGATGGTCTGTCTGAACTGTCCAAGATGTCTTTGGATAGCTCTGCTGGAAGATCTCTTCATCTGAAGAAGACGCCTACAGAAGCTCAAGAACTAATTGAAATGGTTGCAAATAACCAATTCATGTACACTTCTGAAAGGAATCCTGTGAACAATGGGACAAATCAGAAGAAAGGAGTTCTTGAGATTGATACTCTGAATGCCATATTGGCTCAGAACAAAATATTGACTCAGCAAGTCAATATGATTTCACAAAGTCTGTCTGGAATGAAAAATGCACCAGGTAGTACTAAGGAAGCTTCATCTGAAGAAGAGGCTTATGATCCTGAGAACCCTTCAATGGAAGAGGTGAATTACATGGGAGAACCCTATGGAAACACCTATAATCCTTCATGGAGAAATCATCCAAATCTCTCATGGAAGGATCAACAGAGACCTCAACAAGGTTTCAACAATAATAATGGTGGAAGAAACAGGTTTAGCAATGGCAAGCCTTTTCCATCATCTTCTCAGCAACAGACAGAGAGTTCTAAGCAGAACACCTCTGACTTAGCAACCATGGTCTCTGATCTAATCAAAACCACTCAAAGTTTCATGATTGAAACAAGGTCCTCCATTAGAAACTTGGAGGCACAAGTGGGACAGCTGAGCAAGAAAATTACTGAACTCCCTCCTAGTACTCTTCCAAGCAATACAGAAGAAAATCCAAAAGGAGAGTGCAAGGCCATCAACATGGCCGAATTTGGAGAGGAGGGAGAGGCAGTGAACGCCACTGAGGAAGACCTCAATGGACGTCCACTGACCTCCAATGAGTTCCCCAATGAGGAACCATGGGAATCTGAGGCTCCCACTGAGACCATAGAGATTCCATTGGAAATACTTCTGCCATTCATGAGCTCTGATGAGTATTCTTCCTCTGAAGAGGATGAGTATGTCACTGAAGAGCAAGTTGCTAAATACCTTGGAGCAATCATGAAGCTAAATGACAAGTTATTTGGTAATGAGACTTGGGAGGATGAACCCCCTTTGCTCACTAAAGAACTGGATGACTTGTCTAGGCAGAAATTACCTCAAAAGAGATAAGATCCTGGGAAGTTCTCAATACCTTGTGCCATAGGCACCATGACCTTCAAGAAGGCCTTGTGTGACCTAGGGTCAAGTGTAAACCTCATGCCTCTCTCTGTAATGGAGAAGCTAGGAATCTTTGAGGTGCAAGCTGCAAAAATCTCACTAGAGATGGCAGACAATTCAAGAAAACAAGCTTATGGACTTGTAGAGAATGTTCTGGTAAAAGTTGAAGACCATTACATCCCTGCTGATTTCATAGTCCTAGAGACTGGGAAGTGCATGGATGAATCCATCATCCTTGGCAGACCCTTCCTAGCCACAGCAAAGGCTGTGATTGATGTTGATAGAGGAGAATTGATCATTCAAGTGAATGAAGAATCCTTTGTGTTTAAGACTCAAGGATATCCCTCTGTCACCATGGAGAGGAAGCATGAAGAACTTCTCTCAAAACAGAGCCAAATAGAGCCCCCACAGTCAAACTCTAAGTTTGGTGTTGGGAGGCCACAACCAACTTCTAAGTTTGGTGTTGAACTCCCACATTCAAACTCTAAGTTTGGTGTTGGGAGGTTCCAACATTGCTCTGAGCATCTGTGAGGCTCCATGAGAGCCCTCTGTCAAGCTACTGACATTAAAGAAGCGCTTGTTGGGAGGCAACCCAATGTTTTATATTTTATCTATTTTCCTTTGTTATTTTTTTTGTAGGTTGATGATCATGAGAAGTCACAAAATTAATTGAAAAAGCAAAAACAAAATAAAAAACAGAAAGAAAAACAGCACACCCTGGAGGAAGATCTTGCTGGCGTTTAAACGCCAGTAAGGCTAGCAGATGGGCGTTTAACGCCCAGTCTGGCACCATTTTGGGCGTTTAACGCCAGAAAGGGGCACCAGACTGGCGTTAAACGCCAGAAAAGGGCAAGAAGTTGGCGTTAAACGCCAGAAAGGGGCACCAGCCCGGCGTTTAACGCCAGAATTGGCACAGGGAGCAATTTTGCTCGCCACTTGGTGCAGGGATGACTTTTCCTTGACACCTCAGGATCTGTGGACCCCACAGGATCCCCACCTACCCCACCACTCTCTCTCTTCTTCACCCATTCACCAATCACCTCAACACCTCTTCCCCAAAAACCCTTCACCTATCAAATCCCATCTTTCTCTTCACCACTCACATCCATCCTTAATAAAACCCCACCTACCCCACCATTCAAATTCAAACCACTTTCCCACCCAAACCCACCCTCCTATAGCCGAACCCTACCCCTCTCTCCACTCCTATATATACCCCTGTTCACTCCTTCATTTTCACACAACCTAAACACTCCTTCTTCCCCTTTGGCCGAACCACAAAGCCATCTCCATCTCCTTCATTTCTTCTTCTTCTATTCTCTTCTTTCTTCTTTTGCTCGAGGACGAGCAAACCTTTTAAGTTTGGTGTGGTAAAAGCATTGCTTTTTGTTTTTCCATAACCATTTATGCCATCCAAGGACGGAGAAACCTCTAGAAAGAGGAAAGGGAAGGCAAAAGCTTCCACCTCCGAGTCATGGGAGATGGAAAGATTCATCTTAAGGATGCATCAAGACCACTTCTATGAAGTGGTGGCCTTGAAGAAGGTGATCCCCGAGGTCCCTTTCAAACTCAAAAAGAGTGAATATCCGGAGATCCGACATGAGATCCGAAGAAGAGGTTGGGAAGTTCTTACCAACCCCATTCAACAAGTCGGAATCTTAATGGTTCAAGAGTTCTATGCCAATGCATGGATCACCAAGAACCATGATCAAAGTGTGAACCCGGACCCAAAGAATTGGCTTACTATGGTTCGGGGGAAATACTTGGATTTTAGTCCGGAAAATGTAAGGTTGGCATTCAACTTGCCCATGATGCAAGGAGATGAACATCCTTACACTAGAAGGGTCAACTTTGATCAAAGGTTGGACCAAGTCATCACAGTCATTTGTGAAGAGGGCGCCCAATGGAAGAGAGATTCAAGAGGAAAGCCGGATCAATTGAGAAGGCATGACCTCAAGCCCGTGGCTAGAGGATGGTTGGAGTTTATCCAACGCTCAATCATTCCCACTAGCAACCGGTCCGAAGTTACTATAAACCGGGCTATCATGATTCATAGCATCATGATTGGAGAAGAAATAGAAGTTCATGAGGTTATATCCCAAGAACTTTATAAGGTGGCGGACAAGTCCTCTACCTTGGCAAGGTTAGCCTTTCCTCATCTCATTTGTCACCTCTGTTATTCAGTTGGAGTTGACATAGAGGGAGACATCCCCATTGATGAGGACAAGCCCATCACTAAGAAGATGAGGGAGCAAACAAGAGACCCCTCTCATCATCAAATCCCTGAGATGCCTCAAGGGATGCACTTTCCTCCACAAAACTATTGGGAGCAACTAAACACCTCCCTAGGAGAATTGAGTTCCAACATGGGACAACTAAGGGTGGAGCACCAAGAACACTCCGTCCTCCTCCATGAAATTAGAGAAGATCAAAGAATCATGAGAGAGGAGCAACAAAGACAAGGAAGAGACATTGAGAAGCTCAAACACTCCATAGGATCTTCAAGAGGAAGAACAAGCCGCCATCACTAAGGTGGACCCGTTCTTTAATTTCCTTGTTCTTTATTTTTCTGTTTTTCGAAAATTATGCTTATGTTTAGCTATGTTTGTGTCTTGTGATCATTAGTGTCTTGGTGTCTATGCCTTAAAGTTATGAATGTCCTATGAATCCATCACCTTTCTTGAATGAAAAATGTTCTTAATTGAAAAAGAGAAGAATTGCATGAATTTTGAATTTTATAACAGTTTAATTATTTTGATGTGGTGGCAATACTTTTGTTTTCTGAGTGTATGCTTAAACAGTGCATATGTCTTTTGAATTTGTGGTTCATGAATGTTGGCTCTTGAAAGAATGATGAAAAAGGAGACATGTTAATGAGGATCTGAAAAATCATAAAAATGATTCTTGAAGCATGAAAAAAGCAGTGAATACAAAAAAAAAATTCGAAAAAAAAAGAGAAGAAAGAAAATTTCGAAAAAAAAAGAGAGAAAGAAAAAGAAAGAAATAAAGTTGTGATCCAAGGCAAAAAGAGTGTGCTTAAGAACCCTGGACACCTCTAGTTGGGGACTCTAGCAAAGCTGAGTCACAATCTGAAAAGGTTCACCCAATTATGTGTCTGTGGCATGTATGTATCCGGTGGTAATACTGGAAGACAGAGTGCTTTGGGCCACGGCCAAGACTCAATAAGTAGCTGTGTTCAAGAATAATCATACTTAACTAGGAGAATCAATGACACTATCTGGATTCTGAGTTCCTAAAGAAGCCAATCATTCTGAATTTCAAAGGATAGAGTGAGATGCCAAAACTATTCAGAGGCAAAAAGCTAAAAGCCCCGCTCATCTAATTAATACTGATCTTCATAGATGTTTTTGGAATTCATTGTATATTCTCTTCTTTTTATCTTATTTGATTTTTAGTTGCTTGGGGACAAGCAACAATTTAAGTTTGGTGCTGTGATGAGCGGATAATTTGTACGCTTTTTGGCATTGTTTTTAGTATGTTTTTAGTATAATCTAGTTGGTTTTTAGTATATTTTTATTAGTTTTTAGTTAAAATTCACTTTTCTGGACTGTACTATGAGTTTGTGTGTTTTTCTGTGATTTCAGGTATTTTCTGGCTGAAATTGAGGGACCTGAGCAAAAATCTGATTCAGAGACTAAAAAGGACTGCAGATGCTGTTGGATTCTGACCTCCCTGCACTCCAAGTGATTTTGCTGGAGCTACAGAAGCCCAATTGGCGCGCTCTCAACGGCGTTGGAAAGTAGACATCCTGGGCTTTCCAGCAATATATGATAGTCTATACTTTGCCCAAGAATTGATGGCCCAAACCGGCGTTCAAAGTCACCATCAGAATTCCCAGCGTTAAACGCCGGAACTGGCACAAGAATGGGAGTTAAACGCCCAAACTGGCATAAAAGCTGGCGTTTAACTCCAGGAGAAGTCTCTACACGAAAATGCTTCAATGCTCAGCCCAAGCACACACCAAGTGGGCCCGGAAGTGGATTTTTATGTCATTTACTCATCTTTGTAAACCTTAGGCTACTAGTTCTTTATAAATAAGACCTTTTGCTATTGTATTTTGATCTTGGTAGCTACCTTTGTTCTTATGCTATCTTAGATCATTGGGAGGCTGGCCATTCGGCCATGCCTAGACCTTGTTCTTATGTATTTTCAACGGTGGAGTTTCTACACACCATAGATTAAGGTGTGGAGCTCTGCTGTACCTCGAGTATTAATGCAATTACTATTATTCTTCTATTCAATTCCGCTTGTTCTTATTCCAAGATATCACTTGTTCTTCAACTTGATGAATGTGATGATCTGTGACTCTCATCATCATTCTCACCTATGAACATGTGCCTGACAACCACCTCCGTTCTACCTTAGATTGGGTGGATATCTCTTGGATTCTTTAACCGGAATCTTCGTGGTATAAGCTAGAATTGATGGCAGCATTCAAGAGAATCTGGAAGGTCTAAACCTTGTCTGTGGTATTCTGAGTAGGATTCGATGATTGAATGACTGTGACGAGCTTCAAACTCGCGATTGTGGGGCGTTAGTGACAGACGCAAAAGAATCATTGGATTCTATTCCAACCTGATTGAGAACCGACAGATGAATAGCCGTGCCGTGACAGGGTGCGGTGAACATTTTCACTGAGAGGATGGGAGGTAGCCACTGACAACGGTGAAACCCTACATACAGCTTGCCATGGAAAGGAGTAAGAAGGATTGGATGAAGACAGTAGGAAAGCAGAGAGACGGAAGGGACCAAGCATCTTCATACGCTTATCTGAAATTCCTACCAATGAATTACATAAGTATCTCTATCTTTATCTCTATGTTTTATTCATCATTCATAACCAATTGAGTTTGCCTGACTAAGATTTACAAGGTGACCATAGCTTGCTTCATACCAACAATCTCTGTGGGATCGTCCCTTACTCGCGTAAGGTTTATTACTTGGACGACCCAGTACACTTGCTGGTTAGTTGTGCGAAGTTGTGATAAAGAGTTGAGATTACAATTGAGCGTACCATGTTGATGGCGCCATTGATGATCACAATTTCGTGTGATGCTACGATTTTAGGAAATTGCACGATCGGCAAAAATTCCTTCCGGCAAGTGCACCGGTTATTGTCAAGTAAAAACTCACAATAGAGTGAGGTCGAATCCCACAAGGATTGGTTGAGTGAGCAATTCGGATTAGAAGTGTGTTCTAGTTGAGCGGAATCAAGATTTAGATGAGAATTGCGGAATGTTAAATTGCATGAATTAAAGAGTGAGAAGCTAAATTGCTGAAATTAAAAAGGGATTGGGGTGATTGCATGAATTTAATTGCAGAATGTAAAAAGAAAGTGGTAGATCAGAAATGGGGAATTCATTGGGTTTCAGGAGATATTGAGATCTCCGAATCAAAACATTTTTATCCCTTCCTCAACCAATGCATTCATTGAATATTGCTTGGCAATCTTATATGATTGGATCCCAATCCCTTGGCTCACCAATTCTCTCTAAAAACAAACAAATTCCCAATCCCTTGGTTTAAATGTTCATAAGAAGAGATGATGCTCGATCACTGATTATACCACACAGTTTCATGAACCACAATTTGGTAGGATTACATGTCACAATATCCATCCAAACCCCAATCCAATTCACTGTGAGAAAGCTTCTCTAGCATGAATCCTCCATTCCTTTCCCAAGGTTCCGAAGGATTCCAATTATGGATAGTTTCTTTCCCAAGACAACTAACCAATGGAATTAGATCGAGAAGCTTTCTAACAAAATTCAAGAGAAAAGATTGAAGAAGAAGATAAAAACTATTATTGATTCATTGAATTACAATAGAGCTCCCTAACCCAATGAAAGGGGTTTAGTGAGTCATAGCTCTGAATTCAATTACAAAAAGTATGAAAAATCGAAAAATGATCAAAAGTCCCCTCCTAACTTAAATTCTATCCTATTTATACACTTTCTAAATTGAGCTTCTGTTGTGTTTCTTGGGCTTTGAGGCCTTTCCCTGATTTCCTTTTGCTTTGGGTTTATGATCCATAATCCTGATGAGGCTGCTGATCCAATTCTGTAACATTCATTGAGCCAACTTAGTGATAATCAAGTAATGACACATGACTCAACAAATTGAAATTCCAGACTCATCAATTCTTCAGGCCCAATCCCATAAACCATGATATTCAATTGGGTTTCATACCAGAGTACGTTTAAGTTAATGTTTGTGCTCAAATGCTAACTTAAACTGCAATATCTTTGGCCCAGAAACCTTTTCAAACAGTGGCGTTTAAGTTGCAGTTTAAGCTTCAGTTAAGGTTAAACTGAAGCTTAAACGTGGAAATGGAAGAAGGCAACCCTGGAGGGTAAAATAGTCGAACACGTTTAAGCTTCAGTTTAAGGTTAAACTAAAGCTTAAACGTGGAAATGGAAGAAAGCAACCCCTGAGTGTGAATTTGGTCGAACACGTTTAAGCTTCAGTTTAAGGTTAAACTGAAGCTTAAACGTGGAAATGAAGAAAGCAACCCTGGAGGAGAATTTGATCGAACACGTTTAAGCTTCAGTTTAAGGTTAAGCTGAAGCTTAAACGTGGAAATGAAGAAAGCAACCCTGGAGGAGAATTTTTGGTCGAACACGTTTAAGCTCCAGTTTAAGGTTAAACTGGAGCTTAAACGTGGAAATGCTCCCTGGTGCATTTCTCATTTCTGGCGTTTAACTTCCAGTTTAAGGTTAAACTGGAGGTTAAACGCCACTTTCAGCTTTTCTCAGCTTTCATGATTTTGGCGTTTAAGCTCCAGTTTAAGCTTAAACTGGAGCTTAAACGCCACTTCCCAGCATTACATGGCTTGGCAGTTTAAGTTCCAGTTTAAGCTTAAACTGGAACTTAAACTCCACATGTGATATTCAAGCTTCCTTTATTGATTTTGTTGCTTCCTTGCCTAGCCTCTTCTTCCCTGAAATCATCCAAACAACTGCATCAAAGTCTTGCAAAATTTCATGAGAAATCTTCCATTCATAGCATTCAAGTAATATAACTAAAAACTCATGGAATTTGCATCAAAATCATACTGTTTGGATGGTTCATTGCTTTGTTGTTCATTTAACCATTCTTGGTTACTTTAAGCTCAAGAAAATGCATAAAACAACTAAAACTAACAGAAAAATGCTAGTGAAACTAGCCTAAGATGCCTTGGCATCACAACACCACACTTAATACTTGCTTGTCCCTAAGCAAGTCCTGAGTTATTTGAGAAGAAAGTATGAAACAGAAAGCAATTACATTGGCTATATTAGCAAGCATTTGAAGTTCATCAGAAGGGTTTTATGCAGAAAGTTGCAGCATCACTTTTTCATTCTTATCAGGTAAGATTATCACTTTTTCATTGCATCCATCAAACACTGCTATGGCCTCTTGTTATTCTTATGTCCTTGGCACTTTTCCCTTCTTTGTTTTTCTTTTTCTTAGAGCTCCTTTGCTCCTTGTTTGCTCAGTGTCATGTGTTGCACAAGCCTTTGGCATTTTTTTTTTCTTATCAGTGTACTACACATATCCACTACAGGCATTTTAGTTCACATTTCTTCTTGAGACATTGGTGCCCAGCACCTCTTTGTGTGACTAAATGTTTTGTATTTAGGTTGCTCTTGATAATGGACTTTTGGTTGATAATCCCGGGTTAGTTAACCCAAGTTACCAAGTGTTGAAACACTCCTCAGAACCTATTCATCCAAGCATATCCTTAATACATAAACACCACAGGCATTTGTCTCAGAAGTTCAAACCATTGGTGCCTAGCTTATTTTCTCAATTTTTTTTTTTGCTTTTTGGTTGCTCTTTTTCAGTGGCTTTTTCTTCTTCTTTTTCTTTCTTTTTCATGGCCAAAGACATTTATTCATCAAGATCCATAGACAGTATTCAAACTTCTACACAAAAATGATAATTCTACACTCAATTTCCAGTGATCTGACTAAACAATCAAGCATGCATACCACCACTTAATTCTACTTGATTTGTCACTAATTGAGCCAAGTTACTTTTGTTCAAACTTTTCTTTTATTTTTGGAAACAGAACAAGCATGGCAAGCATTTGTTTAAGAAGGTGAAGTTATATCCAAACATCTAGGCATTCACTTTATTCAAAGCAGTAAACCGACAAACATACTAAAAATTTCACATAAAACTTAAATGACCTAAAATGAAAGAAAGCTCATAAAGACAATTCACAAACTATTATTTGCTTATTAAGGAACAAGACCACCTTTCATTTGTTGCTTGGTTCTTTTTGATTCTTGGGGTCCTGCTTCTTCTTGCTTCTTACCTCTTTTTGACCACTTGTACTTCCTTTGTCTTTTCTTATGAGCTTTGTCCAGAATCCAGCTTTTTTCATTGTTTCTTCCACTCTTTCTTCAAGGATCATTGCCTTGTTCATTTCTCCTTCTTTCTCTGCTTCTTGCTCCCCTTCTACTTGTTGCCCTTCTTCATTTCTTCTTTTTGTATGTCTTGGAGCAATTGGGCCAAGAGTCATTCTGTGAGCAGTCATGGCCATTCCAGGATGTAGCCAATTAGGTCTTGCATCTTCAAGTGGTACTTGGGCCTCGATGCATAGTCTGATGATGGTGCTAGGGAAGTGGAGCCAGGAGTCAGGGTCACTTTTCTCACTAAACTCTTGTATCTGTTCAGCAATGAGTTTATGAACTTTGATCTCCCCTCCCATCATAATGCAATGTAGCAAGATGGCTCTTTTAGGGACTATTTCTAAAGAGTTTGCAGTGGGTAGGATGGATATCCTAACTATTTCATACCACCCTTTAGCTTCAGGTGTTAGGTCTCCCCTTCTCAAGATTCTTGGAGCCCCTTTTGTTTTTCTCACCCATTCAGCTCTGATGGCACAAAGGTCTTCAGCAATAGTCAAATAGTCAGGTTCTCCTATCATCCTATCCTCATAACTTGCTTGGCTGAAACGTATGTTTTTCAGGCCAAGAGTTTTCATGATTGCCTTTGGGCTGAAATCAACTTCCACCCCTCTCACATAGCTTTTGTATGTGGGTTCCTCGGTTGGATCCTCCCTCACTGCATTTGCATAAAACTCTTTCACCAGATTGATGTTGATTTTAGTGATTGGCTTAGTCAGGAGCTCCCACTTCCTCTTTTTGATCTTCTCCCAAACACTTGGGAACTCCTCCTTTCCAAGGTCAAAGGGAATCTCAGCTAGTATCCTTTTAGGTCTCATCCATTCGGCCTGAATCTCATGAAAAACTGATTTGTATTTCCATGCATCAAATTCCCTTTCCTCCTCCATTGGCTGCTTGCCTTTTCTTCTTTTGTGGCTAGATGAGGCTGCCATTGGTTCTTTAGTTTTGGCAAGTGACAAGCTAAGGTTGACAAGGTGAAGTAAGAAAATGTTGTTAGAATTGTGGTGAGGTTATTTTCGGCAAGAGGTAGTTATGCTATGATGAAAGAATATGTGCAAGAAGGAGATTTGGTGGTGTGGAACTCGTTCCCCAAGTGGTTCTTTATAGTGCATGCAAGTGAAAAATGGACGGCTAGGGTGATTTGTGAAGGATGGCTTGATGGTAAATATATGAATTAGGGAGAAAGACGAATTGCTTTTCACTTTCTTGGAAGTATTCTGGGTGCATTAAGTTGTACATGTAGCTATCTTTTCATGCAGAACTTCCTTTTCCCATGTGTTAGTTTCAAAGACTTGTGAACTCCCTTTTTGACCAAGCACCGTACCTCCCCCTTTGTCTTTTTCATCCATTCTTATCCTTACTTTTGTACCTGCACAAACAAACAACTTTGCCATCATTTTTTTTTCGGTCCATGTGAATAATGAATAGTACTTGCACATGTTTTTCATTCTTTTTGAATTGTAAATTAATGATTGACTTCATGAGCTTATAGCCGTGACCCTTGTATATATGCACACTTATTACTGGACACCAAACTTAGTGTTTGGTAATGTCTCCTGATGACATGAAATTCATGTTGGTTGTCCTTAATGAATGTACATAATTCTAATAAATCATAGTCACTTTGGCTCTTTGATCCTAAACAATTTTACTACCTAAAGTAATTGAAATCAAAGTATTAAAACATGCAAATGGTATACTTGTCATGAATTTCTAAATCCATAGGAACTTCCTGCTTTTCATTAACTGTGTTCAAAGAGGAACACCAAACTTAATGTTTGGTTGTGCACCTTGAATGAAAGATTGAATACAATTTGAATAAGATTTGGGGGTGCCTTTAGGCACACCAAACTTAGAGACCAATTGTATTTTACATGCAATGTTTAGTGCACCTTATCAACAGTTGTCCTGAGGATTCAAGTTCATGCATAAGAAACCATGCTTTATTAGATGCAGAGCAAAACAATAAAGAGTAAGGATACTAAAACATGGGTTGCCTCCCATGAAGCGCTTCTTTAACGTCACTAGCTTGACGGTTGTCCCTTGTTAGGGTGGAATGTAGTGCTTGATGTCCTCTCCTCTCACTATGAAAACGTCCCCATTAGATTCCTTCATGATTTCCAAATGTTCCATAGAAAGAACTTTCCTGATTGTGAACACTTGAGGGAGCTGGGAAGGAATGGTTTTGAGGCCAGGTGGGATTGGCAGATAATGACTTGATATCACTTTATCTCCCGGAGAGAAACCTTCAGTGGGAATTTTCTTGTTTCTCCACCCTCTTGGCAATTTCTTTACAATTCTTCCCTCTCTTTTGAGGATTTCTTCATTGACCCTTATGCCAGGAGGATCCTTCTGAGCTGTTTCTATTGATTCTTGTGGCTTTAACTCTTGCAATTCTTGTTTGCCTTCCAGGGACTGTTTCAGAGTTTCAGCTGCTAGATTGCTTTCCTCCAAACACAGATGGCTACTATCATCCTTAGGCTTTTCAGGTTCTAGTTCAGGCTCAGATGCAGGTTTGAAAACATGGAAAATGAGCTGTTCATCATGTATTCTCAAAATTAGCTCTCCTTGTTCTACATCTATGAGCGCTCTAGCAGTGGCTAGAAATGGCCTTCCCAGAATGATAGGGTGTAGGTAGCTTTCCTCCATGTCAAAAATGACAAAGTCTGTGGGGAAGAAATAATTTCCCACTTTCACCAGCACATTCTCAACTACCCCTTCAGCTTGCTTCTGAGTTTTGTCAGCCAGTTGTATGATTACATCAGTGGATCTCACCTCATTCAGTTGTAGCCTCTTCATAAGAGTCAGAGGCATCACATTTATGCTGGCTCCTAGATCACAGAATCCTCTGTCAATTTTTGTTTCCCCTATGATGCAGGGGATATGAAAACTTCCTGGGTCTGTTTTCTTAGAGACTATGTCCTTCTTGATGAGGGCACTGCATTCTTTGTTCATTATTACAGTTTGTCCTCCCTTCAAAACTCTTTTCTTGCTCAGCAATTCCTTCAAATACTTGATATGTGTAGGCATCTGCTGGAGAATCTCAAGAAAGGGAATATTGATATGGAGAGACTTAAATGTCTCTAAAAACCTTGAATATGTTTTCCCTTTTTCACCTCCTCCTAACCTCTGAGGAAATGGTGCTTTTGGTTGGTATGTTTCCAGCATGCCTTTATTTTGCAGTTAATTGGCTTGCTCAGTTTCACTTTCCTGCTTAGCTTCTTCCACACCTTCCTTCAAGATTTCTGGCTCCTGTTCTGAGGGTCTGATTCCTTCTTCTTCTGAGACTTCCTTCAATATGGTGATGGCCTTGCATTCTTCCCATCTCACTCCCTTTTGTTCCCCTTTAGGATTCTTTTCTGTGTCACTAGGGAACACTGCAGTTGACTTGGGGGCCTGTTGAGATAGCTCTCCTACTCGAGACTCCATCCTCTTGAGTTTTTCACCATGGTTCCTTAAGGTAGATCTCACATCATCCCTAAAGCTTTTCAACTCACTTATGTCCTGACCCATGTTTGCAAGCATTCCTTCTATCCTGTTTAATTGATCTTGAAATTGTTGGTTCGGATTAGGTTGGGCAGGTTGATTATTTTGGCCATGATATGGTGGTTGGGAGTAAGTGTTTTGTGTGGCTTGGTATGATCTTTGGTTGGAGTTTTGGTATGTGGAATTGTTATGTTGGTTGGGGTTGTAAGGTTTGTGGTTTTGTGGTTGGGTTTGCTGGTTTTCCCACCCAAAGTTTGGGTGGTTTTTCCAGCCTGGGTTGTAAGTGTTGGAATGTGGATCATATGGTTGCCTTTGTTGATTTCCCACATAGTTGGCCTCTTCCCAATCACCTCCTTCAGTGCTTACTTCCTCTTGATCTTGTGTGTGTATTGCAGCCACTTGATTTGTTTCTAATTTCCTGGTGAGCTCTGCTAGTTGCTTGGCAAACACCTTGTTTTGGGCTAGAGTTGTATCAACATGGTTCAGCTCCATGACTCCCTTAGTGTTGTGTCTCTCTGAAGCATAGTAGTACTCATTCTCAGCCACTGTCTCAATCACTTCAATGGCTTCTTCCATAGTCTTTTTCCTGTTCAATGAACCTCCTGATGAATGGTCTACAACCTTCCTTGATTCATAAGAAAGTCCATCATAGAAAATATGCAATTGCACCCAGTCATGGAACATGTCTGGTGGGCATTTCCTTGTCAAATCCTTGAACCTCTCCCATGCCTCGTAGAGAGTTTCACCATCTTGTTGTCTAAAAGTCTGAACCTCAGATCGAAGCCTATTGACCTTTTGTGGGGGGTAGAAATGTGCCAGAAACTTGCTTTCCACCTCATCCCAGGTTGTTAGGCTCCCCCTTGGAAATAATTCCAGCCACTTAGCTGCCTTGTCCCTAAGTGAAAATGGGAACAAGAGCAGTTTATAGGCATCTTCCTGGACTCCGTTGGACTTCACAGTGTTGCAAATTCTCAGGAATTTTGTGAGATGTTGGTTTGGATCTTCATTAGCACTCCCACCAAATGAACAATGATTCTCCACCAGTGATATTAGCTGTGGTTTGAGTTCAAAATTGTTGGCCTGAATGGGTGGTTTCTGAATGCTGCTACCACAATTCCCAGAGGTTGGGTTTATGTATGAACCAAGAACCCTCCTCTCGGGAATGGCATTGTTTCCATCAGCTCTCTCATGGTTGTGAACTTCTCTATCCATGTTGAGATCTAGAGCTTCCTCAAAATTGTCCTCAGATTCTCCTTCAGATTCTTCTTCTCCCAGTACTCTCTTCCCTCTTGCTTCCCTTCTAAGTTTGTGAAGGGTCCTCTCTGGTTCGGTATATGGAGGAGTTGATGTCTCTCCTCTCCTACCTGTCATACAAGAACACAGCACAGGCAACAAACAAGTGAAATACTCTTGGTTAATGGAAGAGTATGGTTAGAACAGTTGAGGAATTAATTCAAATAGTTAGTGAGTCAGTGAGTTAGTTGCTTGAATTTAAAGGCATAAAGAAAGAAAGCAAGTAACAGAGTGCAGAAATTAAAATTCAACAAGTAACTTGAACTGAATTAATAAAACAAGAGAAATGCTCAATCTAGTTAACTTCCAATTTAAGAATTGTCAATCGAAAACCAATCCCCGGCAACGGCGCCATAAACTTGATGCTACGATTTTAGGAAATTGCACGATCGGCAAAAATTCCTTCCGGCAAGTGCACCGGTTATCGTCAAGTAAAAACTCACAATAGAGTGAGGTCGAATCCCACAAGGATTGGTTGAGTGAGCAATTCGGATTAGAAGTGTGTTCTAGTTGAGCGGAATCAAGATTTAGATGAGAATTGCGGAATGTTAAATTGCATGAATTAAAGAGTGAGAAGCTAAATTGCTGAAATTAAAAAGGGATCGGGGTGATTGCATGAATTTAATTGCAGAATGTAAAAAGAAAGTGGTAGATCAGAAATGGGAAATTCATTGGGTTTCAGGAGATATTGAGATCTCCGAATCAAAACATTTTTATCCCTTCCTCAACCAATGCATTCATTGAATTTTGCTTGGCAATCTTATATGATTGGATCCCAATCCCTTGGCTCACCAATTCTCTCTAAAAACAAACAAATTCCCAATCCCTTGGTTTAATTGTTCATAAGAAGAGATGATGCTCGATCACTGATTATACCACACAGTTTCATGAACCACAATTTGGTAGGATTACATGTCACAATATCCATCCAAACCCCAATCCAATTCACTGTGAGAAAGCTTCTCTAGCATGAATCCTCCATTCCTTTCCCAAGGTTCCGAAGGATTCCAATTATGGATAGTTTCTTTCCCAAGACAACTAACCAATGGAATTAGATCGAGAAGCTTTCTAACAAAATTCAAGAGAAAAGATTGAAGAAGAAGATAAAAACTATTATTGATTCATTGAATTACAATAGAGCTCCCTAACCCAATGAAAGGGGTTTAGTGAGTCATAGCTCTGAATTCAATTACAAAAAGTATGAAAAATCGAAAAATGATCAAAAGTCCCCTCCTAACTTAAATTCTATCCTATTTATACACTTTCTAAATTGAGCTTCTGTTGTGTTTCTTGGGCTTTGAGGCCTTTCCCTGATTTCCTTTTGCTTTGGGTTTATGATCCATAATCCTGATGAGGCTGCTGATCCAATTCTGTAACATTCATTGAGCCAACTTAGTGATAATCAAGTAATGACACATGACTCAACAAATTGAAATTCCAGACTCATCAATTCTTCAGGCCCAATCCCATAAACCATGATATTCAATTGGGTTTCATACCAGAGTACGTTTAAGTTAATGTTTGTGCTCAAATGCTAACTTAAACTGCAATATCTTTGGCCCAGAAACCTTTTCAAACAGTGGCGTTTAAGTTGCAGTTTAAGCTTCAGTTAAGGTTAAACTGAAGCTTAAACGTGGAAATGAAGAAAGCAACCCTGGAGGAGAATTTTTGGTCGAACACGTTTAAGCTCCAGTTTAAGGTTAAACTGGAGCTTAAACGTGGAAATGCTCCCTGGTGCATTTCTCATTTCTGGCGTTTAACTTCCAGTTTAAGGTTAAACTGGAGGTTAAACGCCACTTTCAGCTTTTCTCAGCTTTCATGATTTTGGCGTTTAAGCTCCAGTTTAAGCTTAAACTGGAGCTTAAACGCCACTTCCCAGCATTACATGGCTTGGCAGTTTAAGTTCCAGTTTAAGCTTAAACTGGAACTTAAACTCCACATGTGATATTCAAGCTTCCTTTATTGATTTTGTTGCTTCCTTGTCTAGCCTCTTCTTCCCTGAAATCATCCAAACAACTGCATCAAAGTCTTGCAAAATTTCATGAGAAATCTTCCATTCATAGCATTCAAGTAATATAACTAAAAACTCATGGAATTTGCATCAAAATCATACTGTTTGGATGGTTCATTGCTTTGTTGTTCATTTAACCATTCTTGGTTACTTTAAGCTCAAGAAAATGCATAAAACAACTAAAACTAACAGAAAAATGCTAGTGAAACTAGCCTAAGATGCCTTGGCATCATCGTGCACCACAAAACATAGAGAAGATTCCACTAGTTTAAATCATACAGTAAAAGCAAGTAGATTTGTAAGAAGACAGCTCGTGAAAGTAGCGGACATGGAATCAAGCATTGAATCCTTACTGATGGTGTGTGTGCACTCTAATCTCTCTAGTGTATAGGGTAGTCACTCTATCCTTCTCTAATCATGCTTTCTAATTTTTGTTCCTCACCTAACCAATCAACAACATTTAATGTACCAATGCAAACATCATGAGGTCTTTTCAAGGTTGTAATGGGGGCTAAGGTAAGGGTAAGGGTATATATGGCTAAGTGAGCTTATAAATTGAATCTTTAATTAACCCAAGCTTTCACCTAATCATATATGTATATTCTATATAACTTCAAAATTCATACCTAGCTACCCAGAATTTCCTTTTCACGTTCCATACTCATGCATCAACCTTTATTTTAATTTTATCATATGTGCATTGATTGTTGAACTTTAACTTATCATTGGGGTAATTTTGTCCCCTTATTTACTAAAATTTCTTTGGAACATGAAATAAACATAGCTTATCAATGCACATAGATTTTTTATTTTCTTTTATAGTTTCACATGAGTAGGTACCCAAATTCCCATTATTTTATCATGACATATTCCTTTATTGACCTTTGTTCCCACAGTTTTCTCACACTCAATTTACACACAATTTCTACCTTAAGCTAACCAAAGATTTAATTGGGATGTTTAATTGTTTTTCTGCTTAAGGCTAGTAATGTGGTAAAATATAGAACAAATGGGATTAAAACGGCTCAAAGTGACTAAGAAAGGTAATTTAAAGGGTATGCTTATTTGGGATAAGTGAGCTAAACAAACAATGGCCTCAATCATATGCATGCATATAACACATTAACATTGGACATATAGAATAAAACAAAATTCAAATTACAATCATAGAGAAGTGAACACACAAGAATAAAATATTTATGGTTAAATAATGTAACCATATATTTAGGTTCAAAATCTCACAGGTTGTGTGTTCTTTAGCTCAAAAACCATGTCCCAATTACAACTTCAAACAAATTTAACATAAAGGTTTTGATTTAAATTAGTGAATTTTTTTTTCAAAAATAGGGTCTTAGAAGAAACTTATTATCTTTTAAATCAAGTAGAGCATGCATGCAATTAACCTATTACTATGCAATATATCCTATTCTAAAAAAAAGAAATTGGTGTTAAGGAAGAGAAATTACCTCCAGAAGTCAGGTACTGACCGACCTCCCCACACTTAAGGCTTTGCACCGTCCTCGGTGCCATCTGTCAGGAACAAAGGTGGGCTGGTAGCAGTATCTCCACAGTCGGGACCGTCATGGCTCCCTGTGTTGGTAAAGGAAGTAGAGTCCGGAGTGTCTGGGTCTGTGTCAAGTCTGTGGTTGCCTGTGAGTAGTTCCTTGAGGTATTTGAATCGGCGCTGGTTGCGGCACTCTTGTAGCTTTGCTTTCTGTTCTTGCCGGTCCAACCTCTCCAGTATTTGATGGAACAGCTGACTTGTTGAAGGTGCTTGTGGTGTTGAAAGAGGAATGTCTGCAGCTTGTTCTGTGAACTAGCTGGTAGTGGCTGTTGGTGGCCGGAGACATTTTCCGTCAGGGACGTACTGATCATCCCGTGGAAACATGGCTTTGGTGTCCCCAGCTCTGTAGGAGACTCCGACTGCTGAGACAAGATCTGAGACCAAGGCGGGAAAAGGTAAGTTGCCCGCAATTTGTACGTGTCCCATGGCATTCCGAATGTGTCTTAGTAGGTTTAGAGGCTAGTCTGTAAGGATGCACCATAGTAGAACGGACATGTCTACAGTGAAGGAGGACTCATGAGTGCTCATAAAGACGTAATGGGACATAATCTGTGCCCAAACGTGAGCCTCCAAGGTAAGTGCGAAAGCCGATATTCCCTTAGGTCGGAAACGATGGTATCCATAAATCCATCTGCTGCCAGGTTGTGCGATAATTCTGAGAACAGTGTCCCAGTCAAATTGGTACATCTGGCGCTTGAGTGCGGCCTCTTGAAATGCATCCAGTCCTTCTGGAGCAGGGGGAAGATCTAAAGTTCATTAAATGGCCTCTTCTGTAATGGAGACTTGCCTCTGACGGACATGGACAGACTGCAGGGTTGGCAAGTGGAAGATGGAGTAGAATTCAACTACCCATGAAAGATTGACCTGCCGTGGCTGTCCCTGTAGGAATCCCCATTGTCGTCGCTCAATTCGCGGCTCAACAAATTCAGCAATACGGGTCCGAAGGATAAGAAGGTATTCGCTATTGTAATTCCTTTCTGCCAGGATTGGGAACATCTGCTTACAGTAGCGGTTGGAAAATCGTGCAGTGTCCTTTGTTGGGAAGGCTTTCTCTTTTTCATCGACCTTTATAATCCTCTTAATTCTTTTTGTTGAGGGCTTAACTGCAGTTGAAGATGGCTCTGCCACTAATCCTCTTTTTGTTCCTCTCCTTGCTGGTGGTTTGGGAGTAGCTTTCTCTTTTCCTTTCTTGGTGGCTGGTGCACAAAATTGTGATCATCAATGGCGCCATCAACATGGTACGCTCAATTGTAATCTCAACTCTTTATCACAACTTCGCACAACTAACCAGCAAGTGCACTGGGTCGTCCAAGTAATAAACCTTACGCGAGTAAGGGTCGATCCCAAGGAGATTGTTGGTATGAAGCAAGCTATGGTCATCTTGTAAATCTCAATCAGGCGGATTCAAATGGTTATGGAGGATTGATAACTAAAAGATGAATAAAGATAGAGATACTTATGTAATTCATTGGTGAGAATTTCAGATAAGTGTATGGAGATGCTTTGTCCCTTCCGTCTCTCTGCTTTCCTACTATCTTCATCCAATCCTTCTTACTCCTTTCCATGGCAAGCTGTATGTTGGGCATCACCGTTGTCAATGGCTACAGTCCCATCCTCTCAGTGAAAATGTTCAACGCGCTCTGTCACAGCACGGCTATTCATCTGTCGGTTCTCGATCATGTCGGAATAGAATCTAGTGATTCTTTTGCGTCTGTCACTAACGCCCCACAATCGCGAGTTTGAAGCTCATCACAGTCATTCAATCCTTGAATCCTACTCAGAATACCACAGACAAGGTTTAGACCTTCCGAATTCTCAAGAATGCCGCCATCAATTCTAGCTTATACCACGAAAATTCTGATTAAGGAATCCAAGAGATATCCACTCAATCTAAGGTAGAACGGAGGTGGTTGTTAGGCACACGTTCATAGGTGAGAATGATGATGAGTGTCACGGATCATCACATTCATCAAGTTGAGGAACAAGTGATATCTTAGAACAAGAATAAGCTGAATTGAATAGAAGAACAATAGTAATTGCATTAATACTCGAGGTACAGCAGAGCTCCACACCTTAATCTATCGTGTGTAGAAACTCCACCGTTGAAAATACATAAGTGATAATGGTGATCATTGGCTTCGGCCCCAGAGAGGGAACCAGAAGAACCAAGATGAAAATACAATAGCAAAAGGTCCTATTTATAGAGAACTAGTAGCTTAGGATTTACAAAAATGAGTAAATGACGTAAAAATCCACTTCCGAGCCCACTTGGTGTGTGCTTCGGTTGAGCATTGAAGCTTTCATGTGTAGAGACTTTTCTTGGAGTTAAACGCCAGTTTTTGTGCCAGTTTGGGCGTTTAACTCCCACTTCTGTGCCAGTTCCGGCGTTAAACGCCGGGCAGTCTTGAGCTGATTTGGAACGCCGGTTTGGGCCATCAAATCTCAGGCAAAGTATAGACTATTATATGTTGCTTGTAAAGCCCAGGATGTCTACTTTCCAACGCAATAAAGAGTGCGCCAATTGGGCTTCTGTAGCTCCAGAAAATTTACTTCATATGCATGGGAGGTCAGAATCCAACAGCATCTGCAGTCCTTTTTCAGCCTCTGAATCAGATTTTTGCTCAGGTCCCTCAATTTCAGCCAGAAAATACTTGAAATCACAGAAAAACACACAACTCATAGTAAAGTCCAGAAAAGTAAATTTTAAATAAAAACTAATAAAAATATAATGAAAACTAACTAAAACATACTAAAAACATACTAAAAACAATGCCAAAAAGCGTATAAATTATCCGCTCATCACAACACCAAACTTAAATTGTTACTTGTCCCCAAGCAACTGAAAACCAAATAGGATAAAAAGAAGAGAATAATGAATACCAAAAATATTTATGAAGATCAGTATTAATTAGATGAGCGGGGCTTTTAGCTTTTTGCCTCTGAACAATTTTGGCATCTCACTTTATCCTTTGAAGTTCAATGATTGGCTTCTATAGGAACTCAGAATCCGGATAGTGTTATTGATTCTCTTTGTTAAGTATGATGATTCTTGAACACAGCTACTTATGAGTCTTGGCCGTGGCCCAAAGCTCTCTGTTTTCCAGTATTACCACCGGATACATCCATGCTACAGACACATAACTGGGTGAACCTTTTCAGATTGTGACTCAGCTTTGCTAGAGTCCCCAATTAGAGGTGTCCAGGGTTCTTAAGCACACACTTTTTGCTTTGGATCACGACTTTAACCGCTCAGTCTCAAGTTTTCACTTGACACCTTCACGGCATAAGCACATGGTTAGGGACAGCTTGGTTTAGACGCTTAGGCAAGGATATTATTCCTGTGGGCCCTCTTATCCACTGATACTCATAGCCTTGGATCCTTTTTATTTTTACCCTTGCCTTTTGGTTTAAAGGGCTATTGGCTTTTTCTGCTTGCTCTTTCTTTTTCTTTCTCTCTTTTTTTTCTGCAAGCTTTTCACTGCTTTTTCTTGCTTCAAGAATCAATTTGATGATTTTTCAGATCCTCAGTAACATTTCTCATTTTCCATCATTCTTTCAAGAGCCAACAATTTTAACATTCATGAACAACAAATTCAAAAGACATATGCACTGTTCAAGCATACATTCAGAAATCAAAAGTATTGCCACCACATCAAAATAATTAATCTGTTATAAAATTTAAAATTCATGCAATTCTTCTCTTTTTCAATTAAGGACATTTTTCATTTAAGAAAGGTGATGGATTCATAGTACATTCATAACTTTATGGCATAGACACTAAGACACTAATGATCATAAGACACAAACATAATTCAAACATAGAGCATAATTTTTGAAAAACAGAAAAATAAAGAACAAGGAGATTAAAGAACGGGTCCACTTTAGTGATGGCGGCTTGTTCTTCCTCTTGAAGCTCTTATGGAGTGCTTGAGCTCCTCAATGTCTCTTCCTTGTCTTTGTTGCTACTCTCTCATGATTCTTTGATCTTCTCTAATTTCATGGAGGAGGATGGAATGTTCTTGGTGCTCCACCCTTAGTTGTCCCATGTTGGAACTCAATTCTCCTAGGGAGGTGTTGATTTGCTCCCAATAGTTTTGTGGAGGAAAGTGCATCCCTTGAGGCATCTCAGGGATTTCATGATGAGGAATTTCCTCATGTCCATAAGTGGGATCTCTTATTTGCTCCATCCTCTTCTTAGTGACGGGCTTGTCCTCATCAATGAGGATGTCTCCCTCTATGTTAATTCCAACTGAATTACGGAGGTGACAAATGAGATGAGGGAAGGCTAACCTTGCCAAGGTAGAGGACTTGTCCGCCACCTTATAAAGTTCTTGGGATATAACCTCATGAACTTCTACTTCCTCTCCAATCATGATGCTATGAATCTTGATAGCCCGGTCTATAGTAACTTCGGACCGGTTGCTAGTGGGAATGATTGAGCGTTGGATAAACTCCAACCATCCCCTAGCCACGGGCTTGAGGTCATGCCTTCTCAGTTGAACCGGCTTCCCTCTTGAATCTTTCTTCCATTGAGCGCCCTCTTCACAAATGTCAATGAGGACTTGGTCCATCCTTTGATCAAAGTTGACCCTTCTAGTGTAGGGGTGTTCATCTCCTTGCATCATGGGCAAGTTGAATGCTGTTCATACCCTGGGTCGAGATGACCAACCCAGGATTTTCGACAGACAAAGCGACCGACCTCTTCAGGTCAGGACAACCCGACCTCTTCAGGTCAGGACAACCCGACCTCTTCAGGTCAGGACAACCCGACCTCTTCCCAAAGATCTCGGTCAAGTCCCCACGAAAGCCCAAGGAAGGGCCCAAATAGAGGAACACGTCCCAAATCCTAAAGCGGCCCAAGCCTATAGAGAGAAGGGCGGTTCCCTTAAAGATAAGATGACCTCACTTAAAGATAAAAGATAAGATAAGATAACTAACTTATCTTATCCACAGAAGGCCACATCTCACCATTATAAATACACTGGAGCACCCAGGTATAACTTATACTCTGATTCTACTCAATACCTGCTTAATACCCTTGCTAACTTAAGCATCGGAGTCCCTTGCAGGTACCCCTCACCCTCCGGGGATGAAGGATCAGTAGCACTTTCAGTACCACAAGTCGGACACACTAGCTCCGACGACTATATACCCACCAGACACATCGGCTCTGACCAACGCAGAAGATCTCAACCGAGATCGACCTATAGTTTCAGGTAACCCTCGGAACATTGGCGCCGTTGCCGGGGAACCTGGAAGTCATCCCAACACCATGGCGGACAACCATAACAACGACCATGACTCAGGTTTAGAGGATAGAACGCCACACAAAAACACGAATGCTATACTTAATGATACTCTGGAATCCAATGGAGACAAAAATTCATCAAATCCTGGGGCAATAGAAGCACTTCAAAATCAATTGAAGCAACTTGAGAAAGAAGCCCAACATCAACGGGAAAAAGAAGAGGATCTATGTTGGGAGATAAGGCGACGCCGAGAATTAGAAGAAAAGCTTATGAAACTCGAAGCCGATCTCAAAACTAAAGCTACACGACCCTCCACAGAGGATAGCTTTCAGAAAGATCAAGATCCATTCACCAGGGAAATTATGAAAACCAAAATCCCAAAAGATTTTAAACTTCTGGATATGACTCTATATGACGGCACCTCGGACCCCAACCACCATCTCAGCAACTTCAGAAGTAGTATGTACCTCACTGACGCCTCAGATGCGGTTCGCTGCAAAGCCTTTCCAACAACTCTTACCAAGACGGCCATTAGATGGTTCAACAACCTACCTCCAAAATCCATCTTGAGTTTCGACGACCTGGCCAAAAACTTCCTGGCCCGACTTTCCATACAAAAGGACAAAGCTAAATATGCACCCAGACTAGGGATCAAGCAAGGAGAATGGGAGAGTCTTCGCAACTACATGGAAAGATTCAACAAAACATGCATGGATATACAAAGTCTACCAACAGAAGCTGCCATCATGGGTCTCATAAATGGCCTACGAGAAAGACCATTTAGCCAATCTATATCAAAGAGGTACCCGACATCCCTAGACGAAGTACAAGAACGGGCGCAGAAGTACATCAACATGGAGGAGAGTTCTCGACTTGGGGAAGCCTCAAGGTTCGGTTCTACCTACCGAGATAAAGATAAAGAACCCAGGAAAAAAGAAGATCGCTCTGGAGAGAAAATCAAAAAATATCATAACTACACCCCTCTTAAGGTATCCCCGGTAGATATTTACAAAGAAGTCTGCCATACGGAAAAAATACTCCCATATCGGCCACTTAAAGGCAAAAGGGGAGGAGAAAATCAGAACGAATACTGTGAGTACCATCGAGTCCGAGGACGTTCCACCAATGAATGCTTTGACTTAAAAAACATCATAGAGAAATTAGTTAGGGAAGGAAAACTAGATCGGTTCCTGGTCAACCGGGATGAAGAACCAAGAAAAAGAAGAAGGGATGAAGATGTCGGACGATCTGAACGATCACCCCGCACATCGGAAAGACATATCCACGTAATACACGGTGGATTTGCCGGAGGAGGAATCTCCAAATCATCCCGCAAGCGACACCTCAAAGAAGTGTATCATGTCGAAGGCAAGAAAGAGGTACCAGACATCCCAGCAATTATGTTTACCAAAGAAAATGCATCCGGAATCATCTCAGGACACGACGACTGATGAGCGGATAATTTGTACGCTTTTTGGCATTGTTTTTAGTATGTTTTTAGTATAATCTAGTTAGTTTTTAGTATATTTTTATTAGTTTTTAGTTAAAATTCACTTTTCTGGACTTTACTATGAGTTTGTGTGTTTTTCTGTGATTTCAGGTATTTTCTGGCTGAAATTGAGGGACTTGAGCAAAAATCTGATTCAGAGACTAAAAAGGACTGCAGATGCTGTTGGATTCTGACCTCCCTGCACTCGAAGTGGATTTTATGGAGCTACAGAAACCCAATATGCACGCTCTCCACGGCGTTGGAAAGTAGACATCTTGGGCTTTCCAGCAATATATGATAGTCCATACTTTGCCCAAGATTTGATGGCCCAAACTGGTGTTCAAAGTCACCATCAGAATTCCCAGCGTTAAACGCCGGAACTGGCACAAGAATGGGAGTTAAACGCCCAAACTGGCACAAAAGCTGGCGTTTAACTCCAAGAGAAGTCTCTACACGAAAATGCTTCAATGCTCAGCCCAAGCACACACCAAGTGGGCCCGGAAGTGGATTTTTATGTCATTTACTCATCTCTGTAAACCCTAGGCTACTAGTTCGCTATATATAGGACCTTTTGCTATTATATTTTCATCTTGAGATCTTTGAATCTTTTGATCACGTTTTGGGAGGCTGGCCATTCGGCCATGCCTAGACCTTGTTCTTATGTATTTTCAACGGTGGAGTTTCTACACACCATAGATTAAGGTGTGGAGCTCTGCTGTACCTCGAGTATCAATGCAATTACTATTGTTCTTCTATTCAATTCCGCTTGTTCTTGTTCTAAGATATCACTTGTTCTTCAACTTGATGAATGTGATGATCCGTGACACTCATCATCATTCTCACCTATGAATGTGTGCCTGACAACCACCTCCGTTCTACCTTAGATTGGGTGGATATCTCTTGGATTCTTTAACCGGAATCTTCGTGGTATAAGCTAGAATTGATGGCGGCATTCAAGAGAATCCGGAAGGTCTAAACCTTGTCTGTGGTATTCTGAGTAGGATTCAATGATTGAATGACTGTGACGAGCTTCAAACTCCTGAAGGCTGGGCGTTAGTGACAGACGCAAAAGAATCATTGGATTCTATTCTAGCCTGATTGAGAACCGACAGATGAATAGCCGTGCCGTGACAGGGTGCGTTGAACATTTTCACTAAGAGGATGGGAGGTAGCCACTGACAACGGTGAAACCCTACATACAGCTTGCCATGGAAAGGAGTAAGAAGGATTGGATGAAGATAGTAGGAAAGCAGAGAGACGGAAGGGACCAAGCATCTTCATACGCTTATCTGAAATTCCTACCAATGAATTACATAAGTATCTCTATCTTTATCTCTATGTTTTATTCATCATTCATAACCATTTGAGTTTGCCTGACTAAGATTTACAAGGTGACCATAGCTTGCTTCATACCAACAATCTCTGTGGGATCGACCCTTACTCGCGTAAGGTTTATTACTTGGACGACCCAGTACACTTGCTGGTTAGTTGTGCGAAGTTGTGTTTATGCCATGGTATTGAACACCAAGTTTTTGGATTCATCACCGGGGATTATTTGAGTTGTGAAAAGTATTGATCACAATTTCGTGCACCAAGTTTTTGGCGCCGTTGCCGGGGATTGTTGAGTTTGGACAACTGACGGTTCATCTTGTTGCTTAGATTAGGTATTTTTTTTAGAATTCTTAAGAATGAATTCTAGAGTTTCATGATGATCTGTTGAAGTCTGGCTGGCTATGAAGCCATGTCTAATTCCTGGACCGGAGTCTTAGACTAACATTGCATGATTCCTGGAATTCTCATTGAGAATTTTGATGCCTTTATTTTCTTCTCCACTTAATTTTCAAAAAATCCAAAAAAATTTACAAAATCATAAAAACCAAAAATATTTTATGTTTCTTGTTGAGTCTAGAGTCTCATTTTAAGTTTGGTGTCAATTGCATGTTTCTGTTCTTCTTGCATTCATCCATGTGTCTTAAGTGATCTTCAAGAATGTTCTTGATGATTTCATTGCTCTGATCTTTGAATTCTCTTGACTTGAGTGTTTATGTGTCTCATATGCCTTCTCATTTTGTTAGTGTCAGTAGTATACAAACTGCTAAGTTTGGTGTCTTGCATGCATTGTTATTTGATTTTAGTTACATTTTGATTATTAAAAATCCAAAAAAATTTTAATTTGTGTCTTTTCAAGTCAATAATACAGAGAATTGAAGATTCAGAACATACTGCAGAGGAATTACACAGAAAAAGCTGGGCGTTCAAAATGCCCAGTGAAGAAGGGCAAACTGGTGTTTAAACGCCAGCCAGCGTGCCTGGCTGGGTGTTTAACGCCCAAAAGGGTAGTAGTTTGGGCGTTAAACGCCAGAATGTGCACCATTCTGGGCGTTTAACGCCAAGATGGCACAAGAGGGAAGATTCTATTTTTAATTCAAAATTTTTTTCAAGTTTTCAATAATTTTTAAAATCAAATCTTTTTAAAAATGTTTTTCAAATCATATCTTCTCAATCACAGCTTTTTAAAACCAATCATATCTTCTTAACCACATTTTTTTAAAATAGTTTTCAATCAAATCTTTTTGATTTTTAATTTCAAAATCTTTTTCAAAAATCACTTGATTTCTTTTCCACTCTTATTTTCGAAAATCAATTAGTATTTTTCAAAATGTTTTTAAAATCTTTTACTTAATTTTCGAAAATTACTTCCCCTCTCCTCACATCCTTCTATTTTTGGACTAACACTATTCCTTAATGCAAAATTTGAACTCCATCTTTCTTGACAAGTTCGAATTCTCTACTTCTTCCTTCTATTTTTCTTTTCCTCTGACACCTCAAGGAATCTCTATACTGTGACATAGAGGATTCCATATTTTCTTGTTCTCTTCTCTTTCATATGAGCAGGAGCAAAGACAAAAGCATTCTTGTTGAGGCTGATCCTGAACCTGAAAGGACCTTGAAGCGAAAGCTAAGAGAAGCTAAGGCACAACTCTCTGTAGAGGATCTAACAGAAATCTTCAAAGCAGAAGAATCCATGGCAGCCGAAAACAACAACAATGCCAACAATGCAAGGAAGGTGCTGGGTGACTTTACTGCACCTACTCCCGACTTCTATGGGAGAAGCATCTCTATCCCTGCCATTGGAGCAAACAACTTTGAGCTTAAGCCTCAATTAGTTTCTCTAATGCAACAGAATTGCAAGTTCCATGGACTTCCATTGGAAGATCCTCATCAGTTTTTAGCTGAATTCTTGCAAATCTGACACTGTCAAGACTAATGGGGTTGACCCTGAGGTCTACAGACTTAAGCTATTCCCTTTTGCTGTAAGAGACAGAGCTAGGATATGGTTGGACTCACAACCTAAAGAAAGCCTGAACTCTTGGGAAAAGCTAGTCAATGCCTTCTTGGAAAAGTTCTTTCCACCTCAAAAATTGAGTAAGCTTTGAGTGGAAGTCCAAACCTTCAGACAGAAGGAAGGAGAATCCCTCTATGAAGCTTGGGAAAGATACAAACAATTAATCAGAAAGTGTCCATCTGATATGCTTTCCGAATGGAGCATCATAGGTATTTTCTATGATGGTCTGTCTGAACTGTCCAAGATTTCTTTGGATAGCTCTGCTGGAGGATCTCTTCATCTAAAGAAGACGCCTACAGAAGCTCAAGAACTAATTGAAATGGTTGCAAATAACCAATTCATGTACACTTCTAAAAGAAATCCTGTGAACAATGGGACAAATCAAAAGAAAGGAGTTCTTGAGATTGACACTCTGAATGCCATATTGGCTCAGAACAAAATATTGACTCAGCAAGTCAATATGATTTCTCAAAGTCTGTCTGGAATGCAAAATGCACCAGGTAGTACTAAGGAGGCTTCATCTGAAGAAGAAGCTTATGATCCTGAGAACCCTTCAATGGAAGAGGTGAATTACATGGGAGAACCCTATGGAAACACCTATAATCCTTCATGGAAAAATCATCCAAATCTCTCATGGAAGGATCAACAGAGACCTCAACAAGGTTTCAACAATAATAATGGTGGAAGAAACAGGTTTAGCAATGGCAAGCCTTTTCTATCATCTTCTCAGCAACAGACAGAGAGTTCTAAGCAGAACACCTCTGACTTAGCAACCATGGTCTCTGATCTAATCAAAACCACTCAAAGTTTCATGACTGAAACAAGGTCCTCCATTAGAAATTCGGAGGCACAAGTGGGTCAGCTGAGCAAGAAAATTACTAAACTTCCTCCTAGTACTCTTCCAAGCAATACAGAAGAAAATCCAAAAGGATAGTGCAAGGCCATCAACATGGCCAAATTTGGAGAGGAGGGAGAGGCAGCGAACGCCACTGAGGAAGACCTCCATGGACATCCACTGACCTCCAATGAGTTCCCCAATGAGGAACCATGGGAATCTGAGGCTCCCACTGAGACCATAGAGATTGCATTGAATTTATTTTTGCCACTCATGAGCTCTGATGAGTATTCTTTCTCTGAAGAGGATGATTATGTCACTGAAGAGCAAGTTGCTAAATACCTTGGAGCAATCATGAAGCTAAATGACAAGTTATTTGGAAATGAGACTTAGGATGATGAACCCCCTCTACTCACCAAAGAACTGGATGACTTGTCTAAGCAAAAACTGCCTCAAAAGAGATAGGATCCTAGGAAGTTTTCAATACCTTGTACCATAGGCACCATGACCTTTAAGAAGGCCTTGTGTGACCTAGGGTCAAGTGTAAACCTCATGCCTCTCTCTGTAATGGAGAAGCTAGGGATCTTTGAGGTGCAAGCTGCAAAAATCTCACTAGAGATGGCAGACAACTCAAGAAAACAAGCTTATGGACTTGTAGAGGATGTTCTGGTAAAAGTTGAAGACCATTACATCCCTGCTGATTTCATAGTCCTAGAGACTAGGAAGTGCATGGATGAATCAATCATCCTTGGCAGACCCTTCCTAGCCACAGCAAAGGCTATGATTGATGTTGATAGAGGAGAATTGATCATTCAAGTGAATGAAGAATCCTTGGTGTTTAAGGCTCAAGGATATCCCTCTGTCACCATGGAGAGGAAGCATGAAGAGCTTCTCTCAAAACAGAGCCAGACAGAGCCCCCACAGTCAAACTCTAAGTTTGGTGTTGGGAGGCCACAACCAACCTCTAAGTTTGGTGTTGAACCCACACATTCAAACTCTAAGTTTGGTGTTGGGAGATTCCAACATTGCTCTGAGCATCTGTAAGGCTCCATGAGAGCCCTCTGTCAAGCTACTAACACTAAAGAAGCGCTTGTTGGGAGGCAACCCAATGTTATATTTTATCTATTTTCCTTTGTTATTTTATGTTTTTTGTAGGTTGATGATCATGAGAAGTCACAAAATCAATTGAAAAAGCAAAAACAGAAAGAAAAACAGAAAGAAAAATAGCACACCCTGGAGGAAGATCTTGCTAGCGTTTAAACGCCAGTAAGGCTAGTAGATGGGCGTTTAACGCCCAGTCTGGCACCATTCTGGGTGTTTAACGCCAGAAAGGGGCACCAGACTGGCGTTAAACGCCAGAAATGGGCACCAGCCCAGCGTTTAACGCCAGAATTGGCATGAAGAGCAATTTTGCTCGCCACTTGGTGCAGGGATGACTTTTCCTTGAGACCTCAGAATCTGTGGACCCCACAGGATCCCCACCTACCCCACCACTCTCTCTCTTCTTCACCCATTCAACAATCAACTCAACACCTCTTCCCCAAAAACCCTTCACCTATCAAATCCCATCTTTCTCTTCACCACTCACATCCATCCTTCATAAAACCCCACCTACCCCACCATTCAAATTCAAAATACTTTCCTTCCCAAACCCACCCTCCCATAACCGAAACCCTAACCCTCCCCCCACCCCTATATAAACCCATCTTCACTCCTTCATTTTCACACAACCTAAACACTACTTCTCCCCCTTTGGCCGAACCACAAAGCCATCTCCATCTCCTTCATTTCTTCTTCTTCTACTCTCTTCTTTTCTCTTTTGCTCGAGGACGAGCAAACTTTTTAAGTTTGGTGTGGTAAAAGCATTGCTTTTTGTTTTTCCATAACCATTTATGGCATCCAAGGCCGGAGAAACCTCTAGAAAGAGGAAAGGGAAGGCAAAAGCTTTCACCTCCGAGTCATGGGAGATGGAGAGATTCATCTCAAGGGTGCATCAAGACCACTTCTATGAAGTAGTGGCCTTGAAAAAGGTGATCCCCGAGGTCCCCTTCAAACTCAAAAAGAGTGAATATCCGGAGATCCGACATGAGATCCGAAGAAGAGGTTGGGAAGTTCTTACCAACCCCATTCAACAAGTCGGAATCTTAATGGTTCAAGAGTTCTATGCCAATGCATGGATCACCAAGAACCATGATCAAAGTGTGAACCCGGATCCAAAGAATTGGCTTACTATGGTTCGGGGGAAATACTTGGATTTTAGTCCGGAAAATGTAAGGTTGGCATTCAACTTGCCCATGATGCAAGGAGATGAACATCCTTACACTAGAAGGGTCAACTTTGATCAAAGGTTGGACCAAGTCCTCATAGACATCTGTGAAGAGGGCGCCCAATGGAAGAGAGATTCAAGAGGAAAGCCGGTTCAACTGAGAAGGCATGACCTCAAGCCCGTGGCTAAAGGATGGTTGGAGTTTATCCAACGCTCAATCATCCCCACTAACAACCGGTTCGAAGTTACTATAGACCGGGCTATCATGATTCATAGCATCATGATTGGAGAAGAAATAGAAGTTCATGAGGTTATATCCCAAGAACTTTATAAGGTGGCAGACAAGTCCTCTACCTTGTCAAGGTTAGCCTTTCCTCATCTCATTTGTCACCTCTGTTATTCAGTTGGAGTTGACATAGAGGGAGACATCCCCATTGATGAGGACAAGCCCATCACTAAGAAGAGGATGGAGCAAACAAGAGACCCCTCTCATCATCAAATCCCTGAGATGCCTCAAGGGATGCACTTTCCTCCACAAAACTATTAGGAGCAACTAAACACCTCCCTAGGAGAATTGAGTTCCAACATGGGACAACTAAGGGTGGAGCACCAAGAACATTCCATTCTCCTCCATGAAATTAGATAAGATCAAAGAATCATGAGAGAGGAGCAACAAAGGCAAGGAAGAGACATTGAGGAGCTCAAGCACTCCATAGGATCTTCAAGAGGAAGAACAAGCCGCCATCACTAAGGTGGACCCGTTCTTTAATTTCCTTGTTCTTTATTTTCTGTTTTTCGAAAAATCATGCTTATGTTTATCTGTGTTTGTGTCTTGTGATCATTAGTGTCTTAGTGTCTATGCCTTAAAGTTATGAATGTCCTATGAATCCATCACCTTTCTTGAATGAAAAATGTTCTTAATTGAAAAAGAGAAGAATTGCATGAATTTTGAATTTTATAACAGTTTAATTATTTTGATGTGGTGGCAATACTTTTGTTTTCTGAATGTATGCTTAAACAGTGCATATGTCTTTTGAATTTGTGGTTCATGAATGTTGGCTCTTGAAAGAATGATGAAAAAGGAGACATGTTACTGAGGATTTGAAAAATCATAAAAATGATTCTTGAAGCAAGAAAAAGCAGTGAATACAAAAAAAAAGAAAAAAAATTCGAAAAAAAAGGGAAAGAAAAAGAAAGAGAAAAAGAAAGAAAAAGAAAGAAATAAAGTTGTGATCCAAGGCAAAAAGAGTGTGCTTAAGAACCCTGGACACCTCTAGTTGGGGACTCTAGCAAAGCTGAGTCACAATCTGAAAAGGTTCACCAAATTATGTGTCTGTGGCATGTATGTATCCGGTGGTAATACTGGAAGACAGAGTGCTTTGGGCCACGGCCAAGACTCAATAAGTAGCTGTGTTCAAGAATCATCATACTTAACTAGGAGAATCAATGACACTATCTGGATTCTGAGTTCCTAAAGAAGCCAATCATTCTGAATTTCAAAGGATAGAGTGAGATGCCAAAATTGTTCAGAGGCAAAAAGCTAAAAGCCCCGTTCATCTAATTAATACTGATCTTCATAGATGTTTTTGGAATTCATTGCATATTCTCTTCTTTTTATCTTATTTGATTTTCAGTTGCTTGAGGACAAGCAACAATTTAAGTTTGGTGTTGTGATGAGCGGATAATTTGTACGCTTTTTGGCATTGTTTTTAGTATATTTTTAGTATAATCTAGTTAGTTTTTAGTATATTTTTATTAGTTTTTAGTTAAAATTCACTTTTCTGGACTTTACTACGAGTTTGTGTATTTTTCTGTGATTTCAGGTATTTTCTGGCTGAAATTGAGGGACTTGAGCAAAAATCTGATTCAGAGACTAAAAAGGACTGCAGATGCTGTTGGAATCTGACCTCCTTGCACTCCAGGTGGATTTTATGGAGCTACAGAAGCCTAATTGGTGCGCTCGCAACGGCGTTGGAAAGTAGACATCCTGGGCTTTCCAGCAATATATGATAGTCCATACTTTTCCCAAGATTTGATGGCCCAAACCGGCGTTCAAAGTCACCATCAGAATTTCCAGCGTTAAACGCCGGAACTGGCACAAGAATGGGAGTTAAACGCCCAAACTGGCACAAAAGCTGGCGTTTAACTCCAAGAGAAGTCTCTACACGAAAATGCTTCAATGCTCAGCCCAAGCACACACCAAGTGGGCCCGGAAGTGGATTTTTATGTCATTTACTCATCTCTGTAAATCCTAGGCTACTAGTTCTCTATATATAGGACCTTTTGCTATTATATTTTCATCTTGAGATCTTTGAATCTTTTGATCACGTTTTGGGAGGCTGGCCATTCGGCCATGCCTAGACCTTGTTCTTATGTATTTTCAACGGTGGAGTTTCTACACACCATAGATTAAGGTGTGGAGCTCTGCTGTACCTCGAGTATGAATGCAATTACTATTATTTTTCTATTCAATTCCGCTTGTTCTTATTCCAAGATATCACTTGTTCTTCAACTTGATGAATGTGATGATCTGTGACACTCATCATCATTCTCACCTATGAACGTGTGCCTGACAACCACCTCCGTTCTACCTTAGATTGGGTGGATATCTCTTGGATTCTTTAACCGGAATCTTCGTGGTATAAGCTAGAATTGATGGCGGCATTCAAGAGAATCCAGAAGGTCTAAACCTTGTCTGTGGTATTCTGAGTAGGATTCGATGATTGAATGACTGTGACGAGCTTCAAACTCGCGATTGTGGGGCGTTAGTGACAGACGCAAAAGAATCACTGGATTCTATTCCAACCTGATTGAGAACCGACAGATGAATAGCCGTGCCGTGACAGGGTGCGTTGAACATTTTCGCTGAGAGGATGGGAGGTAGCCACTGACAACGGTGAAACCCTACATACAGCTTGCTATGGAAAGGAGTAAGAAGGATTGGATGAAGACAGTAGGAAAGCAGAGAGACGGAAGGGACCAAGCATCTTCATATGCTTATCTGAAATTCCTACCAATGAATTACATAAGTATCTCTATCTTTATCTCTATGTTTTATTCATCATTCATAACCATTTGAGTTTGCCTGACTAAGATTTACAAGGTGACCATAGCTTGCTTCATACCAACAATCTCTGTGGCATCGACCCTTACTCGCGTAAGGTTTATTACTTGGACGACCCAGTACACTTGCTGGTTAGTTGTGCGAAGTTGTGTTTGTGCCATGGTATTGAACACCAAGTTTTTGGATTCATCACCGGGGATTATTTGAGTTGTGAAAAGTATTGATCACAATTTCGTGCACCAACGACCCTATGGTCATCACAATCATATTGGCAAACACCAACCTCCACCGCACATTAATTGACCAAGGAAGCTCCGCCGACATCTTATTCAAAACTGCCTTCGACAAACTCGGCTTAAAAGAAAAAGAGCTAAGAGCATACCCGAATAACCTATTCGGACTTGGGGATACCCCAGTACAGCCACTGGGATACGTATCGTTACATACAACCTTCGGAAAGGGGAACCAATCCAGAACACTTATGATAGATTATATCGTGGTCGACGTAAGCTCAACCTACAATGCCTTAATAGGTCGGACAACGTTAAATCAACTCGGAGCAATAGTTTCAACTCCACATCTATATATGAAATTCCCAACTACAGAAGGGATAGCTACAATAAAAGCAGATCAAAAGATGGCGCGTCGCTGTTATAACGAAAGTCTAAATCTCCGAGGCGAAGGAGGAGAGTTCCACATGATCGAACTCAGCAGAGATCAGAGACGAGAAGAACTCCGCCCACGACCCGAAGGAGAAATAGAAAGAGTCCAGATCGGAGATACCTCGGACAAAACAACTAATATTGGCACGATCCTGAAAGGAGATGCGAAAGAATCACTAATACGGTTTCTGCGAGATAATGTTGATCTCTTCGCATGGAAAGCTGCCGACATGCCGGGCATAGATCCCGAACTAATGATCCACAAGCTGGCAGTCTTCCCGGGAACCCGTCCAGTACAATAAAGACGAAGAAAACTCGGGCCAGACCGGTCTCAAGCTGTAGAAGAACAAGTACAGGCACTACTAGAGGCAGGGTTCATAAGAGAAGTTAAATACCCACTATGGCTAGGAAACGTCGTCCTGGAGAAAAAGTCAAATGGGAAGTGGCGAATGTGCACCGACTATACCGACCTCAACAAAGCCTGCCCAAAAGACCCTTATCCACTCCCAAGCATCGATGCTCTAGTCGATGCCTCATCAAGATATAAGTATCTCTCATCCATGGACGCATACTCAGGCTACAACCAGATTCCAATGTATCCACCGCATCAAGAAAAAACCTCGTTTCTTACACCAAAAGCAAATTATTGCTATATCGTAATGCCTTTCGGCCTTAAGAATGCAGGAGCCACTTATCAAAGGCTAATGAATAAAGTCTTTTCAGACCACATCGGAAAAATCATGGAGGTCTATGTGGACGACATGTTGATAAAGACACAAAGTGAAGAAACATTACTAACTGACTTGGTTCAAGTGTTCAACACCATACGGAAGCATGACATGCGACTCAACCCGGCTAAATGCACCTTCGCAGTAGAGGCAGGGAAATTCCTGGGCTTCATGCTCACACAAAGAGGAATCGAGGCAAATCCAGATAAATGCCAGGCCATACTCAACATGAAAAGCCCGACCTGCGTCAAAGAAGTCCAACAACTCAATCGGAGACTGGCGGCCTTATCCAGATTCCTATCAGGGTCAGCAATAAGATCCCTCCCCTTCTACGCTATCTTAAGGAAGGGAAAAAACTTCGAGTGGACAACGGAATGTGAACAAGCTTTCCGAGACTTTAAAGAATTCCTGGGACAGCCCCCATCCTATCTCGACCACGAAAGGGGGAACCACTCATACTATATCTCGCTGTAGGAAGTCGGGCAATAGCTTCAGCACTAATTAGAGAAGATGAAGGGGGACAACAACCCGTCTACTTCATTAGTAAAGCACTACAGGGGTCAGAGCTGAACTACCAGAAAATAGAGAAGTTTACCTACGCTTTGATACTCACATCCCGATGACTTCGCCCATACTTCCAAGCGCACACCATCAAAGTTCGGACCAACCAGCCCATAAAAGGGATACTACAGAAAACAGATCTAGCAGGAAGAATCCTACAGTGGGCAATCGAGTTGTCCGAGTTTGACCTCCAATTCGAGGCACGGACAGCCATCAAATTACAATACCCAGCTGACTTCATTGCAGAATTCACAGACACCACAGAAATCCCCATAGAGTGGAACATATACGTGGACGGTTCCTCAAATAAAGCCGGAAGCGGTGCAGGTGTGATAATCGAAAGCAACCAAGGAACCCAACTTGAGCTTTCCCTGAAATTCGGATTCCCAGCCTCAAACAACCAAGCAGAATACGAAGCGTTATTAGCTGGTATGAAGCTGGCTAGGGAAGTTGGAGCTCAGAAACTTAATATCTACAGTGACTCACAAGTCGTTACCTCACAAATAACGGGAAGCTACCAAGCCAAAGATCCTACCATGAAAAAATATTTGGATAAAACCAAAGAACAGCTCAGACAACTTGGAGAATATAAGATCTGCCACATACCCCGCGAGCAAAATGCCCGAGCTGACGCGCTCTCAAAACTAGCCAGCACCAAACCAGGGGGCAACAATAAAAGCCTCATCCAGGAAATACTACAGAACCCATCAATATCAGAAGAAGAAAAAATCCTAGCCATAACAGGTCGGGATCAAGGATGGATGACCCCCATAATTAATTACCTCAAAACAGAAGCGCTTCCCACAAATGAAAAGGAGGCAAAGAGGTTAAAAAGGGAGGCACAATACTACACTATCATAAACAACACCCTATACAAAAGAGGGATCTCAACACCATTGTTAAAATGCGTATCGACCTCCAATACAAAGGAAGTCTTGGAAGAGGTACACAGCGGCATTTGTGGTAATCATCTCGGAGCACAAGCTCTCACTAAAAAAGTACTACGGGCGGGATTCTATTGGCCAACTCTACAAAAGGAAGCTACAGAATTTGTAAAGACATGTCCACCATGTCAGAAGCATGCCAACTTTCACATTGCCCCGCCGGAAAAGCTCATCAGCGTGACCTCACCCTAGCCATTTGCAAAGTGGGGACTCGATCTTCTCGGACCCTTTCCCCAGGGATCGGGACAAGTCAAGTTCCTCATAGTAGGGGTAGACTACTTCACAAAATGGATCGAGGCAGAACCCCTAGCTAACGCCACCGCTCAAAGAAGTCGGAAATTCCTATATAGGAACATCATTACAAGGTTTGGGGTTCCATACTCCATCACCATGGATAATGGCACCCAATTCACAGATGCAGGCTTCAGAAAGCTAGTAGCCGACTTGAATATAAAACATCAGTTCACCTCCGTTGAACATCCCCAAGCCAATGGACAAGCCAAAGCAGCTAACAAAGTCATATTGGCCGGGCTGAAACGGAGACTACAAGAAGCAAAGGGAGCTTGGACCGAGGAACTCTCACAAGTCCTATGGGCGTATCAGACGACCCCCCATTCTACCACGAACGAATTACCATTCCGACTAGCAAACGGAGTATAGGCAATGATTCCAATAGAGGTCGAAGAAGGATCTCCTCGAGTAGTCCACTACAATGAGAAAACAAATTCTCAACTCCAAAGAGAAGAGCTCGACCTACTTCCAGAAATCCAAGAAAGAGCTCGGATCAGAGAAGAGGCATTAAAGCAATGAATGGCTTCCAGGTATAATCAGAGGGTAGTGCCAAGAGATTTCACAGAGAACAATCTCATCTTAATCCGAAATGATATTGGAACAACTCGACCCAGAGAAGGAAAGTTGGCAACTGATTGGAAAGGACCCTACCGAGTCACAAAAGTACTTGGAAAGGGCTACTACAAACTGTCCGAAGTCGAGGGATGAGAACTCTCCAGATCATGGCACGCCTGTAACCTGAGAAGGTACTATAGTTAGATAAAGGACTCATCACAAGACGCACTCTTTTTCCTGAAAAGGTTTTTTAATGAGGCGTCAGGATTGAGATTTAATCCGACTTAAGGGTATAAAAAACTCCCACCTGTATATATTTGCATTTTTTTAAATAAAATACATTTCAGATATTCTACAAGTACTCAAGACGCATTAATCTGAAGCATTCATCGTCCGATTATAAAGCAACGGATCGAACAGAAAAGTGAAGAGCAAATTCACTACACGATCTCGATAGGAATGATCGACCGACAAAGGTGAAAACGCGATTCACCTAAAGGTCGATTAAACCAGGACAGAAACTACCATCTACAAATCGGCAAAGATGAACACAGAATAATGCAAGAAGTTATCGAAAGTGATCCCAAAAAAGAACCTGACGAGGTCTTATGGATTACTATATAATAACTTAAAAAGACTGGCCAACACTAAAAAGTCGGACCAAGTCAACCCAAGTTATCAGCGATTCCCTGGAAAGAGGTCTGGCCAACCCTATTAAAGAGGAATTGCTATAACTTAGAAGAGATCGACCTAACGAAGTCGGTTTCCTACAAAACAAGTTGTAAACGTAATCCCTAAAAGAGACCTAACAAAGGTCCAAGAAAGAGAATTACAAAAACAACTTAGAAGAAATCGACCTAAGAAGTCGGTTTCCTACAAAACAAGTTGTAAAAGTAATCCCTGAAAGAGACCTAACAAAGGTCCAAGAAAGAGGATACAAAAACAACTTAGAAGAGATCGATCTAACGTAGTTGGTTTCCTACAAAACAAGTTGTAAAAGTAATCCCTGAAAGAGACCTAACAAAGGTCCAAAAAAGAGGATTACAAAAAAAACTTAGAAGAGATCGACCTAACAAAGTCGGTTTCCTACAAAACAAGTTGTAAAAGTAATCCCTGAAAGAGACCTAACAAAGGTCCAAGAAAGAGGATTACAAAAACAACTAAAAGATCGACCTAACAAAGTCGGTCTCGTACAAAGATAAGTTATAAAAGTAATCCCTTAAAGAGACCTGGCAAAGTCCCAAAAAAGAGGATTACAAAAATAACTTAAAAGGGGACCAACATAAAGAAATCGGTTATAAGGCACTAAAAACACAAAACAAAAGCGAGGAAACTGAGAAAAAAGTTGGACCCCCCACAAGTCACGACCTCAAAAGGATCCAAGCTACAAACAAAAATACGAAAGCAATCTAAAGAGGCCAAGCAGCAAGATTCCGACAGATACCCTGCTAGAGCACAATGAAAGCATAATAAAGCTTCGAAGAGGCCACCGAAATTAGCCTCAGAGAAACCATTTTGTTTTCAAAATAAGTTGCTAAAAACAGCAACTAAAGTATCAACAGTCAACAAACCATCATTCACAAAAACAAGTTCCAAAGCCCACAAAACGGGCTATTTACACAAATATCCAGAAAAAATATTAGCTAAGATCAAGAGCCTTCCCGGCAGCATCAGTACGGGGAGAAGGAGGGCGAGTCTGAAGGGGCACAGCATCTACGGTTCCATCATCCCGGTTCAGAATCTGGCAATCCGAATCAGATGTAACGGGAGGAATAGAGGAGGTTGACACCTTAAGAGCGGGCACTGGGGGAGGATCAGTCTCATTATCATCCTGGTCATCAGGGACAATCTTACCATCCCTTACGGCATTGTCCAGGCTGATGAGAGTCAAGTCGGCATCAGGAGCAACAACCCGGAACTGCTCCATCAGGTTCTCAGAGGCAGCAGTTACGCTACCCACAAGGTGACCCTAAAGCTCACCATAATTAACCCGAGCAGTTTCCAAATCCTCCCGAAGATGCATCAATTCCCTATAAGCCGAGACATAGCTATCCTTATGTTTCAATGCCATGTCCTCGGCCAGCTTCAAAGAAGCAGCCAAGGCAATAGAACTGGCCTTCTCACTCTCCAGCTTCTTCTCTACCTTCGCCAACTTCACCTCTAACTCCTCCTTCAGACCCTTGATTTGATCAAATTCCAACTTGACCTCTTCCATGAAGGATTTTTTGGCATGAATCGGAATCCTCTGAACTGTTCGGAATATAGCCGCACCCATATGAGCCATCTTCACACTACTTTTGGTGATAAAATCCAGATGCTGAAGAAGAGAAACATCGTCCATAGAAAGCCCACCATAGGGGGCAATTTGCTGGTCAACAAACTCAATAGCATCAAAATCCAGGGCATCCAGGTTGAAAGGCTCGGATGTTTTTTGCTTCTTACTAAGAGGGGCACCAGAAGCTGCAGCAGAAGATTGTGGAGGATCGACCAGACGAACCCGAGGAATAGGAATTGCTTTCCTCGACCCGGGAGAACTAGGTATAGGAGGTTTAACTGGAACCTGAGAAGATCCCTCTCCGGCCGCCTTGGCCGAAATGTTTAAAGCAGAAGTTGCCTTCTTCGCCTTCTTGTAGGCCTTCATAGAATCATTATTCTTCGACATCTCTGAAAAACACAAAATCAACCACAAAAGACAAGTTACAACATAGGAGAAGAAAATCTCGGAAGCAAGTATAAAATAAATCAGACAGTACCCAAAGCAGCTCGAACCAAAGATGGATCACTCAAAAATCTCTTCGCATCCAGATGGGGAGGCTTCCCCCACAAATCTTCAAGAACAACTACAAAGGCCCGCTCAACCTCACTAAGCATTTCCCATGTGTAACGTGGCACTCTTACATTCTTTTGCCACTCTAGAGGAAAAGCAGGCTCATCATTTTCATCAAGAAAAAAGGGGTGGGCCCCCTCAACAGCTCGAACTTTAAAGAAGTAATTCTTGAAGTCTTTAAAGGACTCATCATACATCGCAAACACTTTATGGCCCTAGGCGGACCGGAAAGAAACCCATGAAGCTTTCTTTTTTGAAGAACCGCCAAGCCTGGCAGAAACAAACAAGTAAAGAAAAAGAGTCTGGGAAGGTGTTACATCTAGTTCACGACAGAGAAGTTGGAAAATTTTAATAAAACCCCAGGAATTCGGGTGAACCTGGGATGGAGCAATGTTACACGACCACAACAGGTCAGTTTCAAAAGCAGTAAAAGGAAAAGAAACGTTCAACTGACTAAAAAAGTATTCGTAAGCATAAAAGAAGGGACGCTCTCCCTCAACAGAAGTCGGAAAGCAAACTCTCTCGTCAGAATTAGGGGCAACAAGCTCGTAATCCTCCTCACGGGCATTGTTACCACAAATCCTATGGCGCTTCCTCAATTCTGTACAAAACTCAGCATCCACAATAGAAACACACAACAAAACAAGGGAGTCCAGCCAATCGGACATCCCCTCGAGAACTCTGGATGACATCTCTACAATATTATTGCGAGAAGACATGAGGCCAACTAATCCTACAAGTAAGAAAAGAAAATGAGGTTACTACAAATATCTCGGACAAAGGAGAAAACAACTCGGTCAATACTTCTCAGGCAATGAAAAGCAAGAAAAGGAAAACTCCAAGACACAAACCAAAGTCCTGGGGCATCCTTTGGAGGCAGTAACAAGGCAAGGTTCCCAGAAAAATAGTGTGAAGTTTGCATCCCAGCATTTCTCAAAAAGAATCCAAAACAGCAAACACTTTTCAGCAAAAAGCACGCCAAGAAGAGACCATTAAAAGATGCAACCTTTTTAAAGAGCAGACAAAAGCAACTTCAAATAAACGAGGAACAGACACGGACAAGCAGTACCAAGAACAGAAACAACAAAAACATGCAAAGCCCTAGAGGCACCCAACAAAGGCGAAAAGAATCATGCAGAAGATAGAGAAACTCTCAGAAAGCACATTTCAACAAATCTAGGGCTCAAGAAAAACAGAAAGATCCAAACTTTGCCAAAAAGAGAGGATCAAAACCAAAACCTCTTCACAAAACCACAATCAAAGAGAAAGCATGAAAAGGGACTAACCTGGAGACGGAAGAAACTTCGAAAAAGGGGTAGAAACAAAAGTTGCCTAGGAAACCGCCGAGCGACGCCACTAACGCCAGGAAGCAGAAACGCAAGCGAAAGACAAAGAGCGAAGAGAGAAGTAGAAAAAGATACGAAGAGGTTACAAGGAAAATAAAAGGAGAGAAACTGTTTTCTGGGTTTTTCAAAATCAAAGTAAAGAGCCCAGGGGAAACGGGGCAATTAATGCTCAAAATTAAAGAAAGCATTAAACCCTCGCACGTTCCCGAAAAAGTGCCGATATAAAAGCGCGCGTCTTTTAGAGGAAACGTTATACATTCAAAAGCAGCTACAAAGGAATCGACAAAATGCTTGAGTTCGGCTTCACCAAAGAAGGACCGAAGTCAAAGACTCAACCTCAAAAAAGAAGACCGAGCTCAAGCAGGGGCACTATTCATACCCTAGGTCGAGATGACCGACCCAGGATGTTCGATAGACAAAGCGACCGACCTCTTCAGGTCAGGACACCCGACCTCTTCCCAAAGATCTCGGTCAAGTCCCCACGAAAGCCCAAGGAAGGGCCCAAATAGAGGAACACGTCCCAAATCCTAAAGCAGCCCAAGCCTACAGAGAGAAGGGCGATTCCCTTAAAGATAAGATGACCTCACTTAAAGATAAAAGATAAGATAAGATAACTAACTTATCTTATCCACAGAAGGCCACATCTCACCATTATAAATACACTGGAGTACCCAGGTATAACTCATACTCTGATTCTACTCAATACCTGCTTAATACCCTTGCTAACTTAAGCATCAGAGTCCCTTGCAGGTACCCCCCACACTCCGGGGACGAAGGATCAGCAGCACTTTCAGTACCACAAGTCGGACACACTAGCTCCGGCGACTATATACCCACCAGACACATCGGCTCCGACGAACGCAGAAGATCTCGACCGAGATCGACCTATAGTTTCAGGTAACCCTCGGAACAAATGCTAACCTTACATTTTCCGGACTAAAATCTAAGTATTTATCCCAAACCATTGTAAGCCAATTCTTTGGGTCCGGGTTCATACTTTGATCATGGTTCTAAGTGATCCATGCATTGGCATAGAACTCTTGAACCATTAAGAGTCCGACTTGTTGAATGAGGTTGGTAAGAACTTCCCAACCTCTTCTTCGGATCTCATGTTGGATCTCTAGATATTCACCCTTTTTGAGTTTGAAAGGGACCTCAGGGATCACCTTCTTCATGGCCACAACTTCATAGAAGTGGTCTTGATGCACCCTTGAGATGAATCTCTCCATCTCCCATGACTCGGAGGTGGAAGCTTTTGCCTTCCCTTTCCTCTTTCTAGAGGTTTCTCCGGCCTTAGATGCCATAAATGGTTATAGAAAAATAAAAAGCAACGCTTTTACCACACCAAACTTAGAAGGTTTGCTCGTCCTCAAGCAAAAGAAGAAAGAAGGGAGTAGAAGAAGAAGAAAATGGAGGAGATGGAGGGGGCTTTATGGTTCGACCAAGTGGGAAAAGTAGTGTTTAGGTTGTGTGAAAATGAAGGAGTGAAGATGGGTTTATATAGGAGTGGAAAGGGTGGTAGGGTTCGGCCATTATGGGTGGGTTTGGGAGGGAAAGTGGTTTGAATTTGGATGGTGGGGTAGGTGGGGTTTATGAAGGATGGATGTGAATGGTGAAGAGAATGGTGGGATTTGATAGGTGAGGGGTTTTTGGGGAAGAGGTATCGAGGTGATTGGTGAGTGGGTGAAGAAGAGAGAGAGTGGTGGGGTAGGTGGGGATCCTGTGGGGTCCACAGATCTTGAGGTGTCATGGATAGCTCATCCCTGCACCAAGTTGCGTGTAAAAATGCCATTTCTGCCAATCCTGGCGTTAAACGCCGGGCTGCTGCCCCTTTCTGGCGTTTAACGCCAGCTTCTTGCCCATTCCTGGCATTAAACGCCAGTCTGGTGCCCATTTCTGGCGTTAAACGCCCAGAATTGTACCTGACTGGGCGATAAACGCCCATTTTGCTGTCTTCACTTGTGTTTAAACGCCAGCAAGTTTTCCTCCAGGGTGTGCTGTTTTTCTTTCTATTTTTCATTCTATTTTTGCTTTTTCAATTAATTTTGTGACTTCACATGATCATCAACCTACAGAAAACATAAAATAACAAAAGGAAAATAGATAAATATAACATTGGGTTGCCTCCCAACAAGAGCTTCTTTAATGTCAGTAGCTTGACAGTGGGCTCTCATGGAGCCTCACAGATACTCAGAGCAATGTTGAAACCTCCTAACACCAAACATAGAGTTTGACTGTGGGGGCTCTGTTTGACTCTGTTTTGAGAGAAGTTCTTCATGCTTCCTCTCCATGGTTACAGAGGGATATCCTTGAGCCTTAAACACAAGGGATTCTTCATTCACTTCAATGATCAATTCTCCTCTGTCAACATCAATCACAGCCTTTGTTGTGGCTAGGAAGGGTCTGCCAAGGATGATGGATTCATCCATGCACTTCTCAGTCTCTAGGACTATGAAATCCGCAGAGATATAATGGTCTTCAATCTTTACCAGAACATCCTCTACAAGTCCATAAGCTTGTTTTCTTGAATTGTCTGCCATCTCTAGTGAGATTCTTGCAGCTTGTACCTCAAAGATCCCTAGCTTCTCCATTACAGAGAGAGGCATGAGGTTTATGCTTGACCCTAGGTCACACAGAGCTTTCTTGAAGGTCATGGTGCCTACTGTACAAGGTATTGAGAACTTCCCAGGGTCCTGTCTCTTTTGAGGTAATCTCTGCCTAGTCAAGTCCTTCAGTTCTTTGGTGAGTAAAGGGGGTTCATCCTCCCAAGTCTCATTACCAAATAACTTGTCATTTAGCTTCATGATTGCTCCAAGGTACTTAGAAACTTGCTCTTCAGTAACATCTTCATCCTCTTCAGAGGAAGAATACTCATCAGAGCTCATGAATGGCAGAAGTAAATCCAATGGAATCTCTATGGTCTCAGTGTGAGCCTCATATTCCCATGGTTCCTCATTAGGGAACTCATTGGAGGCCAGTGGACGTCCATTGAGGTCTTCCTCGGTGGCGATCACTGCCTCTTCCTCCTCTCCAAATTCAGCCATGTTTATGGCCTTACATTCTCCTTTTGGATTCTCTTCTGTATTGCTTGGAAGAGTGCTAGGAGGGAGTTCAGTAACTTTCTTACTCAGCTGACCCACTTGTGCCTCCAAGTTTCTAATGCAGGACCTTGTTTCAGTCATGAAACTTTGAGTGGTTTTGATTAGATCAGAGACCATGGTTACTAAGTCAGAGTGGCTCTGCTTAGAATTCTCTGTCTGTTGCTGAGAAGATGATGGAAAAGGCTTGCCATTGCTAAACCTGTTTCTTCCACCATTATTGTTATTGAAGCCTTGTTGAGGCCTCTGTTGGTCCTTCCATGAGAGATTTGGATGATTTCTCCATGAAGGATTATAGGTGTTTCCATAGGGTTCTCCCATGTAATTCACCTCTTCCATTGATGGGTTCTCAGGATCATAAGCTTCTTCTTCGTCCTTAGTACTGCCTGGTGCAGCTTGCATTCCAGACAGACTTTGAGAAATCATATTGACTTGCTGAGTCAATATTTTGTTCTAAGCCAATATGGCATTCAGAGTATCAATCTCAAGAACTCCTTTCTTCTGATTCGTCCCATTGTTCACAGGATTCCTTTCAGAAGTGTACATGAATTAGTTATTTGCAACCATTTCAATGAGTTCTTGAGCTTCTGCAGGCGTCTTCTTCAGATGAAGAGATCCTCCAGCAGAGCTGTCCAATGACATCTTGGACAGTTCAGACAGACCATCATAGAAGATACCTATGATGCTCCATTCAGAAAGCATGTCAGAAGGACACTTTCTACTCAATTGTTTATATCTTTCCCAAGCTTCATAGAGGGATTCACCTTCCTTCTATCTGAAGGTTTGGACTTCCACTCTAAGCTTACTCAATTTTTGAGGTGGAAAGAACTTTGCCAAGAAGGCATTGACTAGCTTTTCCCAAGAGTTCAGGCTTTCTTTAGGTTGTGAGTCCAACCATATCCTAGCTTTGTCTCTTACAGCAAAAGAAAATAGCATAAGTCTGTAGACCTCAGGGTCAACCCCATTGCAGTTCTGTTGCATTAGAGAAACTAAGTGAGGCTTAAGCTCAAAGTTGTTTGCTCCAATGGCAGGGATAGAGATGCTTCTCCCATAGAAGTCGGGAGTAGGTGCAGTAAAGTCACCCAGCACCTTCCTTGCATTGTTGGCATTGTTGTTGTTTTTGGCTGCCAAGTTTTCTTCTTGTTTGAAGATTTCTGTTAGGTCCTCTACAGAGAGTAGTGCTTTAGCTTCTCTTAGCTTCCGCTTTAAGGTCCTTTCAGGTTCAGGGTCAGCCTCAACAAGAATGCTTTTGTCTTTGCTCCAGCTCATATGAAAGAGAAGAGAAAAAGAAAATATGGAATACTCTATGTCACAGTATAGAGATTCCTTGAGGTGTCAGAGGAAAAGAAGAATAGAAGGAGGAGGTAGAAGAATTCAAACTTATCAAGAGGGATAGAGTTCGAATTGTGTATTGAGGAGGATTGTTAGTCCATAAATAGAAGGATGTGAGAAGAGGAGAAGAATTTTTGAAATTAAAGTAAAATATTTTAAAGAAATTTTGAAAAATTGAAGAATGATTTTCAAATTAAAGTTGGGAAAGAAATAAAGTGATTTTTGAAAAAGATTTTGAAATTAGAAATCAAAAAGATATGATTGATAACTATTTTGAAAAAGATGTGATTAAAAAGATATGATTGAAAAACAATTTAAAAAGATTTGATTTTTTTTTTAAAATTAATGACCTGGCTAACAAGAAATTTAAAAGATATGATTCAGACATTAAACCTTTCTCAACAGAAAAGGCAACATACTTGAAATGTTGAATAAAATCATTAATTGTTAGCAAGTATTTTTGAAAATGGAAAGAAATTGATTTTGAAAATATATGATTGAAAATATATGATTTGAAAAAGATTTGATTTTGAAAAATTATGAAAACTTGAAAAAAATTTGAATTTAAAAAAAAAATCTACCCTCTTGTGCCATCCTGGCGTTAAACGCCCAGAATGGTATCCATTCTGGCGTTTAACGCCCAAAATGCTACCCTTTTGGGCGTTAAACACCCAGCCAGGTGCCCTGGCTGGCGTTTAAACGCCTGTTTTCCTTCTTCACTGGGCGTTTTGAACGCCCAACTTTTTCTGTGTGATTCCTCTGATGTATGTTCTGAATCTTCAATTCTCTGTATTATTGACTTGAAAAGACACAAATTAAGAATTTTTTGAATTTTTAATGATGAGGAATAATCAAAATGCAACTAAAATCAAATAAAGAATGCATGCAAGACACCAAACTTAGAAGTTTGTATACTACTGACACTAACAAATTGAGAATGCATATGAGAAACAACAAAACACACAAAACAAGAGAATTTAAAGATTAGAGCAAGGAAATCATCAATAACATCTTGAAGATCAATGAAGAACATAATGCATGTGATTTTCGAAAATTAGAAGAATAAAAACATGCAATGGACACCAAACTTAAAATTAGACACTAGACTCAAACAAGAAACATAAAAATATTTTTGATTTTAAGATTTTATAATTTTTTTTGGATTTTTCAAAAATTATGTGGAAAAAGAAAATAAGGATATCAAAATTCTTAATGAGAATTCCAGGAATCATGCAATGTTAGTCTAAAGCTACAATCTAAAAAGATTAGACATGGCTAGCGAAGCTTCAACAGGACATTACATTCAAGAGCTAAATTGATGAAAATCAATCAGCTTTGGTGATGATGAAAACATCATCTGAAACTCTAGAATTCATTCTTAAGAACTCTGAAGAACAATACCTAATCTAAGCAACAAGATGAACCGTCAGTTGTCCAAACTCGAACAATCCCCGGCAATGGCACCAAAAACTTGGTGCACGAAATTGTGACCATCAATGGCGCCATCAACATGGTACGCTCAATTGTAATCTCAACTCTTTATCACAACTTCGCACAACTAACCAGCAAGTGCACTGAGTCGTCCAAGTAATAAACCTTACACGAGTAAGGGTCGATCCCACGGAGATTGTTGGTATGAAGCAAGCTATGGTCATCTTGTAAATCTCAGTCAGGTGGATTCAAATGGTTATGGAGGATTGATAACTAAAAGATGAGTAAAACATAAAATAAGGATAGAGATACTTATGTAATTCATTGGTGAGAATTTCAGATAAGCGTATGGAGATGATTTGTCCCTTCCGTCTCTCTGCTTTCCTACTGTCTTCATCCAATCCTTCTTACTCCTTTCCATGGCAAGCTGTATGTTGGGCATCACCGTTGTCAATGGCTACAGTCCCGTCCTCTCAGTGAAAATGTTCAACGCGCTCTGTCACAACACGGCTATTCATCTGTCGGTTCTCGATCATGTCGGAATAGAATCCAGTGATTCTTTTGCGTCTGTCACTAACACCCCACAATCGCGAGTTTGAAGCTAGTCACAGTCATTCAATCCTTGAATCCTACTCAGAATACCACAGACAAGGTTTAGACCTTCCGGATTCTCAAGAATGCCGCCATCAATTCTAGCTTATACCACGATGATTCTGATTAAGGAATCCAAGAGATATCCACTCAATCTAAGGTAGAACGGAGGTGGTTGTCAGGCACACATTCATAGGTGAGAATGATGATGAGTGTCACAGATCATCACATTCATCAAGTTGAGGAACAAGTGATATCTTAGAACAAGAATAAGCTGAATTGAATAGAAGAACAATAGTAATTGCATTAATACTCGAGGTACAGCAGAGCTCCACACCTTAATCTCTGGTGTGTAGAAACTCCACCGTTGAAAATACATAAGTGATAATGGTGATCATTGGCTTTGGCCCCAGAGAGGGAACCAGAAGAACCAAGATGAAAATACAATAGCAAAAGGTCTTATTTATAGAGAACTAGTAGCTTATGATTTACAAAAATGAGTAAATGACGTAAAAATCCACTTCCGGGCCCACTTAGTGTGTGCTTGGGCTGAGCATTGAAGCTTTCATGTGTAAAGACTTTTCTTGTAGTTAAACGCCAGTTTTTGTGCCAGTTTGGGAGTTTAACTCCCACTTCTGTGCCAGTTCCGGCGTTAAATGTCGGGCAGTCTTGAGCTGATTTGGAACACCGGTTTGGGCCATCAAATCTCGGGTAAAGTATGGACTATTATATATTGCTGGAAAGCCCAGGATGTCTACTTTCTAACGCAATTGAGAGCGCGCCAATTGGGCTTCTGTAGCTCCAGAAAATCCACTTCGAGTGCAGGGAGGTCAGAATCCAACAGCATCTGCAGTCCTTTTTCAGCCTCTGAATCAGATTTTTGCTCAGGTTCCTCAATTTCAGCCAGAAAATACTTGAAATCACAGAAAAACACACAAACTTGTAGTAAAGTCCAGAAAAGTGAATTTTAAATAAAAACTAATAAAAATATAATGAAAACTAACTAAAACATACTAAAAACAATGCCCAAAAGCGTATAAATTATCCGCTCATCAGTGGCCATCCTGAAAGGGAAAGAGTAAAGATGTTAAAATTTCAAGGGTTAGAGCAAGGAAGAGAATGGGAAAGGTGGTAATCAATGCAAAGTAAAGAAGAATGACGTTAATACATGGTCATGACTACATGTGAAAAGTTATCAATGTAAATATAGCAAGTGCATGTGATGACAGTGAAATGCAAGGTGTTTATTGGCATGCTGGCAAAGGCATGAGTAGCATAGATCAAGCATTCAATGTCCAAGTTAGATTACCAAGTCTTCCAAACTAACAATGTGGTTGTAATAACAATTATATTAAATTAATAAAATATAAAAATGGTTTTGTGAAAAGCAAGCATTTAAAGTAGTAGAATAAAAGAAATCTGAAAATAGTGCACAATGCCATACGAGCTTTTTCACAAACACTTAGCATGCATGGTAAATAAGGTATAGAAAGTATTAAATTGAACATGCAAGCAACCCTATAATATATAATTGTTAAACAATTCCTTAACAATCCACAAGCAAAGTATAGAAAATAATGACCCAAATAAATTTCCAACACCAATTAAAAGAAAAAGAAAGAAGAAGAGAACATAGATAATGAAGGTAAAAAGAAAAAAAAAGAAGAAAACATAAAAATAAGAATAAGAATAGAAGAGTGAAGAGGGGAGAAGAAAAGAAAAAACATTGATAATGGTGGTGAAAAAAAGGAAGTAGAAAGTGAGAAAGAAGGAAGAAGGAAGAAGGCAGAAGGTGGGAGAAAGAAATAAGAAGGAAAAAGAAAAAAGTAGGATTTGGGGAAGAAAAAGATAAGATATTTTAGCAGATTTGGATAAGTTGTGCGGCGCATGCGACGCGGACGCGTGGGTCACGCGTTCGCGCGAATAGCGCTTAGATGAAGTAACGCGAACACGTCGGTCATGCGAACGCGTGACATGATTTGTGCTAGTAGCGCAAGGGCAGCCTTGCGTTCGCACAACTCTATGTGTGAAACTCGTTTCGCCAAATTTTAGGGTGACGCGTTCGCATGGTTGACGCGATCGCGTTCTTGGCCATATGTTTAAAACGACGCGGACGCGTGGAGCACGTGTTCGCGTGGTAAGGCTTGTGCTTCTAGCACGAGTCCAGCCCAAGTCTAGCTCAACTTACTGCCACACACCCATTTACGTTGATTGTACAGGGCCACGCGTTCGCGTGAGTGATGCGGACGCGTGGGGAGGCTATGTCGCAAACAACGTGAACGTGTTAGTGACGCGGTCGCGTGGGCGAGTTTGTGCCAAAGGCACGCCTCTAGCCACACTTTCTCGTGACTCTCTGTTCAATCTTATTTTCTTCCCAACGCACATATGACGTGGACGCGTCGCGTGCATTTTTTTTAATGCAATATGCAAATGCAGATGCAAACTATAGGCACTAGTACTGAGAAGAGTTATTGAAAAAGGAAATTAAGGAGAGGGAAAAGATCGATCATACCATGGTGGGTTGTCTCCCACCCAGCACTTTGCTTTAACGTCCTTAAGTTGGACGCTCCACTAGCTCAGTCTTCTGCTGTGGGTGGATCTTCCAAAAGGAAGATCTCTAGCTCCATGTTTTTTGCCATCTTTTCGCCATTAAATAACTTCAAGCAATGTCCATTGACCTTTATAAGTTCAGGGCTTAAGGGATGGCTCAAGTGAAAGACTCTGTATGGCTCCGCCCGCTCTACTCGATAGAAACCATCCCATCTGGATCTCAGCTTGCCTGGCATGAGCCGCATTCTGGAGTTGTAAAGGAGGACTAAGTCCCCAGGTTGGAACTCTCTTCTCTTGATGTTCTTATCATGCACAGCTTTCACCTTATCTTTATACAGCTTGGAGTTTTCATAAGCTTCTAGGCGAAGGTTCTCTAATTCTTGCAGTTGCAACTTTCGTTCAGTTCCGGCTTTCTCAAGGTCCATGTTGCATTCCTTTACCGCCCAGCAGGCTTTGTGTTCTAACTCAACTGGGAGATGATAGGCCTTTCCATAAACTAAGCGGAAAGGACTCATCCCAATTGGTGTCTTGTATGCTGTCTGATATGCCCAAAGCGCATCTTGGAGCCTGGTGCTCCAGTCCTTTCTATGAGGCTTGACTATCTTTTGCAGTATGCGCTTTATCTCTCTGTTAGACACCTCTGCTTACCCATTAGTCTAGAGGTGATAGGCTATTGATATTTTATGAATTATCCCATGCCTTTTCAGTAATCATGTTAGTCTCCTGTTACAAAAGTGAGTGCCTTGATCGCTCACGATTGCTCGTGGTAATCCAAAGCGACAAATAATATGGTTTCTAACAAAGGAAACAACAGTGTTAGCATCATCAATACGGGTCAGAATTGCTTCCACCCATTTAGAAACATAATCTACAGCTAACAGTATATAAAGGTGACCATTAGAATTTGGAAATGGACCCATGAAGTCAATGCCCCAAACATCAAAAATTTCACAGAAAAGCATAATTTGTTAAGATTTCATCCCTCTTGGATATATTACCAAATCTTTGGCAAGGGGAACAAGATTTACAAAGGTCAGTAGCATCTTTAAAAAGAGTAGGCCACCAGAATCCACAGTCTAAAACTTTTCTAGCTGTTCGTTGAGGGCCAAAATGTCATCCACTCTCAGATGAGTGGCAAGCCTCTAAAATGGACTGGAATTCTGATTGAGGTACACACTGTCTAATTACCTGGTCAGCACCACACCTCCATAGATATGGATCATCCCATACATAATATTTGGACTCGCTTTTCAGCTTGTCTCTCTGATGCTTAGTAAAATTGGGAGGAAAAGTGTGGCTAACTAGATAATTAGCTACAGGTGCATACCAAGGAACTACTTCAGATACTGCCTATAAGCTATCAAATGGGAAAGTATCATTGATAGGAATGGAGTCATCTTTATTGTGCTCAAGGCGACTCAAGTGGTCTGCCACTAAATTTTGGTTACCACTCCTATCTTTAATTTCTAAATCAAATTCTTGCAGCAGTAGCATCCAACGTATTAGCCTTGGTTTATACTCCTTTTTATCTAATAAATATTTTAGAGCTGCATGGTCTGAGTACACTACTACCTTAGTACCAAGTAAATAGGCTTGGAATTTATCCAGAGCAAAAACAATAGCTAGAAGTTCTTTTTCAGTAGTAGTGTAATTAGATTGAGCAGCGTCTAAAGTCTTAGATGCATAAGCAATTACAAAAGGGTCGTTACCTTCATGCTGAGCTAGTGTTGCTCCTACTGTATGATTGGAGGTATCACACATGATTTTAAATGGTTGACTCCAGTCTAGTCCCCTCACAATCGGAGCTTGAGTCAGGGCGGTCTTCATCTTATCAAACACTTGTTTGCAATCCTCACTGAACTTGAACTCAATTTCTTTCTACATTAGTCTGGATAAGGGTAGTGCTACCTTACTAAAGTCTTTAATGAATCTCCTGTAAAAACCTGCATGGCCAAGGAACGAACGGACTTCCCTCACAGAGGAGGGGTAAGGTAAACTAGAAATAACATCCACCTTTGCTGGGTCTACAGAGATACCAGTATCAGAAACAACATGTCCTAGAACAATGCCTTGTTTCACCATAAAATGACACTTTTCAAAATTTAAAACAAGGTTTGAACTAACACACCTGTCCAATACTCTAGATAAACTATCCAAGCAAAGGCTAAATGAATCACCATATACGCTAAAGTCATCCATAAACTTCCATACAGGTCTCAATGAGATCAGAGAAAATACTCATCATACACCTCTGGAAAGTAGCTGGTGCATTGCATAAGCCCAAGGGCATTCTCTTATAAGCATAAGTCCCAAAAGGACATGTAAAAGTAGTATTTTCCTGATCTTCATGAGCTATATGTATTTGAAAATAACCTGTATAACCATTTAAAAAGTAGTAATGAGATTTACCTGACAGGCGATCAAGCATGTGATCAATGAATGGCAAGGGGTAATGATCCTTGCGAGTGGCTTGGATGAGATGCCTGTAGTCAATGCAAACTCTCCATGAGTTCTGCACTCTGGTTGTCAGAAGTTCTCCCTGCTCATTTCTTATTGTTGTGACTCCAGACTTCTTGGGCACCACTTACACTGGGTTGACCCATTCGCTATCTGAAATAGGGTAAATGATATCTGCTTCAAGTAGTCTGGTTACTGATGCGTGAGCATCTTGTCTATCTAATTTGTTGAGTTTAATTAAGAATTAATTATATTTTAGCCACTATGGATGCTATTTTGAGTTTTGTGCAATTTTATTTATTTCAGGTAGCATTCGGCGGAATTTGATGGAGTTTCTGCAGCACAAGAATCAAAGGAGATGGCTGCAATGAGCGACGCGCAAGCGTGCGCGTGATCTAGAAGTTTCCATGGCAACGCGTGCGTGTGACTGACGCGCACGCATGAATTGAAGATTTGCTCAGCGACACGTCCGCGAGACCGACGTGTCCGCGTGACTTGCGAAGCAGACCAGTGACGCGTACGCGTCTGACGTGCGCGATCTGCGAAAGTTACAAAAATCTCTGGCGTGGATTTAAGGCCGCATTTTGACCCAGTTTCTAGCCCAAAAAACACAGATTGGAAGCTGCAAAATGGACAATCATGTGGTCCCCACCCATCAGCTGAAGACTTGTTAATTAATTCGAATTTAAATTTAAATCTTATCTTTGAGGAAAAGATATTATTTTTAGTTTTAGATAATTAGATTTTAAAATAATTAGGATTAGTTATAAATAGAAACTCTGTACATTTAGACAAGAACAAATTGTTACCAGAACCCTTATTTTTCTTCTCTGAACCATAAGCAACTAATCCTCCATTGTTAAGGTTAGGAGCTCTGTCTATTTTCATGGATTGATTCGTTTGATCTTTTTTATTTAATTCATGTCTTGATTTATATTTCAATAATTATTTTCGTTCTTTATTTTATGAATATGGGTGGAACGGAAGTATGACCATGTTCTAATTGAGTTCTTGTAAAACTTGGAAAAGCTCTTTACTTGAACAACAGCTTGAAACATATTATACTGAATTTTTAATTGTTTGTATTTAAAGGGATACGTGACATGTAATCCCCTTATTTGTGGATAATTAGGATTCTTTTGGCATATAAACTAGAAATTGATCATCACCCTCTAATTGGAATTAATTGACCAAGGAGTTGGCAATTAATGAATTTTAGAGGAGACTAGGAAGGTCTAAGGAATTAGGGTCTAGATACATATAGTTTGCCATGAAATTAAATCTTGCATGATTAAATTAATTAGTAATAAAAGTTAATCCGGAAATTAGATAACTCTGAAACCTTAACTGCTTGCTCAATACTTTATTCTCAACTTATTTATCTGCCTGTCTTTAATATTCCAAATTTGCTGTTTAATGCTCTTTGAATATCTCAAAACCATTTTCTGCTTGCCTAACTGAGTTAATCCTATCAAACACTATTGTTGCTTGATCCATTAATCCTCGTGGGATCGACCCTTATTCACGTAAGGTATTACCTGGTACGACCCGGTATACTTGCTGGTTACTAGTGTGGGTTGTAAAATACCGCACCAAGTTTTTAGCGCCGTTGTCGGGGATTGATAATGATTAACAACTATTAGTTGTTTGATTACTTAGATTAGGTGTTTTATTTTTAATTTTATTAAAATCTATTTTTAAAAGTTTTTCGAAAACAAAAATCTTTTTCTTTACGTTTATATATATATATATATATATATATATATATATATATATTCCGTTACACTTCCTTTTTTTTTCTTTCGTTCCCCCCTCCCCTGTTACGTTTTTCTTTTTTCTTTTATTATAAAAAAATAATAAATAAATATATATATATATATATTTTCTCTTATTTTTATGTAAACCCCCTCCCCCTGTTTCGTTTTAATAATTTTTTATTACTTTATTTTTTAAAAAAATATTTTAATTAAATTTTAGAATTTCAAAAAAAATTTCGAAAAAAATTTTATAAATAAACAGCACCAATATTTTTCTTAATTTCTGAAATTAAGTTTGGTGTTGACTATTTATTATTTTTCTTCTATTTATTTTATTCAATATTTTTATCTCTTTACACAGGTTACCTCACTGGGAATTCTCTGCACTTTGACGTAGAGATTTTCATTCTTTCTTGTTTTCTGTTTGTTTATGCGCAGGAACAGAGACAAAGAACATCTCTTAGACTTTGATCCTGAACCTGAAAGGACTTTCAGGCGGCATCTACAAAAAGCAAGACTTTACAAGGCTGCAGAATCCACTGTGGATCTGACTAATACTGAGAATGCCAATGCAGCAAACATGAATGGGAATGAAGAACAAAGGAGAGTACTTGGCTCTTTCTCTGCTCCTACTGCAGATATCTATGGAAAGAGCATTGTGGTGCCTCCTATTGCTGCGAACAACTTTGAGTTAAAGCCTCAACTGGTCACCCTGGTGCAACAAAATTGCCAGTATCATGGTCTTCCCCACGAAGACCCAAATCATTTTATTTCTAGTTTTCTGCAAATTTGTGATACTGTGAAGACATATGGGGTAAACCCAGATGTGTACAAACTCATGCTCTTCCCATTTGCTCTGAGGGATGGAGTAAAGCTATGGCTGGATTCCCAACCCAAGGAGAGTTTGGATACTTGGAACAAGGTGGTTACTGAGTTTTTCACAAAATTTTTCCCACCAAAGAAGCTGACTAAGCTTAGGATGGAGGTTCAAACCTTCAGACAGAAGGATGGTGAGACTCTGTATGAAGCTTGGGAGATATACAAGCTACTGACCAGGCAATGCCCTCCAGACATGTTCTCCAAATGAACTCAACTTGATATCTTTTATGAAGGCTTGGGTGAAATGTCCAAGATGTGCTTAGACAATTCTGCAGGAGGTTCATTGCACAAGAAAAAGACACCGGAAGAGACTATTGAGCTGATTGAATTGGTTGCAAGCAACCAATATTTATACTCCTCTAACAGGAATCCTGTGAATTCTAAAACCCCTCAGAAGAGAAGCGTGTTGGAAGTAGATGTTGTTAATGCTCTTCTTGCTCAGAACAAGCTGATGTCTCAGCAAATAAATCTACTTACTCAACAGATGGGTAGCATGTAAGTCTCAGCTATCAACACACAAAATTCACCACAAGAACTCTACTATGACATGGCAGGTAATTTTGTGTAAAATGATAATTATGATTATGCTCAACCTTCTTTTGAAAAGGTGAATTACATGGGGAGTGGTCCTAGGAATCCCAACAATGACCCATATTCTAAGACATACAACCAGGGATGGAGGAATCACCCAAATTTTGGATGGAGGGATCAACCTCAGAGACCTCAGAACTTCAACAATAATTTTCAGGGTGGTTTCCAACAGAACAATGATTTGGAAGCAATATTGACAGGTTTTAGACAGGAAACCAGAGCATCCATCAAGAACCTGGAGATTCAAATGGGTCAAATAGCCACCAGAGTTAATGAAATTGATCAAAGGACCACTAATAGCCTTCCTGGTAACACAATTCCAAATTCAAGAGAGGAATGCAAGACTATCACCGTGATAAGTGGACAAGTGGCAAGTACGGAAGCATAAGTTATGCAGGAAACCAGAGCCTCCATTAGAAATTTAGAGGTGCTAGTGCCAACTGAGCAAGCAAATACGGGAGAGGTCTACAAGTACATTTAAAGGTGATACAGTGGTGAACCCAGGAGAAGATTGCAAGGTTATTCAATTGAGAAGTGGTAAAGTAGCTGGCTCTGAGACCAAGGTCAATGAAGAGTTAGTTGAAAAAGAAGCTCCAAAGGAGAAGAAGGAAGAAGTAGAGCACGCCCCTCCAAAGCGTGCGGACAATCCATTCCCAGAATCTCTTGACACTTATCCTACCTTGCCAAAGGCTCCTGAGTACAAGCCTAAGATGCCATATCCTTAGAGACTTCAAAAGGAGTCCAAGGACAAGCAGTTCTCAAAGTTTTTGGAAATCTTCAAAAAGTTACAAATCAATATTCCTTTTGCTGAGGTTTTAGAGCAAATGCCTATCTATGTCAAATTCATGAAGGAGCTGTTGTCAAAGAAAAAGCGTTTAAAGGGAGATGAGACAGTAGTCCTGACTAAGGAATGTAGTGTTGTAATTCAGAATAACTTGCCAAGGAAGATACCAGATCCAGGGAGCTTTCAAATTCCATGCACCATTGGGAGCACAATCTTTGAGAAAGCCCTATGTGATCTGGGGGCAAGCATAAATCTAATGTCCTTATCTGTGATGAAGAAGCTACAAATCCAAGAGGCACAACCCACAAAGATAGCATTGTAGATGGCAGATAAATCTATGAAGCCTGCATACGGATTAGTGGAGAATATCTTGGTCAAAGTGGGTAAGTTCTTCCTCCCAGCAGATTTTATGATTCTTGACACGGGGGAGGATGAGAATGCCTCTATAATTCTAGGAAGACCATTCCTAGCCACTGGAAGAGCTCTGATTGATGTAGAAACAGTGGGTGAATTAGTGCTTAGAGTGCATAGTGAGCAACCGGTCTTTCATGTCTTCAAAGATATACATCCAACAGGTGAAGAAGAGAGGTGCATGCAGGCTGAGCTTATTGATCCAAACCCTCAAAAACCCCCTGATGATACACAGCAGAATCTGCAACTCAAACCTCCCTTGGCAACAATCAATAAAATTCCTCCTGACATCAAACCTAAGTTTGGTGTTGGGAATTATTCATACCCTGGGTCGAGCTGACCGACCCGGGATGTTTAGCGACAAGGCAACCGACCTCTTCAGGTCAGACTATCCGACCTCTTCTCAAAAGAGCTCGGCCAAATCGACAGGAAAGCCCAATAAAGGGCCCAAATAGAGGAACACGACCCAAATCCAGAGGCAATCCCAGCCTACAAAGATAAAGGCGGTTCCGTTGAAGATAAGCTGACCTCACCTAAAGATAAGATAAGATAAGATAATTAACTTATCTTATCCAGAAAGGTCACTTCTCACCATTATAAATACACTGGAGCACCCAGGTATAACTCATACTCTGATTCTACTCAATACCTGTTTAATCCCCTTGTTAACTTAAGCATCGGAGTCCCTTGCAGGTACCCCCACCCTTCGGTGACAAAGGATCAGCAGCACATCTAGTCTAACAAGTCGGACGCACCAGCTCCGGCCGTTATTCATCAGCCGGACACATCAGTTCTGACCAGCACAGAAGATCTCGTCCGAGATCGACCTACAATTTCAGGTAACCCTCGGAACATTGGCGCCATTGCCAGGGAACCTGGAAGTCATCCCATCACCATGGCGGACGACCATGACAACGGCCATGATTCAGGTTTGGAGGATCGGACACCGCACAAAAACGCGGATGTCATGCCACAAAACACTCCGGAAACCAACAAAGACAAAGACTCAACAAATTCAGGGGCAATAGAAGCGCTCCTGGATTGCCTAAAACAACTGGAAAAAGAAACCCAACAACAACGGGAAATTGGAAAAGATCTCCAAAGAGAAGTGTGGCGACGTCGGGAGTTGGAAGAAAAACTACAGCAATTGGAAGCCGATCTCAAATCAAAAGCCCCGCAGGCTAATCTCGAGGAAAATTCACGCAAAGAGCAAGACCCGTTCACTAGGGAAATCATAAAAACCAAAATTCCAAAAGACTTCAAACTCCCGGATATGACCCTATATGATGGCACCACGGATCCCAACCACCACCTCAGCAACTTCAGAAGTAGAATGTACCTCACTGACGCCCCAGATGCTGTTCGTTGCAAGGCTTTTCCAATAACTCTCACAAAGACAGCGATTCGATGGTTCGACAGCCTACCCCTGAAGTCTATCTCAAGCTTTGATGAGTTAGCAACAAAATTCCTAGCCAAATTCTCCATTCAGAAAGATAAAGCCAAGCACGCCCCCAGTTTACTAGGGATCAAACAAGATCGGGAGAACCTCCGCAACTACATGGAGAGATTCAACAAAATATGCATGGACATACAAAGTTTACCAACGGAGGCCGCCATTATGGGACTCATCAATGGCCTACGAGAGGGACCTTTCAGCCAATCTATCTCAAAAAAGTACCCGACCTCCTTAGACGAAGCACAAGAACGAGCAGAAAAGTATATCAACATGGAGGAAAACGCTCGGTTAGGAGAAACCTCAAAATTGGGGGCCTCCTACCAAGACAAAGACAAGGAATCCAAAAGATAAGAAGATCGACAAGGGGAGAAAATCAAAAAATACCATAATTTTACTCCCCTCAGGGCATCCCTGGTCGAGATATACAAAGAAGTCTGCCATACAGAAAAAATCCCCCCAGCACGGCCACTCAAAGGCAAAAGGGGAGGAGGAAACCGGAAGGAATATTGTGAATACCATCGAGTCCGAGGACACTCCACAATGAATGCTTCGACTTAAAAAATATCATAGAAAAATTGGTGAGAGAAGGAAAATTAGATCGATTCCTGGCCACCCGAGATGATGATCAAAGAAAGAGACGAAGGGATGAAGATACCGAACGAACAGCACGATCACCTCGGACACCAGAAAGACATGTCCACATGATACACAGCGGATTCACAGCAGGTGGGATCTCCAAATCCTCTCGCAAAAGATATCTCAAAGAAGTATATCATGTCGAAGGAGAGGAGAAAGCACCCAACATTCCGGCAATTACATTCACTAAAGAGGACGCATCCGGCATCATCACAGGACACGATGATCCCATGGTTATCACCATCATATTGGCAAACGCCAACCTACACCGCACCTTAATAGACCAAGGGAGTTTTGCCGACATCTTATTCAAAACAGCCTTTGATAAACTCGGCTTGGAAGAAAAAGAATTTAAAGCATATCCAAACAGCCTGTTTGGGCTAGGAGATACACCAGTTCGACCACTCGGATACATACCACTACATACAACCTTCGGAAAAGGGGACCAATCCAGGACCCTCAAAATAGACTACATCGTAGTTGATGTAAGTTCAGCTTACAACGCTCTCATAGGACGGACAACACTCAACCAACTCGGCGCAATAGTCTCGACCCCACACCTATGTATGAAGTTCCCAACCCCAAAAGGGATAGCCATGATAAAAGCAGACCAGAAGACGGCACGTCGCTGTTATAACAAAAGCCTAAACCTCAGAAGCAAAGGAGAAGAGTTCCACACAATCGAGCTGGGCGGAGTTCATCGACGAGAAGAACTTCGTCCCCAACCAGAAGGCGAAATAGAAAAGATTCAGATCGGGGACACCTCGGAAAAAACAACCAATATCGGCACAATCCTAAAAGGAGATTTAAAAGAATTACTAATACAATTCTTGCGAGATAACGTCGATCTCTTTGCGTGGAAAGCCACAGACATGCCAGGCATAGACCCTAAGCTAATGTGTCATAAGTTGGCAGTCTATCCAAGATCTCGACCGGTACAGCAGAGACAAAAAAAACTCGGGCCAGAGCGATCCCAAGCTGTGGACGAGAAAGTACAGGCACTACTGGAAGCCAGATTCATAAGAGAAGTAAAATACCCGCTATGGCTAGCCAACGTTGTATTGGTGAAAAAATCAAATGGGAAGTGGCGAATGTGCACCGATTACACCGATCTCAACAAGGCTTGTCCAAAAGATCTATACCCACTCCCAAGTATTGACGCTTTAGTAGATGCTTCCTCTGGATACAAATATCTCTCGTTTATGGACGCATATTCGGGATACAATCAAATCCCCATGTATCCACCAGATCAAGAAAAGACATCGTTCCTAACACCGAAAGCAAACTACTGCTACATCGTGATGCCTTTCGGTCTTAAGAACGCAGGAGCTACTTATCAAAGGCTAATGAATAAAGTCTTCTCAGATCACATCGGAAAAATCATGGAAGTTTATGTGGACGACATGTTGATAAAGACACAAAGCGAAGATACATTATTATCCGACCTGACTCAAGTGTTTTACACTATAAGGAAGCACAACATGCGGCTCAATCCCGCAAAATGCACCTTCGCAGTAGAAGCAGGCAAATTCTTAGGCTTCATGCTCACACAAAGGGGAATTGAAGCAAATCCAGACAAATGTCAAGCCATACTCAGCATGAAGAGCCCAACCTGTGTCAAAGAAGTACAACAACTCAATGGGAGGTTGGTCGCCCTATCCCGATTCTTAGCAGGAGCTGTGACAAGATCTCTCCCCTTCTATGCTACTTTAAGAAAGGGAAAACAGTTCGAATGGATGACAGAATGTGAACAAGCCTTCCAAGACTTCAAGAAGTTCTTAGGACGGCCACCTATCCTATCTCGACCACAAGAAAGAGAACCGCCCATATTATATCTCGTAGTAGGGAGCCGGGCAATAGCCTCAGCACTAGTCAGAGAAGACGAAAAAGGGAAAAAACCCGTCTACGTCATTAGCAAAGCATTACAGGGATCCGAGCTAAACTACCAGAAAATACAAAAATTTGCCTATACCCTCATCCTGACATCTCGACGACTCCGCCCGTACTTCCAGGCTCACACCATTAAGGTTCGAACTAACCAACCCATAAAAGGAATATTGCAGAAAATAGATCTGGCAGGCAGAATTCTACAATGCGCAGTCGAGTCGTCATAGTTTGACCTCCAATATGAAGCTCGGACGGCCATCAAATCACAGTATTTGGCCGACTTTATCGCAGAATTCACAGATGCCCTAGAAACCCCCACAGAATGGAATCTTTACGTGGACGGTTCTTCAAATAAAACTGGAAGTGGCGCAGGCGTGATAATAGAAAGCGACCAAGGAACCCAAGTTGAGCTCTCCCTCAAGTTCGGGTTCCCGGCCTCAAACAACCAGGCAGAATATGAAGCATTATTAGCTGGTTTGAAGCTGGCTAAAGAGGTCGGAGCTCAAAAACTCAACATTTACAGTGATTCACAAATGGTCACATCACAAATAACAGGGAGCTACCAAGCCAAAGATCCTACCATGAGAAAATATTTGGATAAAACCAAGGAACAGCTCGGACAAATCGGGAAGTATAAAATCTGCCACATACCCCGCGAACAAAATGCCCGAGCTGATGCACTCTCAAAACTAGCTAGCACCAAACCAGGGGGCAACAATAGGAGCCTCGTCCAGGAAATGTTGCGAAACCCGTCAATCTCGGAAGAAGAAAAAGCCCTGACTATAACAAGCCAAGACCAAGGATGGATGACCCCCATAATCAACTACCTCAAAACAGAAACGCTCCCCATAGAAGAAAAGGAGGCAAAGAGGTTAAAAAGGGAGGCACAGTACTACACCATCATAAACAACATCCTGTACAAACGAGGAATCTCAACACCTTTACTAAAATGCGTGCCAACCTCCAACACAAGGGAAGTGCTAGAAGAAATACACGGCGGTATTTGTGGCAATTATCTCGGAACACGAGCTCTCACCAAAAAAGTACTCCGGGCTGGATTTTATTGGCCAACTCTACAAAAAGAAGCTACAGAATTTGTAAAGACATGTCCACCATGTCAGAAACATGCCAACTTTCACATCGCCCCGCCAGAAGAGCTCATTAGCGTGACCTCGCCTTGGCCATTTGCAAAATGGGGACTCGATCTTCTCGGCCCCTTCCCACAGGGATCAGGACAAGTTAAATTCCTCATAGTAGGAGTAGATTACTTTACAAAGTGGATCGAGGCAGAGCCCCTAGCCAATGCCACCGATCAGAGAAGCCGGAAATTCTTATATAGAAACATTGTCACAAGGTTCGGGGTTCTATATTCTATAACCACAGACAATGGCACCTAATTCACAGACGCAGGCTTAAGAAAATTAGTAGCCGACTTGAATATAAAGCACCAGTACACCTCTGTCGAACATCCACAAGCCAATGGACAGGCCGAAGCCGCCAACAAAGTCATATTGGCAGGGTTAAAACGAAGACTGCAAGATGCAAAGGGAGCCTGGGCAGAGGAGCTCCCACAGGTTCTATGGGCATATCGAATGACGCCACATTCGACCACAAAGGAATCCCCTTTCCGATTAGCTACGGAATGGAGGCAATGATTCCGGTAGAAATTGAAGAAGGATTGCATAGAGTAGTCCATTATAATGAGGGAGCAAACTCCCAACTTCAGAGGGAAGAACTCGACCTACTACCTGAAATCCAGGAAAGAGCTCGGATTAGAGAAGAAGCTCTAAAACGTCGAATGGCTTCCAGATATAATCAAAGGGTAGTACCAAGAAGTTTCGCTGAGAACGATCTCATCTTAATCCGAAACAACATTGGAACAACTCGGCCCAGAGAAGGGAAGCTGGCAGCAAACTGGAAAGGACCCTACCGGGTCATAGAAGTACTTGGGAAGGGCTACTACCGACTGTCCGAACTCGATGGACGAGAGCTTCCCAGATCATGGCACGCCTGCAACCTAAGAAGGTACTACAGCTAGAAAAGGCAACGGATCTCACTAGTGGATGTGCTCTTTTCCTGAAAAGTTTTTTTTAATGAGGCACCATGTTGAGATCTAGGTCATGCCTGACTTAAAGGGATAAGAAAAGTCCCACATGTATATATTTGTATTTTTTCTTTGAATAAAGTCTATTTAGATATTCTACAAAGAATCCAAGACGCATTAATCTGAAGTATTCATCGTCCGATTATAAAGCGACAGGTCGACAGAAAATGAAAAACAATTTCACTGCGCGACCACGATAAAGATAAATCATCCGATAAAGGTGAAAACGTGATTCACCTAAAGGACGATCTAAAGAGGCCAACCACTTTCTACAAATCGGCAAAGATGAACATAGAATAATGTAAGAAGTTATCGAAAGTGATCTAAAAAAGAACCTGATGAGGTCTTACGGATTGCTAAAATAATAACTTAAGGACTGGTCAAACGAACCAAGTCAACCCAAGTTATAAGTAAACCCTGGAAAGAGGTTTGGCCAACCCTATTAAAGATGATTACTTTAACTTAGAAGGGCCTGACATAACAAAGTCAGCCCAAAACAAAAAGTTATAAAAGTAGTCCCTGAAAGAGATCTGACAAAGATCCAAGAAAAAGGACTACAAAAATAACTTAAAGGAGACCGACATAACCAAGTCGGACTCCTATCACTAAAAAGTTATACAAGTAATCTCTGAAAGAGACCTGACAAAGGTCCAAGAAAGAGGATTACAAAAAATAACTTAAAGGAGACCGACATAACCAAGTCGGACTCCTACTACAAATAAAGTTATAAAAGTAATCCCTGAAAGAGACCTGACAAAGGTCCAAGAAAGAGGATTACAAAAAATAACTTAAAGGAGACCGACATAACCAAGTCGGACTCCTACTACAAATAAAGTTATAAAAGTAATCCCTGAAAGAGACCTGACAAAGGTCCAAGAAAGAGGATTACAAAAAATAACTTAAAGAAGACCGACATAACCAAGTCGGACTCCTACTACAAATAAAATTATAAAAGTAATCCCCGAAAGAGACCTGACAAAGGTCCAAGAAAGAGGATTACAGAAATAACTTAAAGGGGGACCAGTGCAAAAGAACCACCAAAAAACAAGTTGGACCCATAAGTCACAACCTCAAAGGATCCAAGCTACAAACAATAAAACAAAGTAACCTGAGGAGGTCGAGATACAAGATTTCAAACGTCAGTAGAAAACTGAAAAGATGCCAAGACAAAAAACTACCTCTATTACTCCACAAAAGTTATACGGCCCCGGAACAGCGGCCATCAACACCTGCTAAAATAGCAAACTACTTTTTGTTTTTCAAAATAAAGTTGCTAAAACGAGCAACTAGAAACCGTCAGCAAAACAAACAAAGTTTTAAAAAAAGCCCACAAGCCGGGCCAACTACATAAATATCTAGAAAGAGATCAGCAAGCATCAGGAGCCTTCTTGGCATCATCAGGACAAGGAGAAGGAGGACGAGTCTGAATAAGCACGGCATCTATAGTTCCATCCTCCCGGTTCAGAACCTGACAATCCAAATTAGGTGCAACCAGAGGAACAGAAGAGGTCGACACTTTGGCAGAGGACACAGGAGGAGGATCAGCATCATCATCACCATCGTCATCAGGGACAATCCTGCCATCCCTGACAACATTGTCCAGGCTAAAAGGGGTGAGATCGGCCTCGGGAACAATGACCCGAACTTGCTCCTTCAAGTTCTCGTAAGCAGCAGTCACACTGCCAACGAGATGACCCTGGAGCTCAAAATAATCTTCCCGGGCATTATTCAACTCCTCCCTCAGGCGCATCACCTCCCGATAAGTCGTAACGTAACTCTCCTTATGCATCAAGGCTGTGTCCTCGGCCAACCTCAAAGAAGCCGCCAGTGAAAGGGAACTCGCCTTCTCCTTCTCTAGATCCTTCTCCAACTTGGTCACCTTTAATTCAAGCTCCTTCTTCATCCCCTTCATCCGGTCAAACTCCTACTTTGCCTCCTCCATAAATGCCTTGGTAGCATGGAGAGGAAGATTTTGAGCAGTCCGGTATATAGCAGCCACCACAAACGCCATCTGTACGTGATTTCGGGCCATCAATTCCAAATGATGAAGGATGGACACATCGTCCATTGAGATGGTACCATAGGGACCGATTTGCTGATCTACAAACTCAATGGCATTGAAATCAGGGGCATTGAGGTCAAAGGGCTCAGCTGTCTTTTGCTTCTTACTTGGAGGGGCACCAGATGGAGTGGCAGAAGTAGGATGAGGATCCACCAAGCGGACCCGAGGTGTTGGGATCACCTTCTTCACCCCGGGGGAACCTGGCACTGATGGCTTCTCGTGCACCTGGGAGGACCCCTCCCCAGCCGCCTTGGCAGCAATATTTCTGGCAGCAGTCGCCTTCTGCGCCCTCTTAAAAGCTTTCATAGATTCGTTATTCTTCATTGCCTCTGCAAATAAAACAGAAAGTTAAGCTACAAGTCAGACAAGTCGGAAAGACAGCTATAAGCAACAACAGATAATAAAAGAAACACAAGATACCCAGTTCAGTTTGAAGAAGAGAAGGATTGGTTAGAAATTTCTTTGTATCAAGATGGGGAGGTTGACCCCAGCGTTCTTCCAAAACAGTAACAAAGGCTCGCTCAGCCTCATCCAACATTTCCCAAGAATACCTGGAGACCCTCACGTCTTTTTGCCATTCCAAGGGAAAGGCAGGCTCATCATTTTCATCCAGAAAAAAGGGTCGAGTTCTTCCAACAGCTCGAACCTTGAAAAAGTAGTTTTTAAAATCACGGAATGACTCGTCAAACATGGAAAAGACCTTCTTTCCCTGGGTGGAACAAAAGGAGACCCAAGCTGCCTTCTTTTTCACCACTCCGGGCTTAGTCAAGACAAACAAGTAGAAAAAGAGAGATTGGGAAGCAGGAATACCAAAATCATTGCACAACAATTGGAAAATTTTTATGAAACCCCAGGAATTGGGGTAAAGTTGAGAAGGGGCAACATTACAAGACCATAACAGGTCGGTTTCAAATTGAGTAAAAGGAAGGGTAATACCCAGCTGACCAAAGAAAAAATCATAAGCATAAAAGAAAGGGCGACCATCAACAACCCAAGTTGAAAAGCAGACTCTCTCGTCAGAAGAGGGAGGGACAAGTTCATAATTCTTCTCATCACCAGACTTACTACAGACACTATGAAACTGCCTAAGCTGAGCACAAAACTCAGAATCAACCAACGAGACACACATGAGAACCATGGAGTCCACCCAATCGGCCATACCCGCAGGAACCTGGGAAGGCATCTCTACAACGTTATTTCGGGAAGACAAGAGGTCAACTAAATCCTACAAAAAGAAGAGAAGAATGAATTACTTAAAAACATCCCGGACGAGGAGCAAAACATCTCGACAAACAGAAAGGGAAAACCCCAAGACTCAAGATAAGAAAGTCTGGGGGCATCCCTTGGAGGCAGTAAACAGGCAAGGTTTTCAAGTTATTTCTACAGCCTACATCCCGGCACTCATCAAAAAGAAAATAAAATCCCGAAAGAAACAAAAGAAGCAAAAAACGCAAAAACACCACCCTTCTACAGTTTATCAGAAAAAGTATCGCTCCTATAGTTTATCAGTGAAAAACACTACTGCTACAGTTTATCAGAACACCAAAAGGACTAAGAAGAAAAACAGCAAAGGCACAAACTTTTTTGAAATCAAGTAAAAAATCATCAGCAAAAGCACAGGTAGAAACGGCGGCAACATGCAAAAGAAAAAGATTCAAGCAAACAAAGAAGAGATTAGCACCAAAAAAAAGGGAAAAATCCAGAGCATCAACGAGTCAAGCATGATAAAAACAGAAAGATCCAAACTTTCTCCAAAAGGAAGATTAAAAGGAAAACTCCATCGCAAACTCAAAAATAAACGAGGAAACACGAAATGGGACTAACCTAGAGACGAAAGAAGCTTCGAAGAAAAGAATGGAAGCGCAGAAACAAAGGCTGCCCAGAAAATCGCCAAGTGACGCCACAACGCAAGAAAGCAGACGCGCAAACGAAAGACAGAGAGCAGATGAGAGAAACAAAAAATGAGAGAGTAAAGGGAGAAGTTACAAAATGAAGAAGAAAAACCGTTTTGATCGAGAAAATTCAAAATAAAGCCAAGAGAGAATGGGGGCAATTAATGCCAATTAAATGCGGATGTTAAAACCGCTTTCGTTCCCAAAAAAGCGCTAATACAAAAGCGCGCGCTTTTAGAGGAAAACGTCCTACATTCAAATATCTACAAAAATGCTTGAACTCGGTTTCACTAAAAGAAGGACCGACGTCAAAAGACTCGACCTCAAACAAGAAAACCGAGCTCAAGCAGGGGCACTATTCATACCCTGGGTCGAGCTGACCGACCCGGGATGTTTAGCGACAAGGCAACCGACCTCTTCAGGTCAGACTATCCGACCTCTTCTCAAAAGAGCTCGGCCAAATCGACAGGAAAGCCCAATAAAGGGCCCAAATAGAGGAACACGACCCAAATCCAGAGCCAATCCCAGCCTACAGAGATAAAGGTGGTTCCGTTGAAGATAAGCTGACCTCACCTAAAGATAAGATAAGATAAGATAACTAACTTATCTTATCCAGAAAGGTCATTTCTCACCATTATAAATACACTGGAGCACCCAGGTATAACTCATACTCTGATTCTACTCAATACCTGCTTAATCCCCTTGCTAACTTAAGCATCGGAGTCCCTTGCAGGTACCCCCCACCCTTCGGTGACAAAGGATCAGCAGCACATCCAGTCCAACAAGTCGGACGCACCAGCTCCGGCCGCTATTCATCAGCCGGACACATCAGTTCTGACCAGCACAGAAGATCTCGTCCGAGATCGATCTACAATTTCAGGTAACCCTTGGAACAGGAATACATCATCTACCAAGGAGGAGGCTCCCAAAAAGAAGAAAGTACCCAGAGGATGGAGAAACAAAAAGATCTTCACTGAAGGTTTCTCCCCATGAATGAAGGTGGTGTTGACTAGCAATCCAGCATGGGTTTATACAGTAATCAGAATCCTCTCTCTGGAGCATATTGAGCTACGTTATCAAGACACCGGAAAGAAGTTCAAAGTAAGGGGGTGAAGAGCTGAGCCCCTATGATCCTCCTCCTTAGAGGAGCTTACCGTCAAGCTAGTGACGATAAAGAAGCGCTTGTCGGGAGGCAACCCGATAATTTCGTATCCTTAGTTATTTTTCGTAGTAGTAGTTTTCTTATTTGTTTGATTTTTATTAAGTTCTTACTAATTTTCTGATCATGCAGCTATTTTATCACAGGAACTGAATACCTCAAGCTCTATATATATTTCAGAAAAACGCATACAACGCGCAAGCATCACTGACGCAAATGCGTCGATCATGTGTGAGTGAAAAATAAAATTTGACAGATAATTGAGCGGGAATGGTGCCGGAACCAAGCCTTTAGCACAAACAACCCACGCATACGCGTGCGCGTCGTTTGTGATTTTCGCCATTCACGCGGGTGCGTCCCCAACGCGAATGCGTGACCTACAAATTCGACGTAAAAGAATGTTTGGGCAGAGAGTTGTGATGACTTGGGACAGGAAGTGTGCTAAAAGCACAAGTTAGAGCACGTGGACGCGTGACTGACGCGTTCGCGTCAGTTGCACATATAGCCATCCACGCGAGCGCGTGCATGACGCGAACGCGTCGTATGAAAAATTGGCTCCCAAGCCATGTGAACAGAGAGTCGCATGGGCGTGCGGCTGGCTTCACGCAAATCGCACAAAATTCAGGGCACGCAGATGCGTGCCTGACGTTAACGCATCATTATGAAGAATGCGCGACCCACGCGTACGCGTGCCATACGCGTACGCGTCGCTTGCGCTGCCCAGTTTTCTTTCTCTCTCTCTCCCAATCCTAATTCTCTCTTATTCTTTTATCCTTTTATTTTTCTCTCCTCATAATATTCGTCTCTTCTATTTTCAGTTCTTCTTTGCTTGAGGACAAGCAAACCTTTAAGTTTGGTGTTGTTGGACGCTGCGCTTATTGGTTTTGGACGCTGCGCTTATTGGTTTTCTGGCACAAAAGGGAGGCGAATCATCTTTTTTAAGGAGCACAACCTGAAGAATAAAGTGATCGCTAGGATAACTAAGGTGGTTGAGTTCCTTTCAATTTTTTTATTCCTCCCCTCGTTTTCTATGTTATGTTCCAGCTTTCTGCTATTTTGCTTTGATTGTTGCATGATCCTTTATTAGTTAGAATCTTAGGAATAGTTTAGTTTTCTTTTAATTGCTTTAATACTGAAAAGATGTTTCATGTACCACTCACTGAACTTGAATCTAAAAAGAAAAGAAAAAGAAGTGATGTATTACATGAGAAATTGAGTTAATTTTAAGAATAGTCTTATTTACTTAAATGTGGTGGTATTTTCTGTGACTTTTGAATGCATGATATGAACAGTGCATATTTGAATTTGAATCAAGGGATGTTGATGTATAAGGAACAAGAATTTAGAGAATTATTATGACTTCTCTGAAATTTAGAAAAATTTAATCCTTGAAGCAAAAGAAACAGCAAAAAAAATAAATAAATAATAAATAAATAAATAAATAAATAAAAGCAAGGTCTAAGGCTCTAAGCATCAATGACTAGGGAGGTCAGACATGATTAAAAGCTCTAAGAGTTTTTTCCCTAGTCATATGCTTGTGGTGTGATTGTGTCAAGTAATCCTTGAGACAGAACACTTAGAGTCGAGATCAATTGCATTTAACAGAGTATGCCAAAGGCTTTCAGCACCACTATCTGGGAGTAATTAAAAGAAAAATTAGAACTCAAAGAGAGTTTCCCAGTTAAGTGTTTATGGTGTTTCTGTGTCAAGTAAAGCTTAAGACAAAACATTTAAAGTCACGGCTAGGCTCAAGGTGCAAAGCACCAAAGAAAAATAAATTAAAGTAAATTTTGCTGTGTTCAAGGATTAAACTGAAATATAAAGATCAGAGAATTTATAATATTATCCGGATTCTAATTCCGAATGACAATAACATTCTTGATTCAAAGGAGAGTGAGATGCCAAACTTATTCAGGATTACAGTTATAAACCCCACTATAAAAAGAGACATGAGCTTAATCGAACTCTCATTCTCATGCAAATTCACATCATAAGCTTATATTAGTTTTGGTTGCTTGAGGACAAGCAACAATTTAAGTTTGGTGTTGAGATGCGTGAGCATCTTGTCTATCTTTTCCTAGTGAATTTGCATCTAATTTGTTGAGTTTAATTAAGAATTAATTATATTTTAGCCACTATGGATGCTATTTTGAGTTTTGTGCAATTTTATTTATTTCAGGTAGCATTCGGCAGAATTTAATGGAGTTTCTGCAGCACAAGAATCAAAGGAGATGGCTGCGAGGAGCGACGCGCACGCGTGCCTGACGCGTGCGCGTGATCTGGAAGTTTCCATGGCGACGCGTGCGCGTGACTGACGCGCACGCATGAATTGAAGATTTACTCAGCGACGCGTCTGCGGGACCGACGTGTCCGTGTGACTTGCGAAGAAGACCAACGACGCGTACGCGTGACTGACGCGTACACATGACGTGCGCGATCTGCAAAAGTTACAGAAATCGCTGGCGTGGATTTTGGGCCGCGTTTTGACCCAGTTTCTGGTCCAGAAAACACAGATTGGAAGCTACAAAATGGACAATCAAGTGGTCCCCACCCATCAGCTGAAGACTTGTTAATTAATTTGAATTTAAATTTAAATCTTATCTTTGAGGAAGAGATATTATTTTTAGGTCTAGATAATTAGATTTTAAAATAATTAGGATTAGTTATAAATAGAAACTCTGTACATTTAGACAAGAACAGATTGTTACCAGAACCCTTATTTTTCTTCTCTGAACCATAAGCAACTAATCCTCCATTGTTAAGGTTAGGAGCTCTATCTATTTTCATGGATTGATTCGTTTGATCTTTTTTATTTAATTCATGTCTTGATTTATATTTCAATAATTGTTTTCGTTCTTTATTTTATGAATATGGGTGGAACGGAAGTATGACCATGTTCTAATTGAGTTCTTGTAAAACTTGGAATAGCTCTTTACTTGAACAACAGCTTGAAAACATATTATACTAAATTTTTAATTGTTTGTATTTAAAGGGATACGTGACATATAATCCCCTTATTTGTGGATAATTAGGATTCTTTTGGCATATAAACTAGAAATTGATCATCACCCTCTAATTGGAATTAATTGACCAAGGAGTTGGCAATTAATGAATTTTAGAGGAGACTAGGAAGGTCTAAGGAATTAGGGTCTAATCACATATAGTTTGCCATGAAATTAAATCTTGCATGATTAAATTAATTAGTAATAAAAGTTAATCCGAAAATTAGATAACTCTGAAACCTTAACTGCTTTTTCAATACTTTATTCTCAACTTATTTATCTTCCTGTCTTTAATATTCCAAATTTGCTGTTTAATGCTCTTTGAATATCTCAAAACCATTTTCTGCTTGCCTAACTGAGTTAATCCTATCAAACACTATTGTTGCTTGATCCATCAATCCTCGTGGGATCGACCCTTACTCATGTAAGGTATTACTTGGTACGACCCGGTGCACTTGCCGGTTAGTAGTGTGGGTTGTAAAATACCGCACCAGTTACTTCCTTCTTGACAACTTCTAAGATGGTTGGATTCAATCTTCTCTGAGGTTCACGGACAGGCTTTGCTCCTTCTTCTAAGAATATTTTGTGTTCACAAACTTGAGGGCTAATGCCTACTATATCCGCCAAGCTCCATCCAATTGCTTTCTTATGCGTCCTCAATACACTAAGCAGTTGTTCTTCTTGTTGGGAAGTGAGCTCCCTCGCAATGATAACTAGAAACTTCTGCTTGTCCTCAAGGTAAGCATACTTGAGGTGTGGAGGAAGGGGCTTTAATTCCATTTTCTACTCATGGCTTGGCTCTGGATCATCTGGGGCTAGTGAAAATGGTAACGAATCTTCAGTATGTTCAGAGGGTGTCCCCACACTTGGAACTTGCTCCATGTGACTCTCTTCTATTTCTTCCTGGGGAGTTGCAGCTATAATTTCATCAATGATGTCGCACTGGAATATGGAGTGATCTTCTGGGGGATGCTTCATAGCTTCATCCAGATTGAAGCTCACTGTTCTGCCATCTACCTCAAAAGAATAGGTTCCCAAAAAGGCATCCAGCTTGAACTTCAAAGTCTTCAAAAACGGTCTTCCAAGCAGGATTGACGAAGGCTTTCCTGAGTCATTTTGGGCATCTCCAAGATATAGAAGTCAATGGGAAACGTGAGCCCCTTAATGCTCACTAACACATCTTTAGCAATTCCAACCACTGTAATAATGCTTTTATCTGCTAACATAAAATGAGCTGCCGACCTTTTTAAGGGAGGGAGCCTTAAAGCATTATATATAGACAAGGGCATAATACTCACGCACACTCCTAAATCACACATACATTCAGAAAATATCACACCTTCAATGGTACAGTTAACCATACATGGGCCTGGACCACTACATTTTTCAGGTATATTTCCCATTAAAGCAGATATAGAACTACCTAAAGGAATAGTTTTTAATTCATTAATTTTATCTTTATGTATGCACAATTCTTTTAGAAACTTTTCATGTTTAGGTACTTGCTGAATAACATCAAAAAGGAGAACAGTTACCTCAACCTTTTTGAAGATTTCTACCATTTTGGGATCAAGTTCCGTCTGCTTTCTGGCTTTCCTAGAAAGGTGTGGAAATGGGATAGGAGTGGCGTCTCTTACAGCTTCATCTTGCTGGGGTTCTGCATTCCTTGGTTGGGCTGCTTCTGCTTCAGCCATGCCTTGTGCTTCATCTTCTTCTTCAACATCCTCTACCTCAGCCATGTCCTCAGCTGGGGCATGTTCTAGCGGGCTTGGTTCTGCAGGATTCCTCCCTTGTAGTGTGGTTCTAGACCTCAAGGTAATGGCATTGATGCCACCCTTGGGGTTGGGTAATGGTTGAGAAGGGATTCCACTAGAGCTCAAAGGCTGGTTGTTGGAGTTATTTAGTGATCCAATATGTGAGACAAGAGCTTGTAAGGTAGAGTTCAGACCATTTAGAGTAGAAGTAAGGTTGTTTTCTATGGCCTGCTGTCTCCGATCAATAGATTGTAATAACTCATCATTAGAAGATGAAGAGGGATAAGTGATCTGAGGGGTCTGCTGAGATGCTTGAGGCTGCCTTAGATGAGGTGCTCTGTAGGCCTGATTCTAATTCTACTGTCTGATGTTGTTATTGTTATTCCACCTCTGGTTTCCATTGTTATCTCTGCCTCCTCTGTTATGATTGTCCCTCCAACTCTGGCTAGAATTATCTCTCCAATTTTGGTTGGAATTGTCCTACCATCCATGGTTGTAGCTGCCACCTTGATTGTATCCTTGATTGAGGCGGTCATAGAAGTTATGAGTGGCTGCCACAGTGTTGTCTTCCTGCTGGAGCTGCAGAAATTCATCAGTATAATGACTATAATCAGCACAGATCCCGCAAACTCTTTGTGGAAGCAACTGTTGGCCTTGCTATGGTAGAGATGGTTGAGCTTGCTGAGCTTGTTGTTGACTCAACTACATTTGCTTCAGTAAGTTGGTCATTTCACATATACTCTGAGTTAGAGCAGTAGTCTCTTTGCTAGAAGATACCTCTGCAACAGCTTTGGAGTTGCTTTGCCTTTTGCCTGTGATTCCTAGTGGATTCAGCTAAGTCGCTAATCAATTGCCATGCTTCATCAGTGGTCTTGTACTTTTTCATAAACCCATTTCTAGCACCTTCCAATGTGGTCTTATCTTGAGGCTTCATGCCCTATGTGAAGTAGCCAAGCAACACTAACTTCTCAATCATGTGGTGGGGACATGCTTCCAGAAGATTGTTGAAGCGCTCCCAATATTCGTGGAGAATCTCGGATTCGTCTTGAACAATCATGGAAATTTCCTTCCTCAATCTATCAGTAACTTCAGCTGGAAAGAATTTCTCTAAAAATTCCCTTCTAAGCATATCCCAGTTAGCAACAGTCGCTCTAGGTTGGGCATGGTACCACTCTCTTGCCTTTCCCTCAAGAGAGAACGGGAAGGCTTTTAATAGAATAGAAGTTTCATCTGCACCATCACGCCTGACAATAGAACAGGCTGCCTGGAAATTCCTAAGGTGCTTGATAGGCTCTTGACTAGGTAAGCCATGAAACTTAGGCATCAAGTTAAGTAGTGCAGTCTTTAGTTCAAAATCTGCAGCCACCGCTGGGTGGTGCGCTTGATACGGTTGCAGTGTAAAATCAGGGGCTCCAGCTTCCTGGATAGTAACTCTCCTAGGTGCTGCCATGTCACCTGCACGTAAATCAACCGAATCAGTAGAAAAGGAGCTTGTTTCTTCCTTAAGTGACGATTCAGATTTGCCCTCGGAGAGGACTAACCGACACCGAGCTTGCCTTGTACGTGAAATAGTTCTTTCAATCTCAGGATCAAATACTTGCAAGCTTGGATCAGGTAGTGAATGCGTCATTCAATGAAAGAAACATGCAGTTCATAGTAGCAAAATAAAATAAAATGCAAATAAATAAATTCCAATCAATAAATTAGCACTCTATTGCAACTCCCCCGCAATGGCGCCAAAAATTGACGTGGCAGAAATTGGCAGATTAAGAATTATTAAGAAAAATAGTGTTGCAAGTACAGCTCTTAACCAGCAAAAATCCACTTGTCAATTTAGAAAAGAGTTGTCACAAATTTTAGAAATAAAATACTGGGAGTATGAGTCCCAGGTCGTCTCCCAACGAGTTGCAGGAAGATGTGCTATTTTATTAATCAGAGGTTTTCCAAAAGGTTTTTGAGTTTGAATAACAGGAAATTAAATTAGAAAATTTATGTAATTTAAACAAAAATCTTGACCAGGAGAAGATTAATCGGAAGTTCTATCCTTGTTGGAATTTTCTCAAGATCAATTAATAATTAGTGGTTGTTTTTCCTTAGTTATCCCTCAACGAATGAAGGAAAGTCAAGTTAAAAGTTAACTTCTATTCACAAGTCCTAATCCTCTCCCTTGAGAAGGATTAGAGTTAGTGACTAACAAGCCAACCAACAATGTACCAATTACAATTGAACTCTTGAGTATTCCAACTCAAGGTTCTCCTTTTAATCAACTCCCAATCAAGTTGGGAAACTACTCCATTATCATAAATGTAGACTTCACAAAATTAAGAGGGAAAATAAAAAGAGACATGATAAACAATAATCAAAGAGATCAATTAAAAATAAAAATAGTCTTTGTATTAATAAGCTCTAAAAATAATCCAATCGTAACTCTGGGCAAATTAAAGATACGAAAGAGTAAGTGAAAGTAGGTAAACAAACTAGAATGACCAGTTTCGGAGGTAGACTCTTCTCAATAACCAAAGCCAAAATCTTCAAATCTTAAATTATGAGTGTAAAGAAAAACCTAGAGGAAAAGTAAAATCAGATCTAAAACTAAAAATTATGTGGAATGATAATTGTCTTTTGTCTCTACATGTTCCCTGGCTCTAATCTGTGTTTCTGGGCTGAAAACTGGGTTAAAACGCGGCCCAGAATCCACGCCAGTGACTTCTGTAAATTCTGCAGATCGCGCACGTCACGCGACCGCGTTGTCTAAGTGTTCGCGTCACTCAGTGTTTTCCGTGCCACGCGTGCGCGTCGTCTACGCGTTCCCGTCACTTGTGCAGCTTCCGATCCACGCGTTCGCGTCAGGCACGCGAGCGCGTCACTGCGGTTTCCTCCATTATGCGCGGTCGCGTGAGCCATGCACCCGCGTCACTTCTCGCTGGTCATCTCCTCAATTTCTTGTGTTCCTTCCCTTTTTGCAAGCTTCCTCTCCATTCTCTAAGCCATTCCTGCCCTATGAAGCCTGAAACACTTAACACACAGATCACGGCATTGAATGGTATAAAGGAGAATAAAAAAATATACAATTAAAAGATCTTTAGGAAGCAAGTTTTCAATCATAGAACAATTTTGGGAAGGACTTGTAATATCATGCTAATCATATGAATAAGTGGGTGAAAGACTTGATAAAACCACTTAATCAAACACAATATAAATCATAAAATAATAGTTTATCAGGAATCATATATGCTAAAATTTTGCATCTTTTTTTGTTCGTTCCAGTCTTCTCAAATTTCAACAGATTCAAATACCAACAGTTTTGCTAATAGAGTTGAAGAAAAAGCTGGAGACGCAAAGTACTCAAGTCATTCTATGGATGAAGTTGCTACAATGATATGCAGCACAATTTCGGTTTATGGAGACAAGGTAATTGTGCTCTATTCATTTTTTTTTGTCTAAAATTACTTTTCAATTCCCTAAAATTACTTATAATTGTTGTGGTGGTCAATGATTGAATGAAAACTGATTATTTTAATTTAAATGTAGGAGATGTGTCTGAATAATGAAAGTTGGAATGTCGGAGTAAGAAACAAAGATGTTGGAGCAAGTTCCAGGGATGGAACTCACATAAGAGACCAAGAAACTAAGGCAGACTTCTTTTAAAGCTAATTACAAAAGGGGAAAATTTTTGGCCTCCAAATCTTATTCATCATCACTTAGCTAAGTTACTTGTCTTGTATATTCATAATCTAAATAGTAAAAATATCACTTATTAGATGGTTTAAATACATTATTAGATATTAACATAGTTTAGGGAACAAGATGGTAGATTTGACTGATTAGTGCTTATTGCAATGTTTGTATCTTGGTTAGTTTAGTAAGACAAGTTTTTGTATAATAGTTATTACTTTTGATTTTCAATACTAAAAGATCATATATTATATATAGTACTTTGTTTATGCGCTATATAATATTTTGTTTATAGATTATGATTTTTTGTTATTGTGAAATTTTAATAAAAAAATTATTTGTTTAACGCGATAAAAACGACAGTAAAAACTGTCATTTTAAACAATAAAAAATATCACTTTAACCAACCACTGTCAAGATAAAAATGGTGGTTCAAAAATATCATTTTAACCAACCAAAAACGCTATTTTAACCAATAAAAATGTCACTATCAGGGTAAAAATGGCAGTTTTAAATGCCGTTTTAACCAACCAAAACGCCACACTATCAGGGTAAAAATGGCAGTTCAAAAATGTCATTTTAATCAAATAAAAGTGTCATTTTTACCCTGAAAATAACGACAATTTGAACCGTCAATTTAACCAACCAGAAAATGCCATTTTATTTAGAAATAATGGCAGTTTGAACCGTCACTTTAACCTATCTGAAAACCACCGTTTCAACCTAGAAAATTATGGCGGATTTTAGAAAACTAAAAACCATCGTAATAACCAGATTGATGCCTAGAATTATGTCACTATTTGGAACCTCTGTTCTTGGTAATAATAGCGGTTCAAACTGCCGTAAATATAAAAAAAATCGCCCTTTTTATCAAATCTCTCTCTCTCTCTCTCTCTCTCTCTCTCTCTCTCTCTCTCTCTCTCTCTCTCTCTCTCTCTCTCTCTCTCTCTCTCTCTCTCTCTCTCTCTCTCTCTCTCTCTCTCTCTCTCTCTCTCTCTCTCTCTCCTTTATGCATTCTTCTCTCTTAAATTTTCTAACTTGAATTTGAATATGGTGTTGTTGTTGATGAATTTTTGAATCTGAATACATTGTTATTATTAATTCTGTGTTAGCTTTATTTAATTTTTTTGAAGTTAAAAAAATAGTTATTGTTAAAGATTTGAGTGGAATTTGAATATATTGTTGTTAATTTTGTGTTAGTTTTGTTTAATTTTTTTAAAATTAAAAAAAAATAATTATTATTGTTAAAGATTTGGATGGAGAGAGTGCACGAAGCACGAAGAAGAGAGATTAAAATAAACAGATAATGATAAAGAAAAAAGATAATGATAAAGAATATTTTAGTCTAAAAATTAAAAAAATAATAATTTCAAAACGTTTAATAACGTTGAAAATAATATTAATAAAAAAATTGAAAACAATTTTAATTTTGACTCAAAATATTAGCAACCAAAAAAATACTTATCCCTTAAACTAACTATTGAGTGCAAGTGGCAATAGTAATTCTTGATTGATGACAATGTATCGATTTCTAATGTTTTAATCATCAATCGGTTAATGTGATGTCTATAATTTAATCTTCATGCAATATCTGAACGGTTAAGATCGATGTTAATTATTTCATCTATTCTTGTTTACCTCTCATTTTCAATTTTGTTTCCACAATATTTGTTTCTCTCATTTTTATTCAATTTTTTTTACTTATTCATTATATTCTTAATCTATAATATCATTAAAAAATATTTATTGTAACTCTACTTGTTAATTAAAGATTTTTAGTAATAAAATTATATTTAAATTATTCTTAATTTCAAGTTACTTAAAAATTAGGGTAATTTATATCAATAAAATGAAATGACATTTAATTTTATACTAATATCCTAAAATAAAAAATGTTACATACTTCGATTTATATAAATACATTAATAAAATAGATGTAACATTGGACATTTCATTTATTGATGTGAATTATTCTATAAATTATGTATTTAAACAAGTGATGTATACAAAAAAAAAAAGAATAAGAATGGAATGAGAATTATTTATAGAGATATTCGACCTTGTATTTTTAGACAACGTGAAATTTAGATTAGATAAAAAGTTAGAGCATGAAACTTGACGAATAACAAGTTTAACTTTGCTATGATATTATATTAGAGTCTAAAAAAATGATAAAAAGCTATAAGACTTTCTTTTTAAAAAAATGTGAAATTTTATACGAACATTAATTGACGACCCCAGTAGCGCGCCTTCCAAGTTCCAACTCCATTGGAATAACAATCTCATTAATTGTTTTTTGCCACTTTAATTATTTTTAAATTTTATTCTAATTAAGCCCTTAGTTTATTGCGATTACTGAGATTCTATGAGTAGATAATCTAAAAACTAACTGCATCTATGCCTGCCCTCTACCAGTTTGAAAATCGGCTATATCTCTTCCGTGGAAAAATATATGAAAATAATAATAATAATTGTTGTAAGAAGACTAGAATTGACGAGAGGAGCTTGACACATTCTCCAAGTTGGGTTACATTTTTACAGGCTACCTATTATGGTGGTCCAGGTAAGAACGACACCCTTTGCATGAGGGACGATATAGGTAACGGCAGAGAAGGAGCTTGGAATCGGCAACATGCACCTTGGCTGAAGATGAAGATCACTGCGCTGAAGTTTCATTTTGAAGGAAGAAGAGAATCAGACTGAGGCGTTGAGGGTTGGTTCAATCTAGGTCGGGCGCGGGTATGGATTGGGGTGCGGGTCGTTTAGGTTTTGGTCCCTTGGATCGGGTCATTGACCTGGTCCAAGGCCACGTCCGAAAAAAAAAAACAGTGTTTCATTGTGTTGTCGATCGTTTTAGTTTTCTCTTAAATTTCAACAATATTTTGACTATACAATTTTTTATCTTTTTATTACATACATTAAAATTAATTATTAAAATTAATTATTAATATAAAATGTATATTAAAATATAAAAATATTAAAAATAAAAAATAAATTACACATATATTTATACATATTATTTAATAATTAATTTTAATAATTAATTTTAATGTATAAATAATAATTTTTAATTTTTTCGTATTACATAGTGACTAATTTGATTTGTATAACATACATAAAAATTATTCATTATTCATTTTGGCCAGTTCAACAACAAAAAGTAAGAACATGTATAAAACTTTAAAAGTTTTGAAGACTCATATTACTGTTTCATATACTATATATTACCATTTAAGAAAAAAGAAAATGAAGCAATATAAAAAATATTATATATATATATATAAATAATTACTAAATTAATTATTTTATATTTATATATAAATATATTTATAATTTAATTTATTTTAATGTATATTTTATATTAATCACTAATTTTTATAATTAATTTTAACATACACCTAGGTGAAAACAATATACATGTAGCAGGTCCTTAGCAGTCCTTAAGGATGTTTTTTAATTGGGTCCATCTAGTGTACAGATGTGTTTTGGTACAGATTTATAGATTTTTATTTTTTATTGATTTAAAAGTGTATCACTAAAAGTGTTGCTTAAAGAAAAAGTGTTACCCTTAATCGTTAACTTGGCTCTGATACCAATTTTTACTAATTTTTAAAATTAACTCTTCATATTTTGCTTCGAATAAGTTTATAATTTATATAGATTTGGTTGGTGGTACTTTATAATTTGTAATTTCATAATCAAAAATATTGAGCATTTCTACTATTACTAATTCTGATTTCATTTTTATAGTTTTTCAATCTTGTTTTAGTTTATAATGTTCTTTTTTGCATTGATTATTGTATATAAAATCTTTTATCTGTTTGTCTTTTTCTTTAATATAATTTTTCAAATCCTCCAAAACTTCTTTTATTTCTACACTTTCTATTGTTTCTAAATGTCTTTTTAATTTTTCAACTTCATTCTCCATTTTTTCTTTCAACAGCTTTAATTTTTTTTAAGTCATAATATGGTGTTTCAGGCATTTATAAATTTTTTTAAGTTTAGCTCCAACTTGTTTATATTTGTTCTTATTTCTATCCTTTTATTATAAGGTCATTAATTTCGAACTGAAGATTATTTAATTCCCTTTTATACTCCTTTATTTTACTTTTTAATTTTTTCGCCCTTTTTCTTTTTATTTTGTTTTCTGGTCTTTCAATCTTTGTATACTTCATTATTTATCTTAGAATTTCTGCAAATTCTATCATCGATTCATCACTATTTTCTAGAGATTCTATTAATTTTTCTAACTCTTTAACTTCTCCTTTCAATTTGTCATAGATTATTTTTACAGCTTCAAATGCTCTTTGATTTATTTCAGAAAACTGTAAATAATTCAACCGATTTTCTCTTTCAAAGAGCTCTTGTTTCTTGTCTTGATAGGTTACATATATTTTCTCTTTATTTATTGTCATAACTTAGTGTTTAGGGTTTCATTTAATTTTTCGACCTTTTTTGTTAATTCTTTTATTTCAGAATTTTCTTCTTTAATCTTTAACTTAGATAAACTTAAAGGGCTATTAATTTTGGATTCTCTTATTTGAAAATTTGATGAAACTAATTTTCCTGATGGTTCTTTTAGTAAAAGAACTGGTTTTCAATAGCTTTATATTTTGGTATTTCTGTTTTTACAATTTTCTGAAATAATTCATCGACATAAATTCTTTCTCTGTTTTTAAATATTATACTATGATGGCTATTTGTTAAAGCATAATTTATTGCATATGTAATTGAAAATGGTTCATCGTCTTGTTCCATTAGATTCTTTCTATGAAATTTATAAGCCAAACTTATAGATCTTCCAAGATTTTCAGTTGATAAAGGTATAGCATATCCAAGATGGGCATTGAATTAAGTTTCCATGAACAATTCCAATTATTTGATCTATTGGGTCATCAGTAATTCTTTTGTCACAGATTGCTAAGCTTATTGGTGAATTAATTCCTTTCATATATGTAGATTTGATTAAGACTTGTATAGTACTAATATGAATCCATCCCATTTTAGATCTTTTTTGTTGATCCTTAATTTTCTCAATCTGTTTACTCAATTTTTCAGCATTTATCAAAGCTATTTCAAGTTCTCCATTAGCAGATTTTATCTTTATAGGGGCTTCAAGTTGAATTTTTCCATAGTATATTATATTTTTTCTATTAAAAACTTCTTTTAAAAGATTTTGTTTATTAAAATTTTCATTTGATTTGAGATTTAATTCTATTTTTAGAACAGCCTGTTTTTCATTATCTAATAAGGCAGATAATCTATAATAATCAGATTCTTCCGTTAATTCTAAACTTTCTAAATAATTCATGACTATGAGATTCAGATAAAGGCGTACCTTTCTGGAGAAAAACTTCCTTTATTTAGAATATTTTACATAAGATGTTTTTATCTCCAGAGGGGAGATTGTAGATACTAACTCCAGAGGGGAGTTTAGAATTGGTTTTTCCTAAGGGAATTTTTCTTCAAACTATAGAATCGCCTCGGCAGCTTCCTCCTTACTCTCCTAGCATATGAGTACTCTTAGCCTCCTGCTTTCTATTGTTTGATGATTTCTACAATTGCCTAAGCAACCTATTTATAACGGTTGGGTCTGATGGACAATTCTCATCCTTACCCTTCTTATGACGTCATTGCTTACGTCATTGTTTATTATCTTGCACCAGCTACATTGTTGGTGCTCTATGACCTAAGCGCTTACGTCACTATGCAATAATGTTGAGGGATGCTTCAGATGTGCTGTCCTTCTCTTTCATTATGTGGCCTTCAGATGCGTTGTCTTCTTCCTTTATCATGTGGGTTGATTCCGTTTCATTATTGCTTTCTTCAGATAACTCTGAGACACATAGCTGGCACTTGTGGTCTTCTCTGTCTTTTATCAAATAGCAGAGATTCCTCTTTATCCCTTCGGGGAGCTTTTCTAAGAGTCCAGATAAGTTGTAGAATGCTGATTCAAATTCCACTAAGAGTCTCATCTCTCTTTCTTCAATTTCATTCCTTTTACTGGACACAAGCAAAGTATTTCTGCTTTTATAATTGATTCTTGTGTGAGATTCCCTTGTTATCTTTTGAGTTCTTTCGAAGACCCTTGCTAGTGTGCTGGCTAGTCCTCCTTCATGACTGTAGATTGTTAAATCTTGAACTTGATCAATTGGTTGAAAATTTCCTGGAAAGACGGACATGAAGATTACTTAATGTGCTGGAACCAAGCATTCTTCTTCTTCATTAAAAATAGGTTGACTATTCGTAAATTTTAGGGATATATCCCTTGGATTTACGTTGTCAATCATATTTTTAAATCTCTTTACTGCATCAATGAATCCTGCAGGAAACTCACTAATAATTTTCAAATCATTAAAAATTAAAATTGTATCAATTAATCCATACTGGAAAAACTGATAGGTGTCAGATGGGGAAGCTTCTGGAAATATAACCAGCTTTGTTAGCTGTTCTTTGGCAATAGGATAATATCCCAAGATTGCCCTTTTTTCTTTAGTCCAATTTAGGACTATGTTAACCCAAGAAACTCTATTTCTTGTTTTGCTATTCTTGCTTTCTTTTTGCTAAGAACTAATTCTTTTTCTTTACATCTTTCTAAAACTATTAATAATTTTTGAAGATGATCTTCTTTATCCTGTTTTGTAAAAATTAGTATATCATCAATGTACACTAAAACAAATTCATTTAACTCTTTTAGATTTTCTTCCATAAATCTTTGATAAATACCTGGGGCTTGTTTTAATCCGAATGGTAATACATTCCATTCATAGAGCAACACACTTGTTGATTCTTTTGTTGGGCAAGTAAAAGCAGTTAATTTCTTTGTTTCTTTGTCTAAACGAAGTTGCCAATACCCTGATTTTGCATCAAGAGATGAAAACCAAGTTGCTCCTTTGATTTTTTCTAAAATAGAATCTTTTCTTGGAAGTTTGTGAGCATCACCAATAGTTGCTTCATTCATCTTCTTATAGTTAATAACCATTTTTCGTTTTCCCCTTTTAATTTCATTATTGTTTTCGACATAAAAGGCTGTAGCCGCATAAAGACTTTTATTTAATCTTATAATTCCTTTTTCCAAAAGATCTCTACATTCTAATGAAAATTCTTCTCTATCTCTTGCAGAATAAGGAATTTTATTTGGAACATTTATCTCTTTTGTAGGATCTTTTAATTTAATACTTACTAATTCGTTATTTGTATTTTTAATATCTAAAGGATTTTCAGCATAAATTTCATCCAAAAGTTCTTCTATCTTTATTTCAAGATTATTTTTTGGGATATTTATCTGAAAGTATAGATTTAAATAACATGTCTCTAATATAGAGAATATTTTAAATTTTAAGATATTATCTATAGTAGTAGTCGGTATTTTTTATTCATTTTGATTTTTGATTTATTGAAGAATCGTGTGGAGCTTTTAAAACTATATATGTTAATTCTTGAATGAATGGATGATATAGCTTTAAAAAGTTATTTCCTATGATAAAATCCATTCCAGAATCTAACATATATATTGATGGAACAATGAACCTATAATTTTGAATAAAAATTTCAACCATCTCTGCTTTTTGGTCAATTTTATGTATTGATTTGTCAGCTATTCTAACTCTTAATGGTTTCTTTAATTTTTTCCAATCAAGTTTTATATTTGAACTAGCAAAGCATTGTGTTGCTCCAGAATCTATGAAAGCATTTATAAACTTTTATGTTATTTTTATAGTAATAAATGTAGCATTATTACTCAGTCTCTGAGTCTGTTTCCGAGACATATTCAAAAATATAGTCTAAGTTGTCATCAGATTCTTCCAATGGTTCCATGAAACAAGACTTAGCAATTTCTATTTGTTTAGTAAGATCCTTTTTATCCTTCTTTTTCGGGCATTCATTTGCATAGTGTCCTTCTTCTTGGCAATACCAACATTTACAATTTTCTTTTTTATTCGGGCAATAGTTATTTCTTTGTCTTTTATTTTTATTGTTATTTTCCTTTCTAAAATATCTCTTTTTTCTCCAGTTTGGATAGTATTTTCTTTTTCTAAATTGATATTTTCTTTTTCTTTGAAAATTTTTATTAAGACCATATTTTTGAGGTATCTCCTCATTATCCTGACAGCAAATTTTAATTATATTTGCAAATCTTTTTTGAGTTGCTTCTTGCATACAACGTTCTTTTATTTCCTCTCTTATTGCAGAGGTTGCTCCACCAAAATTATTTTCAATTGTTCCTCTATTTATTTCTCTTATAAATCTTCCCATTATAAATTCATTAGCAGGATATGGAAGTTTTGTTATATACATACTAAGATAATGATTTTTATCTTCTTCTTTTAATTTGTAATAATGTATTCTATATTCACATATATAAGACTCCACATTACATAAATCATATATCTGAATATTAGCTAAATGATTTTTTGCTTCTTGATATTCTTTATTATAGACTTCTTGTCTATGATCTATAATATTTTTTCCAAAAAATTCTTTATATAGAATTATCATTATATATAATATCTTATCATAAGCTGATGTTTTTGTTTCTAATTCTTCTATTATTTGGTTTTCTATTGATGTCATATAATCTCTTATAGTTCCTTTAGTATGAAACCCTATGTAATTCCAAATGTCTCTTCCAGACAATTCACTAAGTTTTGGATTAGTAAAGGCTTCTAATAAGAAGGAATTCAACCAGTTTTCGAAAATTTCTTTTTCATTCTTTTTACAGTCTAAATCGAGCATTCTATCTCCTTCCATTTCCTGGATTTTAGGGATGTATTTTGATGGTATTTTTGTATATTTTGAATCTTTATTTATAAAACCTTTTTTAAAGGCATAATTATCAAAACCTGTTTCCCATTTAAATTGAGATTGATTATCCTTAGATGTTCCAGCTTCATTTTTTACTTGTATTGGAATTGCTGGTTCTTCGTCACTTGAATAATCTAGAATGTGTTCTTCATTTTCTATGTTTTCAGAATTTACTAATTCTTCTTCTATTTGAAAACCATGTTCCATAATATTATTTTCTTGAGCCATTTTTAATTGTTTAAAAAGCATTGTAACTTCTTCTAATTTTTCTTCAATATTCATAATTTCAATGGTGGTTTTACTTTTAAGTCTGTTATGTTGATTATATTTTGAAATTTTTCTTCTTTGGGATTCTCTTTTTCCTTATTTCTTTGAAATTTTATGGATACTAATATTTCTTCAAGCATATCTACTATAGAATTTAATTGTGGGTTGAAGGTATGATAAAGATGTGGGGAATCATTTCCATGGTAACATTTTTTAGAAATTCTGTGTGAAAAATAAGTTTTTTCAGGTTTTTGAAGTCCTTCAATAAAACTTATAGTAAAATAAAAATTTTGAGAAAAATCATTTTGTATTGATTTTAAGAATTCGGTGTCATTACAATTAACATTAGTTAAAACCATTAATTTTTGATCTATTAATTTTGATAACTTAATTATTTCTTCTCTTAAATCTTCTAATTTACTTTTTTCTATTAGGTGACGCTTTTCTTTGTAAAAAGTTACGGTTTTGAGTGAAAAGTGTAACTTTAAGATGTGTGGTTTAGATTTTGCCACATCTTTAAATCTTTAAATCTGTACAGATTTAAATCTGTACCATATAATTCTCTTTCTTAATTTGGGGAAGTTAGGACTGAATAACGACAAGATATCATGCTTTCGGCACAAAACAACACCAAACAAACCATCCAAGTCTACAATTAATTAGCTGCAGCTATATTTCTTCTTAGCGTGCTTATCCTAATTCCTGTTAACGAATATTTTGTTAGTTTTATGTTAAAATTGCTTCAGTTATATATAATTTTAGTAATTATTAATATTTTATAATTTTCTTTTTGCATTGTGCGTGATTTTGTAGCTGGCATTTTAGAAATTTTGTCATCAATATTAATATTTTATATATTATTATTATGAGTTTTATAATTTTTAGTTTTCAAAGTATTTCCTTTTTGAAATATATAATTACTATTTTCATTCAAATAAATGAAAAATGGATAAGTTAGATATTTAATTAGCGGTTTGCAGAAATTGGAAATTAAAATAGATATTGTAGTTCAAATTAATCAGCTCTTAAAAAATGATAAGTTAATACAATGATTATAAACTTAAAAAAAAAAAAAAAAACTGGACAATACTATATATATAACGACTCACTTAAATCACTTCAAGAAATCCAGCAGACATCGGCAGTTTTTATTGTGGCAATTTTGGCTGACACCGTAATGATGTTAGTATTTTGCAACGATTTAATTTAAATCATTGCAAAAATAAAAATGTTGCAGCGGTTAGTACGGCGGAAGAGCGCATACTGCTATATCTGTTTTTGTTTAGCGGTAGTTTTTTCTTAAACTGTTGCAAAATTAGATAACCCTTCCTTACATGCATATTTATATGTTGTCTTCATTTTTATTAGTATTTAAATTGAAATTGCCCTATTTAACTTTCATTATAGATATACTAAATAATTATTTTAAAAAATCTGTTTAAATCACTGTGACACTAATTTTGTATTTATTTTACAGTAGAAAAAATTAAATTAGAATTTTAAAAAAATATTTTTTTAATCATGGACACAAATTCACTAATTAGATTTTTTCCTTTAATATAATATTCTTTAGGCATAAATTTAAAAAAAAGTCAACTTCTAAAATAAATTCATACAATTAAAACAAAGTTCAATTCAACGTAAATTAAAGTTTCTTTGAAATTTCCCCTTACTAAATCTAAATTAAGATTTTTATCATAAACAAATATCTAATACTGTGATCCAAACCATCAAAATTAAAGGAATCAAACCAAATCTTAAAATCATAGATCAAGAAATCCATTATATATATCATCAACTACTAGTTCTTTGTGCATATTAAATTTTCCTTCAAACATCAGATTGACCTGGCCAAAAATACTCTATTATGAGTCTACATGTTTTAAGTGATAGGAAATCTAATAAGTCATCTCCAAACCATGATTTTGTGTTAAAATTGAAGCCTTTATGTACAACATGTACACCATTTTTTCTTTGTTGTCTATCTAAAATTCCATTGTCTTCTTCCGAAACTCTATTGAGATCTGTATAGTCATGTCAGTTCTATTGTCTTAATCTCTGAAAATTTTAACATGTATACAATAATGTAAGTATACTCAAGTCATAAGTAAACTCCCAAGTAATTAGATGCTAGAAAATAAAAAAGTACATTAACATGTTAAGACGTTTTCCGAAACTAAATAAAATATAGAGCAAATACCATATGCCTTGTTGAGAGTTTGGACATATTTCTTATAAAAATGTTTTGTAAGGTGCAATTTTTTAATCTTCATTTTTTCTGTGATGCAATATCCAACTCAACAAGATACTTGTTTGTATAGTACATCTGCATACTAAAAATATAGTAGTCTTTTATATAAAACACACAATTACTTTGTGATAAATTTTCTATATAAACAATTTATTTATTTATCTTTAATTTAGCAAGTATGTCTTCAGAATTCTTTTCAGATATATCATAAAAACATATCCAAAATTTTTTTCATACATTGATCCCCAATAAATTAAATAGTTATTTCAAAATCCCAAATGAAATAGTTATTTTAAAAAGCATTCTGAAAGTGATATGAAGTCTGTCTAGACCTCATAAGATATTTTGTTAAAATTAAGGTATGTTGTAAAGAACTTTTGATAAAGTTTTTGAACTTATACCCTAGTGCATTTTGCTACGTACAAATCTAAAGATTTGAAAAACTTTTAAGTTCTTGTTTTAGATTTTGAAAAAGAATCAAAGTACAATTCAACCTTTTGTTCTTGTAAGCTTTTACTGATTTCAAATATCGTGTAGCAATTCATTCTTCTTAGTTCCTTTTAAGGGTCTTTGATTTGTATATACAAGAAGAGAGTGTCACAGTGATATTGGAAATTTCTTTCTCACTGGGTGCTTATACCTAAAATTTGCAACAAGTACACATTCTTTAAGTTGTTACAATGCTTTCAGCATAAATAAAAAAATATTGCACAACGATAGGGTGAGAAAACTTTTCAAATGGTCTAGCTTGATCAACATACTCACATTTTAGTGCCAAAATATATCTATTAGTTTGAACACTTTTTTGAGGTCTATTAAGAATATATTCCTTGCTTCTGAGGTATAGAAACAAAGTCTTTAATTTGTATCTTTTGAGGTGGGCTGATAACTACTCAGAATCACGTTCTAAGGTGTTTTCGCATTAAATCTACTCATCTTTGGGTCTTATATCATTCTAGTTTGCAATAAATGACTTAGAAAAACAAAATCTCTGGTGCTTTAGAAAATAAGCAAACCGTTAGACATGAATTAATGAAGTTCTTAAATGATATTTGTCTTTCTCCATCTACAAAAATTAATTTGGAGTATAAAACTAATAATGTCTCTTTTTTTTTATGATGACAAATCAAATATACACTACTACGTTTTAGACCTTTAATAAAATTTACTTTGTAATATTTATTAAAATGTTAGTAATTATCATAAATTAAATATTAAGTAATATTTATACTCAAATGTTAGTAAATACATTTAATTTTTTGAAAAACTTATAAAAAGTGTTGCCTATTCTCAACTAGATCTCACAATCCAAACACGCATTTTCATTCTTAGTTCCTCACTCTCGCTCTTAATGCTCTGAAATGATAAAACTACCTCTCCATCCTCTTCAATTTTTTGCTCCGACTCTTCAATCTGTCGCTCCCTTCATCGATCTTATGGTTCGCAAATAAAAACCACAAATTGCGTGCTCTGCTCTGAATTCGTCTCTTCATTCTCCCATTCGCTACTATCATCGAAGTCGCCACCATTGTTACTGCCATTATGATGATAGGTAAGGATATCTCAAATTCAATTTGAAATATCTGGTTTAGGATCTGATTTGAAAACTCTCCAAGTATGTATATCTTAATCTATTAGTAATTGCATGAGGAATGATCTGCAATTGTATTTCTCACTCAATTGATTGAAACTTCTCATGATCTGCAATTGAAATTATTCATTTTGATCTGAATTGCATGATGTTGAAGCTTCTTATTGCAGATCAAAGAAGAGAAACTTCAACTATACAATTAACTTCTCTTATCTTTCACTGAATTTGTTTTTTCACTTGACTTCTCAATTGTAGCTAAAAAATTATAGTTAAGGATTTTTATTATTATGCGAATAAATACATATGTTGTGTTTGACAATAAATCCAAATTTTTTAGTATAAATTCTTTTATAAAAGTTCTTTGAGTTTTTGAGAGTGCATTTAAGGTGTTTGAAAAAATGCTTCAAAAAACTTTGTACATTTGGAAGTGCATTTATGAAAGTTACTACCTTGACTGTTTTAGGTACAATCATTTTGTTATGATTTGTTTGCTCATCGGATAATCGTCAACTACAGTAAGGCATTCTAGTTATTTCCAAGTGGTTAATCTATAATCAATTTAAATTTTTTGCTTCTAAAGGAATCAAACTTGGAGGGTTTGGGAGTGTGCGAGGCTATTGTAAATGAGTAGTAGGGTCTGAGAGATCTTGTCCACATCCTTTGGTAAGCAATAACTTTATAAGCAACCGTTTAAACTAGACAGGTTTTTAAATTTCTTTACCTAAAGATCTATAGTATTTGTATGTATTATAAAAACATAGTTGCTGCTTTAGTTATAGATTCTTATACACTAATTCTTTAATAATGCTTTCAAAACTTCATACCCTTTATCTTCCATCTAGTTACTTAAATAATGCTAACAATCTATTGCTAGATTCTGGAGAAAGGCCTTGAATTAGATGACACTTGGATTCTTGATTTTTGAAATTATGACAAGTAGGATTTTGAAAATTGCACCTTTTCTACCACATCAAGATGATAAGAATTTATTGTTTTTTTTTAATTAAACAAAAGCTCAACACAATATGGTGGAGCAACAGAAAGACAAGTAACAAAGTCAACTCAAAGTACAACCCGTCAGTGAACAACGCATAACGTAGAGCACCTTCTAGTCATCTTCGGTATTGCCATCAACAACCAAAAGGTTCACCACCAATCCACTCGTCAGAGAGCATAAAGGATCTGTTAATAATATCCCCCACACCTGAGCCTTGATTATTGAAAACTCTATCATTTCTCTCTAGCCAGACTGCCCAGATGACAGCAAAGAATCCAATCAACCACCGCTTCCTCTCATTCTTTCGTTGCGAATCATTCGTCCAACTCTCAAAGTGCTGCTTTAATGTGCCTGGCACAGTCCAAGTCTTTCTGAGGGCGAACAACCAAGCGCACCACACCTGGCAAGTGAGTTCACAACTAATAAATAGATGAAATGTAGACTCAACAGCCTTATAGCATAAAACACAGATGTTATCCAGTTGGTCAATGACACCTAATCTGCACAGTCTTTCCTTAATATTTACCCTTTCAACCAGCACAAACCAAGCAAATAACTCAACCCATGGCGAAACGAAATCCCTCCAAATAGTATTAGTGAAGCTGTAGCTCGTTATTTCTTCTAGAAAAACTGCTGCCTGCATCACCTGCACAAAGGAGTTAGTCGTAAAAATACCAGTTTTATCATATTTCTAGATCACCCTGTCTTCTCTCTCATGTGTTAGGCTTATTGACTGCAAGACTTCATGGAGCTGGTTTAAAAGTTCCAGTTCCCATTGAAATAACGCTCTCCTCCATTGGAAACTCCATAACCACTCTAATCTATCCCAAAACTCGCAGTTCCCTATAACAGATCCTTTCAGGCTTGAAACCGAGAAGAGTCCTGTAAATGTATCTTGTAACCTACCACTAGGCCACCAAACATCCTCCTAGAACCGGATTGTTCTACCATTCCCTACATCCATAGACAAACCTCTGATAATCATTTCCCTAATTTGTGGCTCCCTTATTTGAAGCTGACAGATATCCTTCCAAGGACCCCCTTGGAGGAATAGGCTAACCGCACAACATCTGAGAAGGATTCATGCTATTACAAGAGCACATAACTCTCTTCCACAAGTGGCACTCCTCTTTCGAAAATCTCCACCACCATTTAAATAGAAGAGCTGTATTTCTGATCACTGCATCTCCCACTCCCAATCCACCCGCCTTCCAAGGAGCCATCACGACCTCCCATCTCACTAGTAGCATGCCAACCTTTCCATCCTCCTTACTCTACAAGAACCGTCTTTGTAACGAGATCAACTTCTCCGCTACTGCCTTCGGCATCTTATACAAGCTGAGATAGTATATAGGCAAGCTATTGAGTACAGATTTAATGAGTACTAACTTACCCGCTTTATTGAGCGTCTTAGCTTTCCATAGACTCAACTTGTCTTCCACCTTCTCAATCACTGGTTTCCATGTCTTCACTAATCTCGGATTCGCTCCCAGAGATATACCAAGGTACCGGACGGGTAAAGTGTCTTCCTTGCACCCCAACAAACAACACATCTGCTGCGCCCATCCTTGTTCACAATTAATTGGAATGAGGCTTGACTTCTCAAAATTAATACGCAACCCCGACATCACCTCGAAACAGTGCAGTAGCCGCTGGTAGTTCCTAATAGTCTCTTCCTTCGGTGGGCAAAAGAGTATAGTATCATTCGCAAATTGCAAGTGCGACAGTTCAATGTTATCCCGTCCAACCAAAAGTGGAGAGATGCGCCCATTCCTCACTGCCTCCCCGATCATTCTATGAAGAACATCAACAACTAGCACAAACAGAAAGGGAGACAGAGGGTCTCCTTGGCGTAGACCCCTTTCCATGTTGAAGGGTTTAGAGGGAGACTCGTTTATAAGTACCGACATAGACGCGGAGCATACACACTCCTTGATCCACCCCGCCATTTCTGGCCAAATCCCATCTTCTGCAAGACTATGTCAATAAAACTCCATTTGACCCGATCATAAGCTTTTTGAAAGTCCAGTTTATTGATGGCTGAGCTCCTTTTCCTTGACTTAAACCAATGCACGGTTTCACAGGCAATCAAAGCCCCATCATGAATTTTCCTGCCCTACACAAAAGCATTATGGGTCTCACCCACTAATCCTAGCATCACATTCCGCATCCTCCGAACTAACACCTTCGAAATGACCTTGTATACACAACCCACCATACTAATTGGGCACAAATTTTTTATATCAGTTTCCCCAACAAACTTCGGCGCCAACGCCACCCAAGTGACATTCGATTCCCTAGGCAGCATAGTTGAACGGAAAAATCCCATTACTGCTTCAATTAATTCCTTCCCAAGTGTGTCCCAACACTTCTTAATGAAGTTCATATTATACCCATCACACCCGGGTGCTTTTGATGACTCACAATCTTATACAGCACTCTTTATTTCTTCAGCGGTTGGCATCAATTCCAGTCCTGGCTTGATTCCTCACTAACCTTCCATGGATCCTCAAGGCATCAATACAATTGTTCCTCCTCCTTGTCGAGGCTACATTATTGAAGTACCTGGTATTTTTGTCCATCTCCTTAGCATGTCTGGATCGTGACATCTGCTTCCAGTGAGTCTCCTTCCTGATATACCATTTCTTATAGGAACTCACAAGCGCCTTCCTCCAAGCTTCCGTTGTTCCACCATACACTCCATTGCTCACCAATTCATCCACTTTCCTAATCTCCTCTTCAAACTGATTAATCCTCATGTCCATATCTCTAAAATTTTCTCTATGCCATCTGCTTAGCGGACCCTTCATCGTCTTCAGCTTTTCCAAGAATTGAGCTTCACCTAAGTTCCTCCACTCCTCCTTCACCATCCTAAAGAAACCACCATGAGTAAACTAAGAATCTAGACTCCGAAACGGCCTTGGCCCCCCTCCCCTCCTCGCAACATCCATAATTAGGGGACAATGATCTGACAAACTTCTCGGTCTTCCTCGTAGCCTTGTTTCAGGAAACTCTTCTAGCCACTCCAAACTCACCAGAACTCTATCGATACGACTACAAAACTGGCCCCTGAACCATGTGAATCTACGATCAGACAAGGCTAGATCCACTAACTCCATATCTTGAATCCAATATTTAAAGTCTGCTGCAGACACCGGCAAAGTTGTAGTCCCTTTCCTGTCCTCTATCTGTACAATCTCGTTAAAATCCCCCATAAAGCAAACAGGCACTTGACATAAGCCAGAAATAAAGCTCAACTCTTCCCACACAACAAGTTTTTCCTCCCTGACATGCTCGCCATACACAACACAGAAAGCACATCGAAAATTGTTTTTCACCAACACTCCATCCACACATAACCACCTCGCCCCTTTATAACAGTTACTTAAGTTAAACACCATTGAATTCCACATCAACAGTAGACCACCAGAATTCCCCTCCGCTTCCACAAACTCCCAGGCCATTCCATCATTACCCGACAGTTGCACAACATCAAATTTAGTCAGAACCTCTTTTTTTGTCTCTATCAAACCTAACATATGCAAATTAAATTTCTGTCTAAAGTTCTTTACCATGCTCACCTTTCCAACTCCCGCCAATCCCCTAACATTCCAAGATGAAAAATTCATTTGAAACTAGTTGTACACACCTTTTTCTGAGTTTTGGGCGACTTCTTATGACTTTCTCCTTATGCGTCGCCTGTTTTTTCCTCAGCACTATTGCCTCATTCTGTTCCTGAAGAATCAACATGATATCATCTTCCTCACTGTTTGGCACAGCTCCAGATTCCATGGCTAGGTTCCAAGCCTTTCTATTTTCTTCCATGTCTTCTGCCCGTTTAATGGCAGACATTTCAGAGCCAGCCTCACTCTTAGCAACAACTCGGGCTCCCCCCAATTCGGCCAGCACTCCTTCCTTCCCTTCGTTCGCCACTTCCAATGTCCCTCCACCCGAACCCCTCTGGTCCGCTGCATATCCACAGCCATTCCCAGTATCGCTCATCGCTACAACCGTCTCTCACCTTCCCTCCCCAAGGTTAACAAGGCCCACCCCCATCGTACGCGGTCGTCCATCAACAATCAGAGGGTCCAGTGGCGACAACATCTGTGCCCCACCGTCAATGTGGTCCATGGCCGATCTACCCTCTTCACCTGAATACTTTCGGCGCCCTGGCCCCCCGCATCCCACTCTGGTACCTATGACAACCCCTTCCTCCAAGAAGACTCCCTTTCGAGTTTCCTACCCAGCCCTGGTATCACCGACGTTCTCACCGTCTTGGGGGTTCACACAGAGCTCGAACCTCGTAACCCCTCTCCCCTAGTATTACATAGATTACTTGTATAGTAATACTTACATGATAGTAATACTTACATAGATTACTTGTATTTGTGTTCGGATGTACTTTTGCAGAATTGATTTGGTTAGAACTGATTTTGAATTAGAGTGATTTGTATTTGATCATTTCTTTTCTCCCAGAATCAATCAATTATGGAAGTTATATAAAGTTCTTTGAGTTTTTGCATAATCTTCTATTAATAATAATCTTTTTAAGTATACTTTGCTCCCTAAAATTGTGCATTTAAAGCGTGCTCACTTTTTTATATTTATTTATCTCTTAATTTGCTACTCAAATGAAATTACTTGAGACTTAAATAATGGTTATTTCTATAATCTAAATAGAAAAGTTATCTATCTAAAGGAGATCAGAACACATAAGAACAGGGTTTGGTTATGATGATCACTTTGATAGAAGTGAATACATATCTTTTGTTAATAGCATTTATTGTTGAATTGAATTGAGCAGCAGAACACAAGGTAACAGATTGTATGTTAATTTTTGTAGATTTTATGTTATACATTGAATGATTTTCAGGAAGGCCCAAGGTTGAATTCATGAGCATGTTACAGGTAGGGGTGGCAAACGGGCCTAAACCCGCCGGGCCGGCCCGCGTAACCCGCCAAAAAAGGCGGGCTGGGCTGAAAAATCGGGACCACCAAATAGCAAAAGCCCGCCTAACCCGCACCGCTTAAACCGCGGGTTTTGGCGGGCTTTGGCGGGGCGGGGCGGGCTTCCCCGCCGGGCTAAGGTTTTTTTTTAGTGAGGGGGTATTTTTGCAAACTTTTTCCTAAAACCTAACTTCCCCAACCTAACTTACAAGAGTATGAAGATAAAAATTGAGTGTTTTGAATTATGTTTATGTTATTTTGGAGACAATATTTATAATTATGTTTTGGATTATGTTTATTTTGCTTTGGAGAGAATATTTATACTTATATTTTGAATGAAAATTTGGTTTATAATTATATTTATTAGATATTTATAATTACAAAGACTTTAATGTTTGTGAATATAAAAAATATAATTTTTTATGCCATTAGAAATTATAAATTTATCAATATGGTTGTGAAATTATATATATTACTTAGTAGTTAATAGTAAAAAAAAAGATGAGCTTTGGCGGGCTTAGCCCGCCAGCCCGCCAGCCCGCAGTTAGGCGGGGCGGGCTAGGATTCTAGGACCGCCTAATTAGGCGGGGCGGGGTGGGCCAGCCCGCCAAAGGGCGGGCTTCTGGCGGGGCGGAGCGGGGCGGGGCGGGCTTCCCCGCTTGCCACCCCTAGTTGCAAGTGTGTGACAAACAAAAAGCTATACTATAGTGGATTAGTTGTAGCTGGTGTTTTTCCATCACCTTTTGATTATGCAAATGTAGTGACTACAACCACTCACAAGTCACTTCGTGGCCCCTGTGGAGCTATGATATTCTTCAGAAAGAATGTTAGGGTGTGTGTGATTCAAAGATTAAAATTTTATTATCAAGAATATCATTCCTAGGAATATAATGCTTAGGAATGAGATTACTTGGAATATATGATTCTCATATTTGGTTGTAAAATTTAATAATATATTAGAATATTATATAATAATCTTAAAAATGACTAAATTTTTGTTTGATTAAGTTTAAATATCTTGGTCATATTATGTAATATGTCAAAATTACCCTTAATCATTCAAATTAAAATATTAATGACTAAAAGTTAAATATTTTTTAAATTTACTAAAATACCTCTAATAATAAATATTTTTAGTTAAAATTATTATTGATTTTAATTTTTTTTACAATTTACTAAAATACCGCTAATAACAAATATCTTTAGTTAAAATTATTATTGATTCTAAATTTTTTAAAATTTACTAAGATACCCCTAATAACAAATATCTTTAATTAAATTATTATTGATTTTAATTTTTTTAAATTTACTAAAATACCCCTAATAACAAATTATTATTGATTTAAATTTACTAAAATACCCTAATAACAAATATCTTTAGTTAAAATTATTATTGATTCTATTTTTTTTAATTTACTGAAATACCCCTAATAACAAATATCTTTAGTTAAAATTATTATTGACTCTAAATTTTTTTAAATTTACTAAAATACCCCTAATATCAAATATCTTTAGTTAAATTATTATTGATTCTAAATTTTTTAAATTTACTAAAATATCCCTAATAACAAATATCTTTAGTTAAATTATTATTGACTCTAAATTTTATCTCTACTAATGAATTTACTATAATACCCCTAATAACAAATGTTTAATTAAAATCAATTTTATCATAATTAAATTAGTGACCATGACAATGTAAAAGGAGCAGTGTTCATCTCAGATGATCCTCAACTAACTGAATGGGGGCATCTCTATTCTCCTAGCATTGTAATTACTTCCAAAAATGCAAAATTTGTGATCAATTATGCATAAGGCAATAAAAATCCAAAACCCACCATCAATTTTCAACAAACATTTCTTGGAAGCAAGCCATCACCAATTGCTGCACATTATAGTTCAAGAGGAACTTTAACTAGTTTTCCATGGATCTTAAAACCTGATATAATGGCACCAGGAACTAGGGTTTTAGCTGCTTATATTCCTCACAAAACAACAGCAACAATTGGCACAAATGTCTTCCTATCAAGTCACTATAATATTCAATAAAAATTCAAAAATAGCAATATTTAAAGCAATTTCTTCAAAAATGGCAAAAGTTCTCCTAGTTGAAGTTGGAACACCATGTCGATCAGACTATTGTCCCTTAGAATGCTAAGGCTAGCCTTCATTCTATCATCATCGCTCAAACTAGGAACATCTCTCAACAGTGCCATTAGCTTCATTCTGCGCTCAGCTCCTTTTTTCTCATGCTTAAAACAAGAAATTATATCAACTAAAACGGATGTGTGTTCTTGATAAGCACCTTTCATATCTCTCATTAATTCTACTAATATGTCAATCACTTCCTCACTTTTGCTCCCTCTTTTTCTTTTGTTCCTTTCTATATATGAAGCACTAGGAGTAGTAGAAGCACCAGGAGTAGTAGAAACACCAGGAGTTCAAGGGTCCTAAAAATTGAAAGCAACACCAGCAGGAACACCAGAAGATTATTCAATATTGATAGAAATAAAGAACAAGTAGCCTAACTAATTATACATTCTCTACACTTATATATACAAGCATTATCTATGCCTTGGCCAGCAAGACTAACAACATTAACTAACTAAACAGAATCAAATAGAATATTAACTACCTTGATTCTAATTCAGTTTGCATAATTACATTCATATTCTTTTTTTCTTTGTTATTATACTCCACAGAAATGAAGATCAATATTTCTATCTAAATTCTCAACATGATGAGAATAGTTAAGACTAGTCACAGGCACAGGTTAAAGTAAATGAACTAATGAAGAATCACTCCAAAATCTAAGAACATACATAGCAGCAGGATCAACAATAAGTGAATTTATGTACATGAATTAGAGTCAATTGCTTACGTACTTGAGAATCAGCTTCATATTCCATTTTGGTCTCTCCCAAATTTACTTGGGTGTTTTCATTCACTTGCTGATCACTCAAGGTTGCTTCGCGCTCGGCCTCCATTGTAGCAACTACTTGAGTTATATTTTTTGCATTACCTCCTTGAGCTCTATATTTACCAAATGTTATTCCCAACTCTTCAAAATGTGGAAATGATTTATTGTAGAGGCCATTAGCATTAGGATGGGACTGGAATTGAAAGAAAATAAATAAGCAATAAATATTAAAAAGCTAAGATAAATAAACTTATATTAAGAAAGTTATTTAGAATTTACACTCTTCCATTCATTGAAAATTTGTCGCTCCACCACAATCATTTTATCTTTATCGTCCCAACCAAATCTACTCCCAACCGTGCCCATCATCTCTACTATTGCAAAATATTGTCTTTTTAGCAATTTTACCCTTGATTCAATGTGTGAATTAGCCTAAACATAGCATAACAATTTAGAATTATTACTACTAAGACTAAATTCAATAAACTGAATTAACAAAAAGACATTCTTCTATTGTAAATTAACAAACTATAAATGATTAACCTAATAAACACATTCAGATTATCTAATTAACAAACTATACAGTTATAAACAAAGAAAATAAGTATTATATAAAAAAATTGTACCTTAAGATTAGATCTAGGGATCTTTTCATGAAGCATTTTTTTTAAATATTTTTCATAACCAGATTTAAATGTGCCATTGTCACATTCCAAGAAGTAGTTGCAAGCTCCACCAAACATTCAACTAGTTTGGAATCTTCATGTGGTGTCCATTGATGCTTAGTTTGTTTTAAATTAGGTCGAGAATTCTCCTCCATTCTCTATAGATTAATAAGCAGAAAATAACATAAATGAGACAATTTTCGTAAACAGATTAGTAAGCAGGTAACAAGCTATATTCAACAATTTTCATTTACAGATTAATAACTGAAAACTCAAAGGAAGTAGGTGCATAGATCAAAGGAGCCTGAAGCAGGGCCAGTGAAGGACTTTATTAGATGATTTATATAGTTTGTTTGAGAAATAGTTAGGATATGCACATACGTATATATTTCTTTTCGTTAAAACCGTGTCTCAAGTTACATCCACAAATGATTCAGACATTGAAAATATTTAAAGCCCATAAAAAATAGAATGATATGAAAAAATGCATGTCATAATTTAAAATTAAACAAGCAATGTGGCAGAAACAGCTAGGAAGGATAATCATATCTTTGGTACAAAATTTTGGTTAGGAATTGAATTAAAAAATAATATAAGAATTGAATTAAAAAATAAAATTATTAAGAGAAAAATGAATGTTGTTTGTGGTATATATGTGGTGTGCATATGGAACAACAGAATGGGCTGAAGAAGCAGAGCAAAAGTCTAATATGAAGGGATACATACCGATGATGTCGGAAGAATATGAAGTCTTTCTAATAGTGGAACATAACCACTTGTCGGCCTTTAAATTCTGGTTTTTGTGAGAAAAGAAGTACTAAGTTATTAATAAGTTGGTCTATATTGCTTAAATTAAACATAGCTAATATATATAGAAAAATATATATCATACCCACAAATAGTAAAAGCCTTCTAGTGGGTCCTTTCACTACCTGAAAAATTAAAGCATTATTTGTTATTAGAACACAAATTAACAATTAAGTACCTTATTATTTAGAAGTTAGAACTTATTAGAATACAAATTAAACATGGGATGGATGACATGTCATACAAACCTCAGAGCCAGTGACATGGTCATGGATCTTGGCTTCAAAATCAGCACATGACACCTGATGCATGCAAATTAAATTAAAATAAATAAATAAATAAAAGGGCAACTTAAAGATTATTTATTTGGATTCCTCAGCTCATCAATGTTTTAGAGCACTACTACTTAGTACTATACTCTTTACCTTTGCCATGCAGAAGAGCAACATCACAAGCATGATAGAAAGAAGAAATTGTAGAGAAGCTATCATTTTCTTCTCTATTATTATGGACTCTATGCAACTTGAAATGTGTCTTGCAGCTAGCTACTATTAATATAGTTTTTATAGTGCTAGCTAATTCTCACAGTTGCAATTACAATCACACCCTTTCTTTTTTGTTACTGTGTAAAAAATTGTATTATTACTAAGAATCAACTAATAATGAGTGTCTTAAAACATTAGACAACAAAAATTTAAAAAATTAATTAAATTTTGAAAGATACCCTTAATTAGAAAATTGATTTATGTGGATGATTATTATTTAGCGCACACAGGAAATGACAGGTGGAATTGTGAAGGCATCAAGTAAGCATGCATGTAGAATTGTAGATTATTAGTTGTACACATACAAAGACATATATACCTGAAAATAAAACAAATTTAAAAAACACAGGATACATGATATATTTTTGTACATTTTTGTACCTCTAAAATAAAGAATACAGGATACATGAGACATAGCACTAACTTAGTAAGTGCAAACTCTCTATTCACCAAAAGTTACTACTTACTACTACTTGATAATTATATTTCTTCTTTTAGCTATGTTGCAACTTGAACAAATAACAAATATTAACAAATAGTTATGCCAATTATAAAAGCTTCCAACAAAACTAAAGAATACCACAACCAATAACCTTTTACACCATGAAAACCCAATTTTCAATATGAAACTAATGGCAATGCCATGTCTAATCAAATGTTCTTGAAACATCAAAATAATAAAGAAGTTAGACATCAGAACAAGACAAAAAAAGAAACATTAACAAATTCAAAAGATCAAAATTCAGCAATTATTATATATAAGATTCAAAGAAAACGGCAACAAACAGAAAGTGATCTTCAAGTTTTGTTCAAGAGTTGAAACTAGACAATAGAAGCACTTAATAAACCAGGCAGAAAACAAATCATCAAATCATCAAAATCGATGACAACAAGCTTAAACTCTTTATTTGAGGCAAATCATCGAATACGTTGTTTGCATGTAACATAATCACAGAGAGCATCTAAGAAATCAAGCAAAAAAAAAATAAATAATCAAATTAGCAGTCTATTGCAAAAAATTAGTGTAATATGATGTAGAAAGCATAAAAAAACCCAAACCTTAATGAGAGATTCGAAGAGAATTCAAAGAGAATTCGCAGAGAGAAGAAATGCGAACATAAACTCAAAGAAGAGAAGGAGACCAGTCTTCTGTTTAGGGTAACGGTGGCGCCGGCGCAGCTCCGGTGGTGGTGGCGTTGGTGAAGTCTCACTGATTTGGGGACAAAAAAAGACTTTGCTAGGGTTTCGCCGTTTCGTTCTTCAGAGAAAAATGAAGAAGCTAAAATCTGTATTAAATAATTATTTACATTCCATTCCCATTGGAATTAAAGATAAATAGGGGAGAGGTAGGAATTAAAGTGATGATAATTCAATTCCTTGAAATAAAATATACCCAGAAATGATTTATTAAATTTTGAACCAAATATAGAAATAAATCATTTCCATCTCAGAATTCCTGAGAATATACTTACATTTCCTCCAACCACACACCCCCTTAAAGAAACTAACAACTCAAGCACAGGAGGTAAATTGCTTAGCCATATTCATTTGACTTTGTTTTGTTCTTTTCTCAATATGAAATTTCACTTTTATTTATATGTTCGGTTTGTGCTGTTTTAAATTCATGACATTGGTCAAACATCGATACGGTAATTCTTTTTTTCATTTTCTCAGGTGTTGTATGACTACGAGGACCGAATCAATCAACACTACCACATAATTGATTTTTATTAATATTTAAAAAATATTACTAAATCATATTAAAATGTTACTTATATATATATTAGTAATATTTTAATAAATGTTAAATATACCCTATATTATTAAAGAGTTTTACTAATATTTTTTTTTAAAATTTAATAACATTTAGTAAAAATATTACAATACATCTTCTATAATAATATTATGAGAAATATTATAGATCTTTTTTAGTAACACTTAAAGAAATGTTACAATAAATATATTTTGTAACACTTAGAAAAATATTATGATAGATATTTTTTGTAACACTTCAAAAAAATATTACAATAGATATTTTATGTAACACTTAGAAAAATATTACCATAGATATTTTTATAGCACTTAAAAAAATATTACTATAGATATTTTTTGTAACACTTAAAAAATATTACAAAAAATCTATAGTAACATTTTTTAGTTATATTATACTATTTTTTATTTTATATTATACACAATATAAATATACTAAAATTAATTACTACAACATAAAATATTTCATTAAATTTACAAATTTACAAAATGAAAACTTTATAACCTTTCATTAATCAATAATCATTGTACAAGTTTACTTCATGAGTAAATAAAATGAAAAAAAAAATAATACTTATAACACTTAAACTTTATGAACATTCTATATAAAAAAAAAAGAAAAGTGATACAAATAAAGTATACAAAAATGTTATTGGCATCATCAAGTGTTTTGTCCATGTCATTCATCAAGGCATTCTTTGATCGGCATAGTAATCCCCAAACACATACCTATAGTAGAGATAAACAACTTTTACTATATGCTGAAGAGGGTAAAAATGTTTAAATAAAAAGAAATACAAAAAGGAACCGAAAATGTGCAGAAAGTACAAGTGTATGCATGCACTATTAAGAGTAGGTAGAATACTTGTGTTTTTTTACTTGTGTTTTCTTAGTTTAACTCATGAAAATTTTTTTTACAACAAATCATTTATAATCAAATTTTAATTCTTTCATAATTTAATTTTTCTTAATTCAATTAATTGCTAATTCTTTGGTCAATTAATTAAAAGAAGAGGTGAAGAACGATTTTAATTTTAAGCCACACAATATACTATCCTTAGTTGAAATATATGTGTAATGATCTGATTTCCAGTACGTCATGATCATACTGAAAATCGAGTGTCACCAACTTGTTTACCTAAAACTTTAACTATTTATTATTAAGCCCGTAATCATATTAGCACACTATTGAATTTTTGAAAAAACTTTTTCATCATAAAAAGATTTGCGAGGGAAACTAATTAAACATATACAAGCCATATAAAGAAATTAGGTAAAAAATACACAAGACCAACATGACATATAAACATAACATATATCATAGATCATACATACAAATACAAGTATTGTCATATATATGATAAGTTAGCATACAACCCTTCACATCTTGCTTCTATATACATAATCAACACTCCAAGCCCTGGTCCACATAGGAAGCCCCTAAGTTAGCACCTGAAACTAGCCTAGTCAACTATATACATCTTATCCTCTAAGTGAGTCTAATAAAAAATGAGAGACTAAAACACAAAAGCTAGGCTAACATAAAAGACTCCCATAAGCCACATCCTCAACTCCCAAGTATCAATTGTCGTCGTTAGAGAAAATTATAATCACATATGAACACTTCGCAGGATCCCCGTCCTCATTATAAAAAATTTTAACAATCTCACGAATGCCCTCACACTCATACTACTGGTCTGGCCAACACTCGTCAGTCCACTAATGGAGGTGGTGTGTGGCTCCTCAGATGGCAGCTCAGACAAAGATATTGAGATCCGCTCTACAGGAATATCCTCCTCAAATATAGGCTCTGGTATATGCTCTTTCATAGGCTCAGGCTCAGGGTCCACCTGATCTTCAGGCTGATTGAGGTGCTGATGAGGTATAGGTCCATCATAAAACGGGTGAAACAGAGCATTCGGGTGTAGCCAATGCAACAAAAACTCATAAGGCATGTCGGGGTTAAAGTGCGGAATGTTAATCGGATGATGGAAGGGATGGTCGCGCAGAACGTACATACGGGTCCTAATCTCTGTAGCTTCTATATAAAATCTATGCTGTACAAGATCCTCATATATTTAGGGAGGGTCCATCTCATAAAACATGAATCCGGTCTCCATCTGAAGGAGAGGAAGAAAAGGGGTAAGAACTAGGGGATTCTTAGTAGGATCGGGGATAGTTAGTTAAGTCGGGATTATCACAGTTCAATTTAATTCACAACCAATTATACAAGATTCACAGAGAAGCAACCAATCACAATAATTCAGTATACAATTAAAGAATGCACAAACACAAGAAGGCAACCCAATCAATTTCATATCATCATGTAAAATACAAATGTGCAGCAAGGATGATGCATGTCTATTCCTATCGCAGGCCATGAACTCATGTGTCGGTTGCCTATTCGCTCCCGACAATATTCGGAAAAAAGTCCCAGATATGGCTTTCCAAATGCATACAGTGTGCATATAAGTCTTACGGCCAAGCCACATATAGTGTGACTTTTAAATGTATTTCAATATGCTTACATCTGGAAAATAGTTCTCAGTATGTGGGAAACTTTACTATACATTTGGCACTTAGACCTAAACAAGTTCGCATCTGCTCTCCTGTGGCAAGCAGTCTTTTAAAATTTTTTTTTATCTTTGCCCTTTGCTCTCCTGTGGTAGAGACCCCTTTAGTTACTACATTCTTTTCTTTTCTATTCTTTGCTCTCCTGTGACAGAGGTTCTTTAGATTCTTTCAATCTTTGCTCTATGCTCTCCTTTGGCAAAGATTTCTTTAATATTTTTCTTTCCTTTTTCTTTTATTTCTTCTTCTTTTCTTTCCTATCATTCCATAGTATAAATTATCTTCGCATTATTCCCTCGCCTTTCACTAAGTGTCTTATAGAAAGGAAATTAAAGATTCTTAATTTAGATTTGTCTTTCTAAAGCTTTCAGGACAGTTTTTTACTTATCCTTTTATGATATCGTAAATAAAATAATATTTTTTAAATAAAATACTAATATATTATATTGATACAAATAATATCAGTATTAATACTAAAAGAGTATTAACTTTATTTTTTTATATCAAAATCTGCTTATTAACATTTTATTCTTTAAGCTTTTAAATATTTTAATTTTTAACCCAACATTTTATAAAAGTACTAATTTTATTTTCATATTTAGAAAAAAATTACTAATTTAATTTCATATTTTTAGAAATAACCCTGAACTTTTAAAAAATATCCGGTTTATTCTAAAACTTTTACTTTATACTCAAAATACCCCAAAACTTATATAATTACTGTCTTTTAACTCCGATCTTTTATCAAACTACATTTTTATATTCAAAAATAATATTTATGATGATGATAAACATTTTTTCAAAACCAAAATCTTTTCTTGTGATCTTTCAATATATATACTTGATTTTAAATTCATTTTTGAGCTTGTCAGTTACTAATTTTTTATAGTTTTCAATTTAATTCCTTGGCCATTAAACCTCATCCATTTTATTTAAAAAATAACACGATGAAATCTCTAAATCAGCCTCATTATCACGTTTTGGGCAGCACAAACATGATCAAATCACAAGCTTAATCACATATAACAATATATCAATAAAATTCAATATAAAGTCAACCAAACTCTATCAATAATAAATCACAACAACTATTTACTTATCCATCATAAATTTAATCGATGAGAATTTACTAAAATTCTACTTTCGTACGAAATCAAAATACCCGAAACTCTAAAATAGCTTTCTGATCGAATTATCGAAAAAAAAATATAAAAAATTAATTTTTCTGTTCTAGTTGAACTCCAAAAAAAAAAAGTTACATTATTATCAGTTTCTGTTAAACAAAAATAATACCAACACGTACTTAAAAAAAATATATAAATACTTTAATTAGATTAAATTTTTTGTTAAAGTTACAGATCATAAGAAATCGTAGTCGAAAAATTGGAGGTTTTCACGGTTTCTCTCTTTCTCTCTCGGTCACTTCTTTTTCATATTCCAATTCAGTGGTGAAGGAATAAACAAATGAAGCATACAGTAATGATTAGTAATGATGATGGTGATTAATGGAAATACGAAACATGTGTCACGTTATATATATATATATATATATATATATATATATATATAAGTAACATTGATTATGGTTAGTGATAATTGATCCAGAGTCATGTATATTTATATACATATAAGCAAAGTTTTCATTTCTTTTCTTTTGTTTTGCTTTTTTAATGGCTTCGGTCAATGGGTATATCTATAATCACAAATGATATAATATATATAAGATTAAATATATATGAGTTATTAATATAAATAATATTAATAATTTTATGATAAAAAAATATTTGATAAAGTAATTTTAAATTCATCAAAAAATATTGATAATTATTTATATTGATAAAAATCGGACTTGATAATAATATTAATATTATTATTTATGTTTTATTATAATTAGAACAAATAAAATATATAAATAATATAATAATAAAATTATATTATCATTTATTTATTTTGGAATTCATTACAAGAAAAAACGTATTTATCGACGTAAAAAATCGACGGCTATCTCTCTCTTCAATAATTTTTGACGATTTATTGTCGATATTTTTAAAAAAAGATAATTAAAAATAAAATAATAAAATCGACATTTTAGTCGTCAATTTTTTAACGATGCATTAAATCTATCTTTATTATTGTCATATTGTCGATGAATCGGGAGTTGAATATACTTTGTTTTTAAAATTGACGGACATAGCATCTATTTTAATATTTAAAATATTAACAATCTTTTCGTCGATAAATTTAAACGGTCTAAATTGTTTTCTAAAATCAAATAAATAATATAAATTTAATGTATAAAATAGACACTAAAAGAGTCGTTTTTTTTTTTCAACAAATTTACCGTGAATTTTTATTGCTAAATACACCAACCCTGAGCCCACTTCCCGCTCCAAGTTTAGAAACACAATTTTATCCTTTTCTGCATTCGAGCGTATCAGAATTCAGAAACACCAACCTTCGTTCTCCTCTGCCGGCATCATAGTTGCGCCGCTGTCACTCCGTTTGCTCGTACTGCCACTGTCGCTCCTCAGGTATCCTCTTCAATTTCATTTGGAAATTCCTAAATTCCCCTTGATCCTCTCCACGCTGATGACCCCTCTGCTCTTCAGGTATCCCCAAAACCCTAAATTCCCCTTTTCCCCTTCGATTTTCTCTTGTTTTCAGCTTCTGCTTCATGCTAATTCGCTTCTCCTGTTATGTTTTTTCCAATTAGATCCGTGTGCCAGAAGGTTGTGATCTTGTTGCTGTTGGAGCACTTGCTGTGGCATTTGGCACTTCTCATGTAGCACTTGTGCATAGAGCTAATTTAACCTCTGGTCAGGTATGTCATACGTAGTTAATTTTTATTTATTTATTTATTGGTTATGTTTATATCTTTTTGGAGTGGTTGAAAAGTTGATGAAATTGCAGGTGTTGGTGGTTTTGGGTGCAGCAGAAGGTGTAGGGCTTACAGCTGTTCAAATTGGAAAAGCGTGTGGTGCCATCGTCATTGCTGTTACTAGGTAGTACTAATTTGTTTCAATGCAAGGTTGAATATGACTGATATAATTGTTATGCATTTGATTGATATTTCCATTTACTAGGTATCCTTTGGAGTTGAATGTTTATTGTTTTGCATAACTTGGTTTCAGGGGAGCTGAAAAGGTGCAGATTTTGAAGACTCTTGGTGTTGATCATGTCATCCCTGCTAACATAGCTCTTGTTAAGGTATACTATATCATGAGTTAAGTCTTGATTGATCTAATTATACTAGAGAGCTTATCTATTATGGAACCTCTATATTTGCTTATCTATACTAAAGACACTCTGAGTCAATGAGTGGTTTGGAAAATTACATACAAGTCTTTTTTCATAACATATTCAACTTTTAATTATAACTAGCTTGTGCAGTGAATCAATTATTAGTAACAATGATAAGTCTTATCCTACAAACCAAACTAATTACATGAATAAATGATGCAATTTAAACTCTACCATAAAAGAAACACACTACGAATACGTTAATGCCAATATCGCAGCTAAACTCATGCTAGAACTCTCTTTCGTTCTTCCTTTTTGCTTCCCAACCTTTTTTGATTTATTTGTTTTTCTTTTTCTTTTTTCTATTTGTCCCCTAAAAATGAGATACCTTCAATTTAATGGTGTCATTATATGGAACCTCTATATTTGCTTATCTACCTTCAGGAAAGCTTGGCTTGAACTTTCTGTATTATAATTTTTTTTGTATATTAAGCTCAAACTTATTTTCTGCATTCACCTTTATTTTTCCCTTATCTTTGCCATCAGTGGGATTTTATTTTTGCATTATGTATCATATTCCAGATGAACATCTTTATTAGGGGTGGGGGAGGTATCCACTATTAACAGAAAAAATATTTCTCAAGACTAGATGTGGATGGACTTTAGACCAAGTGGATGAGTAATTTGGATGACTACAAACTTAACAAAATTAAGGTTAAACTAGGTAAGACCGATTAATAAATACCTTAAGATTATCTGAATATCGATCACAAACACCCTTAGTTCCTTGCAAAAGCTCTGAAAAAGGGTTGATGTTAAAATAATATCTTCTTAAGTGTCAGATGACATGATGATTGGGTGGTCAGATGGATCATAAACCAACAGTCGAGTCAATACAATCACAACACTTCTTTTCTTAGATTCTTCTGATTCATAGTTTTTTTCTGCACTTATTGTTGAGACTTTGGTTGATACCTTTACAGAGATGATCATTGTGTTGTTCCTCTTTCGAAAAATCCTCATTCCTCTCACGCTGATGGAAATAAAATTACCTTAGCATGGTTAAATTCTGGAGAACTTTTGGAGTGTTTGATCATTTAACAAATAAGTGGTCTTCCTAAAGTATTCTTCTTTTGCTGTAAAGTATTAAAGCATTCTAATACGCCATATTTTTATAAAAATTAGTTTTGTAAATGTATTCTAACCCCCCACATTATTGAGTACAGAACACATTCATGAAAGAAAGCACTTACTGGTTGACTGTTGTATGATAATGTGCCTTGGTGCACTTTGTTTTGTGATCTAGCTTTTCTGTACTTTTGAGTCAGAGGTTCCATATATTTGCTATAGTTTAGTGGAGGTGGTTTTCATGCTTAAAACTCTGTCTTACTCTTACATTTTATATTGATGAATATTGGTAATGGGTTGTTTAGTTATCTTTTTGTATTTAGGCAGGGGATCCTCTTTATGTTTTGTTGTGCTGTTGGCTAGCTGCAGTTGGTGCTGGTCTTTTGAAAACTGAGGAGATTTTGGAAAGGGAGAGAAGGCTGTGAATCTCGAATGACATTGAATTTGAGGAGCAGAATTTTATTGCCTTGATGAATTAAGCAAGAGAGGTTGGTCCCTTCTTCTATCTTTGTATCTTACAAGTTTTAGTATATTCATATTTGATAAAAATGCTTCGTGTAAATCACAAAATCAGCCGCCACAAATGTTGGTTATAAATGAGACTCTTGCTTAATACTACTTTGCATTTGAAGGGGAGTTGTATCAGTTTATATTAACTGACCGAATCAGTCTAAATGGTAAACAATTTGGCTCAGAAGAATGGTTAAAAATGGTGCTTCAAAGTTTTCTGTAGGCTTGTTATTGTTCTTGTCTGTGGGAGGATATTATGATATAATCTCATATAAATAAATTTAATAATTATCTTCAAAAAATAAAAATGGTATTCGAAAAAATCTAAGAAAATAAAAAAACCTTAACAAGGGATAGAATAGGATTTTGGTTTGCCTTAGTTGGAAAGATTGATTTTTGCAATGGGACAAGATGGATGAAACAGCCACTATGGTAACACTAGCCTTTTCAGTTTCAACCGTACAATAATCAAAAGCTTACTCCCTGAAATTAAAATATCAATGATATGCTTCATAAAAAAATATTAATAATCCAAACATAAACCTTAGAGTCCACCCTCCCTTATCACTTTTGACCGGGAAAGATTCTCTGCCACATTGCCAAATTTGTGTCATAGTTATCCTTAGCATTTTGTATTATAAAAATCATTAAGGTGTGTTTGAAAACTTGCAATAATAATGAACCAACTCAGATCTAACTAAATCTAATGCATATTATTTATAATTCATTCAAAATACGATGGATCATTTAGAAATACAGCATAGGGCATGTCTAGTTAGTCATAGAGTAAAAGCTGACAAGTTTTAATAATATTATTGTATCTACTGGTCCTATACAGCTATACTACTAGTTTGGAAGAGTTCTTTAATATGTATCTGAATATATTATGAATTGTGTACAGGATATGGTTGGTAGAGATGGAGATTGCGGCCATGGCTGAGGCTGAGGTCGAGGTCGAAAGGGGAGGCATAGGCTTTCTACCGGTCACCTCCTTGACTGCTCCGACTCGGATGATTATTTAGACGAGTATGACTAGGTTATTTAATTACGTTACTTTGAATATTAGGTATTATTAGTGGATTGCAATTTAAACGAATATAAGTCTAAGTTTAGTTATTTATTTTGTTTTGAGTCTTTATGTTAGAGGATTATTTATTACTTTGACAAGTTTGTAAACTCATTATCTAATATTTAATATAAATTTATTTTTATATTTATACTATTTTTTTGTCTTGTTATCTAATATTCTGTATAAATTTTATTTCTATATTTAAAAGCTTATTTGCATTAGTTGTTTATTATTTTTCAAATAGAAAAAGTAATTAAAACATATAACTGTTAAAATCGACGGTAAAGCTGTCGCTTTTTAAAATTAAAATAGACAAAGAATTTGTCGGTATCTAAAAAATTAAATCGACGGCAACTATGTCGATTTTAATGAATCAAATATTGACGGCAACGTTGTCGATTTTATTAATCATATTATAGATGAACATATTGTCGATTTTATTAAATCAAATATCGACAAAAATGACATCGCTTTTATATAATAATATAGACGGCAATGTCGCCGATTTTAGTAACAATGTAAAATTCTCATACTCATATTATAGACAGAAACACTGTCGATTTTATTAAATTATTATCGACGGCTAGGCAAGCCGTCGATTTTATTAGAATTTTAAAAAATCGACAAGCTTAATAACGACCACCTCCGCCGTCCATTTTTCCGTTGAATTTTATTATTATCGATGGCTTAGCCGTCGATTTGACTGTCGATTTTAATGATGTTTCTTGTTGTGGTTCGAAGTCGACTCGTTAAAATAAAACTAATCACTTTAAAATATTATTTTGAAAAAACTCGCGTTAGTACAAAAATTAGAGTTGTTACAATATGTCTATATTCAAAACTAGCTAGTTTTAAATAAATGAAGATTATGAGACGAATTTTAAACTAATTCCAAATTAATTTTTCCAAAGTAATAACAAAATTTAAGACAGAATTAGAATATTTTTCAATACTTCTTACCATTAATAATGAAGAACAAAATTCAATCTTAAAAAGATAAAGAAGCATGAATTAAAATAAAGAAAACACACATTATAAATCCATAAATCAAGCAGAGCTCCTAACCTTCAGCAAGGAGGTTTAGTTACTCATAAAAATAAAGAAAACTAAAGCAAAAGAAGAAGATGAAGGTATGAGATCTTAAATTGTGATCCAAAAATCTTTCTTTGGGATGTTTCCTTTGTAAACTTTATTCACTTAGTTATATCCTAAGTTCTATTTAAAATTTAAATTCAAAAACAAACTCTAATCACGTTATAGGAATGATAAGATAACTACCAACTTAAACTCAAATAAAATCTTATTAATAATTCAAATTTAATCTTGAATCAAATCCTAACAACCAAATCTTTATCTTTCTAAAACTAATTAATGCTAACAAATCTTTTGAATCTTGAATCTTCAAATGAGATTAAGACTTTGCATGATTGCAGATTGAAATTGGGCCCCGTAAGTGTTGTATCTTAGGAGTTCGAAGTTTTGGAGTTGCCAGACGTGCTTCTTCAAATTTGGGCACTGGCCCATTTGTGCCTCCAGGGCCAAAGGACGCTGGGCATTGGTGAGGGACTGCTGGACATTGGTGAGGGGTTGCCGGGTGCCGGCAACTGGACATCAAGTGGCAGTGGATGGATGTTGGAAACTCATTGTAATATTTTGGGCATCCAGTTTTAATGTTTTGGTTCTGATTAGATTTTCTTTAGACTATATTTGTGTTTTTATATTAAAAAAAATTAATTTTAAATTATTTTAAAAACAAAAATTTAAAAAAACACAATAATACTAAAATAACTTTAAATACTTAATTAATTTTTTTAGAAAATATAAAAATTTTAATTAAGGTTTAAAAAAACTAATGAAAAAAATCTAAAAATTACTAAAAATATCTAAATATCTGATAAAAAAATTTCTTAAAAATTAAGATATTAACTAATAAATAATTAATTTTATATATATCACAAAAAGATATTTGTCTTTAATTTCATTAGAAACGAGAAAGGAATCTCAAGTTTGGATAAATGAATAAACGTTGAAGTTTTTCAGATTTTTTAAATGAATTTATGGAAATAATTTTGATATCTCATTCTGTCACACACACCGAAAATAAGAAAATCTAATTATAAGTTATAAAGACAAATATTTTTTAAAAATTATAATATTAAATAAATAACGCTAGATACGATAGTATAAACGAACGATCCATAGGGACATGTTTATATGTTAGGGTTAATTATTAAAGTTAACAATCAAATTCATTCTTAAAAACTTACTTACTTTCAAAATTTGTCTCTAAAAAGTTTAAATTATCATATTAGTTCATAAAAAATAAAACATAAATTAAATTGGTCCTTCTATAAATTAAATAATAATGTGTCACTTTTAATATCATATGACATAATAATATAGTAGGTTAATATCATATATCACAAGATAATTAATTGATGTGTTATATTAGTGATGTGTGATATGCCATGTGTGTCATATATCATTTGATATATCATAAATTTAGAGTCAAATTAATTAGTACTTAAAAATATATATAAGTTATTTTCATCTCTAAAATTTTAAAAATTAAAAAAATTAATTCTTATATAAATCTCTCTTATTTTTTTTATAATATTAAATTTTTAATATTTTTTATTCCTATTAATTTTAATCTCATATCTTACACCTTAATCAATAAATTTTTTAAATAAAATAATAAAAATAATTAAATTATTACAAAATTATTTTTTTATTTATATTTTTAGATTTTATATTTTCAAATTCTAATTTTTTTATAGTAAAATTTTTTATATAAATAATTTTTTAAATTTTTTTAATTTTACTAAATAAATATAGTAATTATTTTAAGATTTTAATCTTTTGGATCTCTTCCAAAATTTAGTCCTATCTGTTACTAGTTGTCCATTTTTATCTTTCTATATTTGTTCAGTTCAAAATTTTTTAAAAAAATTAACTTTAAAAAAATTTTGACAATTGAAAAGACATAGAAAAATGACGATAATTAAGTAGTAATAATATTTTAAGAAAAGAAACTACATTAAGATTTTATAATTTAACGGGTGATTCTATAAATCGATTTTTTTAATTATTGAATTCTATTACATAATTAAAAACTAACAAAAATTATAATTTTGACAAATCTAAAAGATTTAAATTTTAAGATAACTACTATATTTATTTAGTTAGATTCAAAAAATTATATTTTTAAGTATATAATTAATAAGAGTTTGATAAAATTATTTAAATAAAAAAATTTTACTAACAAAATTAAAATTTAAAAATGTAAAATTTTAAAATACAAATGATAAAATAATTTTGTAATGATTTAATTATTTTTATTATGTCATGTACAAAGCATTTTATTGATGAATGGAGATTAAAATTAGGTGGATGTCCAAAATCGAAACTGATTACATCTATATTTTAAATAGATTTATATAAATCGAATTAGGCAAATTTGATTTAGATAAATATTTAATTTATCAACAAAGTAAAACATCTAAATAAATCAAATTATACTAATTTAATTTACTAAAGCATATGAGAAATTGCATCTAGGATGAATCCCTTGATAAATCTAATAAGTTCAATTCGATTCATTATTATAAAAATATATAATAAATCAAATTAACTCAATTTGATTTATTACAGTAAGTAATATGAAATAAGTATTGATTAATGTATAAGTATGTGTGACTAAATTATTAATTTAAAATTGGGGCCTATTACACATACAAGCAATTAAGGCTTACAAGCCTTACAAGTTGGCCCAGCCCAAAAATAATCCACGTGCACTCACTCCTTAGAATAGAGCGTCAATTACACGCGCCTCACACAATGGTTACGCTTTCCAAAACACATTCATTATGGTGCACTCTTCCTCTTCTCCCTCAAAGAAAAAGCAAACCGTCAAGTTTTAAGGCACATTCCAAACAAATTACAATTCTGAAGAGACGTTCGAACTCGTCGCAAAGATTAGAAGAAATCAAGAACAAAAGATAGAACTCTCCATCAAAAATCACCAGAAAAAACGAAGAAATATTATTCAAGGTAAGTTACTGTTTTACTGATCTTGTAGATTTTCCACATTTCTGTTTCTGATTTCGAAATCAAAGAACTAGGTTTTACTGTTCTTCTTGTTCTAGATCTCATATTACTATTTTTACTGTTCTTCTTGTTCTAGGTTTTACTGTTCTTTTAAGTTCTTCTAGGTTTTGCTGTTCTTCTAAGTTGTTCTAGGTTTTACTGTTCTTCTTGTTTTAGTTCTTCTCCTAACTGATTTTTGGGTGTATATTGCGTAATTTGTTGGGTGTATATGGCGTAATTTGTTGGGTGTATATGGTTGATTGTTGGGTGTATATGGCGTAATTTGTTGGGTATATATTTTTGAACTCATATAATGTAATATAATCAACTATTGCAACTGTTCTAATATTGCTTGTCCTTGGTGTATATTGCTTGACCTTGTAATATTACTTGACCTTGTATATTTATGCATGTTTGAGTGAATTGAACATCATTTTGAACTGATCTAATAAAATACTTATGAGAATCGGCTTGGGTGTATGTGGCTGATCTATGGGTGTATCTGACTGATATATGAGTGTATTTTTTATATATTGACAGCATCTCTTTTTTATTGCAGTAAAAACGGCAAGCTAAAACCAAGCTGGAAAAAATGTAAGCACAAATATATGTCTTAGATAAAATCAGTTTTTCTTAATAGAAATATGTTTGACTCTAATTTTGCTTTGTTTACAGCAAACCAAAGACATGAAGTGTGCAACCCATTTGTTGAGTGAGAAATTCGGAAATATGAGCAAGAAGAAGAAAGCAATTGTTAGGGATTTGGGATTTGGTGGCCTGACGCACATCCCGCCGCTAAGGGTGCATCACAAATTATTAGAGGAGTTGGCTAACTCCTTTAAATTAGGGAAAAATACACTCGAAATCGGCTACGGTTCGTTTAGAGTAAGACCGAACACAATAGGGGTTGCGCTTGGCCTCAACGCATCATGTAACTCATTATAGACATAGGTGTATATGAGCCATATTGGGGGTGTATTTCAAGTGATGTTTGGGTGTATTTCAAGTGATTTTCATACTATGTTATTTTTCTTTTTGTAGGAGATCTATTTCCTCAGAAAGTTAGTTATAAGGAACTTTCTGAAGAGAATAAACAGATTTCTAGAAGATTCCAGGGAAAGACTCTAAAAAATCTGACAGATGAGATGATGACTATTGTTGTTGAAAATGAACAGGATCGCCTCATATTCAAGAGGATTTTCATGCTCTATATACAGATGGCGTTCCTGTTACCAACCACAATAAACAAAATCTCTCATGTGCACCTGGCACCAATTTTTAAGATGGACACAATAAAAGAGGCAACTGGGGAGGACATGTTCTGAATTTCATCATCAGGGGCATAACAGATTACAATCTGAAAAAGAAAAAGTCAATCGACGGTTGCCTATTTGTCCTGATGATAGTCTACTTCTATCTATCAAAAAGTAAAGACAAGAAAGGGGAAGAAAGACCTCCACAATCCTGGATTGCCAACTGGACTAGAGAGCAGTTAGTTGAAAGAATGAGAGCAGAAATGGATGAACATATGGTAAGTGAAAAGAATACCTTGGGTGTATTTTATTTAAGTGAATGCTGTTAATTAACATTTCTACTATTTCAGGGAATTGTAAAGATGGCTGAAACAAAGAAGAAATTAAAACAAATGAAGAAAAAAGAAAAGAAAGAAAAAAATGAAAAAACAAAAAAAGGAAAGCAAGTTCATCATCATCATTTGAGACTGAAACAACTGAAAGTGAAGTCTATTCTACCTCTGAGTCTGAGACTGAAGAAGACTCAGAGAAACCAACAAGAAAACAGCCCACCCGAATAGCCAAAAAGTAAGCAACATTCTTGGATGTATTTTATGTATTAATTTGGGTGTATTTTGTGTATTCATTTGGGTCTATTTTATGTATACATGTGAGTGTATTTTGTGTATTCATTTGGGTATATTTTATGTCTTCATTTGGGTATATTTTGTCACTTTTAGTCTTTTTATTAATAATGATTGTTTGCCTTCCAGAATGGAATCCAAAAAAAGGAAGAAGATTCAGGAGGATTCTGATTCAGAATCTGAATCGAATGATGAGTAATGTTTTGAAATTATTATTGCTTTCCTTTCGGTTTATTATCAAAATTTCATGTATTAATAGAGCGTCTCTTATTAACTTTCAGAAGCGAAGAATCATCACCAGTAACGAAGCAAAAAACAAAGAAAAAGACTTAGAGAACACCCTAAAAGTAAGCACTTATTTGGATAGTATTTTCTGATCAATTTTATTTTTTATTTCTGATTCATACTTGTTTTTTCCCCCCAAGAGACAATCCAAAAAGAAAAAGGTCATTGTTGAGGATTCATCTCCTGAACAAGCTCAATCCTATCATGGGTAGAGTACTTTGTAAGCTATATTACCGTTTATCATCAAAATTATATTTGTTAACATGTTCATTTATGCATGTACTATCGGATCTGAAATTGGAACTGAAGAATTAGAAGAATTCTTAAGGGAATCTAAGAAGAAGGAAAATAATGAAAAATATGCTACACAGGGGTATGTCTTGTTGGGGTGTATATTTCTGATTTTAAGGTATTTTCTTTGCTAATAATTGTTTCTGGTTTGCCAGGGAGAAGGAAGTTGACCTGCGATCGACAGAAGGTCACTATGTCTCATCTGAAATGTCAGAATCTTTATTTGATAAAATCTTGTTATCCTGATTTAACAGTGTAGTATTTTTACTGAATAATATCTACACTATGTTTAGAATACCGGAGGTAAACTTAGGAAGTGATGATCCTTTGTCTCAAAGACACATAGATCAAAGTAGCGTAAACAAACCGGCGGAGAGCATGTAATTTCTCTTTCTAATAACCATTGTGTTTACTCTTTTATTAACTTCTACTTCTAATTCTGTATATATATTTTTTAGAAAAAAAAGTCCTTTAATGTTTTATTCAAGAAAAAAAGGCAGAAAAAAAAGCAAAACCTGGAACTTTGTAAGTTCTCAAAAAACAAAGCCTGTCTTTCTTTTGAATGCTTCCGGTGTATTTTTGACTTTCTTAGGGTGTATTTCAGGTTGAGTCTCGTAGAAGAATCACCCAATGACCAAGCTGAGGAGAACATGATGGTTGTGCAGGAAGAGACACAGTCACAAACAGAAGTGCTTTCAATGTGAGTTTTTCAAGTAAATTTCAACCTTATAACCATTTTATTTTCATTGGCTCTCTTAACCTTTTATTTTTGTTTTGTTTAGACTTTCAATTCAAGTTTGTCTACCTTTGTCCCAGACAACCCCAGTGCCACAAATTAAATAGATCCCTGTAACAGAAAATGAACCAACCCCTATGCCAGAAAATGAACCAACCCCTCTGCCCGAAATTGAACCAACCCCTGCAAAGTCTCCAAGTGAAAAAAATAATGAAGGAACTACAAAAAGGTAAGGAATAATCTTGGGGTGTATTTGGTTATAGTTTGGGTATATATTGTTCCTTTTAGGGTGTATATGATCCTTGTTGGGGTGTATGTTTTAACGATTGATCTCTGACTAGTTTTTTTTATAACATGATTAATTTTATGTAACCCTGCAGCACTCCAGAACCACCCCAAAAACCTGAAGAAAGCACACCCGCACTTCCACCAGCTCCATCTAAAATGTAAGTTCAGCAGAGTAAACTCCAGGTTTCATTATCTTTCGTATATTCTTATTCTTATAATACGTTATATGTGATCACGTAGTAATCCAGCCCCAGAAGACGCTGCTGCACTGATGATGATGACACAGACAGCATCGTACATTCCTAAAGAAGTTCGATGCCATTATTCAGCCTTGACTTGACTGATTCAAGCCAAGAAGAAGCAGCAACGCAAGAGGGAGCAGCAACGCAAGATGAAGAGAGGGCAAAAACTCCTGAAATGCCAAAACTACTAGAACAATTAGGGGATCTGGTGGAAAAAATTGTAAGCAGTGGGGTGAAAACAGAAGGTAAAAGTCCACAGATTCAAAAGCAGAGTGGCGGAGAAAGTTTCGAGAAGTTTGAAACTCCTGCGAGGACGAATGAGAATATGGCTGAAATGAAAGAGAAATGCTACATCTGGGCCACACGAGTGAAGACATACGGAGATGGACGAACTAATGAGTATGACACCGTGTGCACATTCAATGCCTAAGATAGATACATTTTGTCAAAAGTCCACCCCGCATCACTCAAAGCTGATTCACATATAGAAGCTGAGGTAATATTAGAATAACATTAATGTTTTTATCACCATAATTAACTGCAATGTTGATTGAAGTAAATTGATTTTGGCATCTTTTTCTAGATTGTCTCTGTCATGTGCCTCATCCTTAACCAGCAAAACATTAAAAGGTTTCGAGAAGAAGTATACTATTTCCCCCTGATATTGTGGTAAGGGTTACTTCAATGAATCTTGAGTGTATTTTTTGTGTTAAATTGGGTGTATTTTCTGTGTGCAATTGGGTGTATTTTTTGTGTTCAATTGGATGTAAGTTGTGCATTCATTTGGGTGTATTTTATGTATTCATTTTTGGGTGTATTTTTAGTATTTCATTTGTTGTTTCACAATTATTGCAGAACATGGCCATTGAAAATCATCCAAATGGGGAATTCTTACAACCTAAAACCAATAAGCCATTCAGGGTGGAAGACTACCCAATGTTTATTCCCTTCTTAGACCTAAAAAAATTAGCATCACATCCATATGTAAGTTTTCATTTGTAAAACTTCTTAGTACCATTCTTTACTTATATGCCAAATAAAATAAAACACTGTTCAATGTGGGCATGCTTCATATTTTTGCACTTGTTTGTCATTCACACCATTGGTGGTTATGGGTTGCTGATACAAGAAAGCAAAAATTTTATATACTCGACCCATATCACAAGACATGTCCATCCGAAGCCAAAATGAAGCTTAATAAATTCATTGTAAGTTGGTTCTGTGTTCTTTATTTTAATAATTGGGTGTATTTCTGTTCAATATAAGGTGTAAGTATGTACTCCTTTGGGTGTATTCCTTTATTAAATTTATTCATATATTACTTATTTGTTTTGTGTTTTAAGGGATATGTAATTTCAAGAATGAGAGTATGTGCTGGGGGGCACCTCTGAAGAGAAAGGACAAGGTGATGCCAGGGCATCTAGGCCAGTTTCACTGACATTTTCTTTACTCTTTTAGGGTAGTTTCATGCATTTTCCTAGTGAATAAGGCAAGTTTTGGGTGAAAATACACTTACACCTTCATTTAAGCAACTATTGTGAATTTTGCATGATTTCATGAGATTTTTGCCAGAATTGCATGAGAATTTGATGATGCATAATCTCATGACTTTGGCTAGAGCTTTAATGCACTTTAATTGCTTGATTTCAGGACAAATGAAGCATGGAAGAACCACGTTAGCATTCACGTTAACTTAGTTAACGTGACTACTAACGTGGGATGGCAAAGAGCTTGCAATGTTAATGAGAAAAGTGATCACCAATAACGCCTGCGAAGCCATTCATAACTTACGTTAAGAGCCACGTTAACTAAGTTAACGTGGTACTTAACGTAGAAGAAAAAGAGGACTCCACGTTAACGAGAAACATGAACTCCAATAACGTTTCTCCTCAACGTTAGTGGTAAAAGTGAACACCTCTAACGTTGGAAAACTAGGCAAAGCCCCACGTTAAGAGTCATGTTAACTTAGTTAACGTGAACTCTAACATGGAAGAGGATCAACAACGCCAACGTTAGTGACACTCTTTTTTGTCACTAACGTTGGATCATTAGCATTGCCTACGTTAACTCACGTTAAGATTGTTAACGTGAAAGTTAACGTGGAGTTGAATTCAAAGAACCAACGTTAGTGACACTCACTTTTGTCACTAACGTTGGGAGATGGCTTCATTAACGTTTGCGAAAAGGGGCACAAGCCAACGTTAATGGGAAAAGTGAGTCCCATTAACGTTGGCCAAGGATTGAGTAAGAAACGTTAGTAGTCACGTTAAGATTTCTAACGTTGGAATTAACGTAGGTATATAAGGGTGGAACGTTAGTGGAAAAAGTGAATGCCACTAACGTTCTCACACTCAAAATATTACCCAACGTTAATCTCACTAAATGCCCAAGCCTAATTCATATTTCTCTGTAAGTTGGGCCCACTAAAGATGAGAATTGCTTCAACTCAAGGTCCAGAGCCCACATCCAAGACTTGAAGAACTCACTAGAAGATCATGAGGAGTAGTATAAATAGGAGTAGTTTTGAACTAGAGAAAAGCTTAGCACTTTTGGGAACTACTCTCTGCATATTTACTTTTCTGTACTTCTAGCATGGATTCTTCTTTTCTGCCATTTTTGATTCCTAGAGCTATGAACAATTAAACCCCTTTCATTGGGTTAGGGAGCTCTGTTGTAATTTGATGGATCAATTATAGTTTTCATTCTTCTTATTCTTTCTTTTCTCTTGATCTTACTAGAAAGCTTTCGTTCTTAATTCAATTGGTTAGTTGTCTTGGAAAAGAAACTCTCCATAATTGGATCTCCTTTGAACCTTGGAAAAGGGATGAGGAAATCATGCTAGAAATGCTTTCTCATGTTGGACCAAATTGGGGTTTGGATGGATATTGTGATATTTAATCCTCCCAACACTTTGATTTGGAAATACATGTGGTATAATCAGTGACCACACTTTCTTCTCTTCCCATGAGCAATTAAATCAAGGAATTGGGCAATTGTTCAAGCTTAGGGAGATTGGATTGCCAAGGAATTGGGATCTAATCACTTAAGATTGCCAAGGAGATTAATGAATGCATTGATTGAGGAAGAGATGAGAATGAACTTGATCCGGAGAATGCAACATCTCCTAAGCCCAATGATCTCCCCATTTCTGATCTTACCCATTCTATTTACTTTCTGCCATTTAATTTCCTGCTCATTATCCCAACTCCCCATTTAAGATTCTGCACTTTAATTTCTGTTATTTACTTTCTAGTCATTTAAATTCCTGCATCTCAATCTCAATTCTGTTTAGCTCAACTAGTGTATTCTTCTAACTAAAGTTGCTTGACCAATCAATCCCTATGGGATTCGACCTCACTCTATTGTGAGTTTTACTTGACGACAATTCGGTATACTTGCCGAAGGGAAATTTGTTGAGAGACAAGTTTTCATGCATCAAGTTTATGGCGCCGTTACCGGGGATTGATTTTGAATCAACAATGATTAAGTTAGAAGATCACTAGATTGAGCATTTTTTTATATTTCGTTATTCGTTTTGTATTATTCAGTCAATTTACCTTAGTTCGTTTTTAATTTCTTCCTCACCCCCTATACCCTCTCTATTTTCTGTTCTCTTTTTCTTAGTTGCTCATAATTCAGCTCACTAACCCACTAACTGTTTGATAAATTGCATCACTCACACTAACTATTACTCTAAAAGAATAATCTTCACTATACCTCCTGTTGTGCAATCTGTTTGTTGTATGACAGGGAGAAGAGAAGGAGTCTCAACATCCTTTGATTCAGAACCTGAAAGAACCCTTTGGAGATTAAGAAGGGAGGCAAGAGTAAAAAGGATTATTGGTGCTGAGGAAGAGGAAGAGTACTTTGAACCCAACATGGAAGAGAATTTGGAGAATAATCATGAAGAAGAAGCTCATAATCATGCCAGAGAAGGCCATGCAAACCGGGCTGGGCAAGAAAGGAGGTTCTTAGGATCCTATATCAATCCTAATCCAGGAAACTGTGGAAGCAGCATTCAGAAGCCCACCATACATGCCAACAATTTCGAGCTAAAACCTCAGCTCATCACCCTTGTGCAGAATAATTGCTCATTTGGAGGAGGTGCCCAAGAAGATCCTAATCAACACTTGACCACCTTCTTGAGGATTTGTGACACAGTGAAGTCCAATGGAGTCCACCGGATGTCTATAGGCTGCTCTTGTTCCCCTTTTCACTAAGGGACAAGGCATCCAAATGGCTTGAATCCTTCCCAAAGGAAAGCTTAACTAATTGGGAAGAAGTGGTGAACAAGTTTTTAGCAAGATTTTATCCTCCTCAAAGGATCAATAGGCTGAGAACTGAAGTGCAGACTTTTAGACAACAAGATGGTGAGACACTTTATGAAGCATGGGAGATATTCAAAGACTTGACAAGGAGATACCCACCAGAGATGTTTAATGAGTGGGTTCAACTTCACATCTTCTATGAAGGTCTTTCTTATGAGTCAAAGAAGGCTGTGGATCATTCATCAGGAGGCTCTTTAAATAAGAAGAAAACCATTGAAGAAGCCATAGATGTCATTGAAACAGTTGCTGAGAATGACTACTTCTATGCCTCCGAAAGAAGTAACACTAGAGGAGTAATGAAATTGAACCACATGGATGCACTGTTAGCCCAAAACAAGATGATCACCAAGCAGCTAGCAGATCTTACCAAGAAGGTGGAAGAGAACCAAGTTGCAGCAGCCATTACCTCATCACCAACTCAAGAAGGAGTAAACATAGGAGAAGAAGGTGACTGGGAGCAAGCCAACTATGTGGGAACTCACCTAGACAAGTCCATGATCCATACTCCAAAACTTACAACTCTGGATGGAGGAATCACCCCAACTTTGGATGGGGAAATCAACAAGACCAAGGGCAAGATCAGAGACGCCACAACTTCAACTCCAACGACAATGCTACTCATCAAAACACCTCACAGAGATATTACCAACACTCATCCAACCAATCTTCACAACCCCCTAATCTCAACCCACTATCATTGACAGAGGAGAGGCTCTCAAAAATTGAGGCTCTACTTGAAAGTCTATGCAAGGACATTCAAGATAGTAAAGCCTTTCGGGAAAGAAGTGCAATCCAACATGCAGAATCAAGATGCTACCATCAAGAAACTGGAAACACAGGTTGGATTCTTATTCAAGCAAGTTCCTGAACACAACAATTGCAGCAATATTAACTCAATGCCAAAGGAGGAATGTCAAGCCATCACCCTCAGAAGTGTAAAGGAACTAAAGGAGACCCACAAGCAACCACCAGAGGAGAAACCGGGTGAAGAAAACAAGGGACATGAGGAGGCTCAACCCTCAACCCCTAAGCCACACCAAGAAGGAGAAGCGCCCAGATCATGCCTCCCAAAAGCTCCATACCCCCAACGATTACAATTAAAGAAGAAGGGGGAGGACAACCAATTCTCAAGATTCTTAGAAATCTTCAAGAAATTACAAATAAACATACCCTTTGCTGAGGCAATAGAGCAAATGCCACTCTATGCCAAGTTCTTGAAGGACTTGATGACCAAAAAGAGAAGCTGAAAGAACAATGAGACTGTAGTACTCACAGAGGAATGCAGTGCCATCATCCAACACAAATTGCCCCAAAAATTGAAGGACCCTGAAAGCTTCCAATCCCTTGTATCATTGGGGAAACCACTGTAGAAAAAGGCTTTATGTGATCTAGGAGCCAGCATAAATCTAATGTCTCTAGCAATGATGAAAGAAATGAAGATTGAGGAAGCTAAACCAACAAGAATGGTGTTACAACTGGCAGACAGATCATTCAAGTTTCCCCATGGGATAGTAGAAGATTTGTTAGTGAAGGTGGGGGATTTCATCTTTCCAGCAGATTTTGTGGTATTAGACATGGAGGAAGCAGCTAATACTTCCATCATTCTGGGAAGGCCATTCTTGGCCACTGCCGGAGCCCTTATTGATGTCCAAAAGGGTGAACTTGTCCTTAGACTACATGATGAGAAATTGACATTCAATGTGTTTAAGGCCATGAGCTACCCACACAACTCATTGGGAGAATGCATGAGGTTGAATTCCGTAGAGGCTTTGATACAAGAAACGCTCGAAGAAGAATTTAAAGCATCAACAGAAGAGGAATTAGCAGCAAGCGAAGAAGCTGCAGCTACTGAAACACATGTTCAAGGGATACTAGAAGAAAAGGAGGGAAGAAAAGAAGAACCCAAACTGGAGCTTAAAACACTGCCAACCACTCTCAAGTATGCTTACTTGGGAGAGAACAAAAGTTATCCAGTGATCATAAATTCAGCCCTCAGCCAAGAACAGGAAGAAGAGTTGCTTCAAGTCTTACAAAAACATAAGGATGCCATAGGATGGACACTTACTGACCTGAAAGGAATCAGTTCAACCATATGCATGCATAAGATACTCCTGGAAGAAGGTGCCAAACCTTCCATTCAGCCTCAAAGAAGGTTAAATCCAGTAATGAAAGAAGTGGTACAGAAAGAAGTTATGAAGTTGTGGCAGGGAGGAGTAATCTATCCAATCTCAGATAGCCAGTGGGTCAGTCCAGTTCAAGTAGTTTCCAAGAAAGGAGGAGTCACTGTGGTACCCAACGAAAGGAATGAGCTAATCCCTACAAGAACCATCACAGGCTGGAGAATGTGTATTGACTACAGGAAGCTCAATGAAGCCACAAGAAAGGATCATTTCCCACTTCCCTTCATGGATCAAATGCTGGAAAGACTTGCGGGACATGCATATTATTGTTTTTTAGATGGTTATTCAGGATATAACCAAATAGTGGTTAATCCAAGAGACCAAGAGAAAACATCCTTCACCTGCCCATATGGAGTGTTTGCTTACAAACGCATGCCATTTGGGCTATGTAATGCGCCTGCAACTTTTCAACGCTGCATGCTCTCCATCTTTTCAGACATGATAGAGAAATTCATTGAAGTTTTCATGGATGACTTCTCTGTATTTGGAGATTCCTTCCCTAGTTGCCTAAACCATCTTGCCTTGGTATTGAAAAGATGTCAAGAAACCAATTTAATCTTGAACTAGGAAAAATGTCATTTCATGGTGACAGAGGGAATAGTTCTTGGCCATAAGGTTTCTAATCAAGGTATTGAGGTAGACAGAGCTAAGGTGGAGCTAATTGAAAAGTTACCTCCACCAAGTGATGTCAAGGAAATTAGGAGCTTTTTGGGACATGCTGGCTTCGACAGAAGATTTATTAAAGATTTTTCAAAGATAGCCAAGCCCTTAAGCAATCTCCTAATGTCTGATGCACCATTTATTTTTGATGAGAAATGCATGCTAGCATTTGAAAACTTGAAAAAGAGGCTATCCTCAGCTCCCATTATCACCCCACCTGATTGGAATTTACCATTCGAACTGATGTGTGATGCATCTGATTTCACAGTTGGGGCACTGTTGGGGCAGAGAAAAGAAAATTTGGTGCATGTCATATACTATGCCAGCAAGGTCATTAATGATACTCAAAGGAATTATACCACTACTGAAAAGGAATTGCTGGCAATAGTGTTTGTATTTGACAAATTTAGATAATATCTTATTGGCTCTAAAGTTATTGTTTTCACTGACCACACAGCACTCAAATATCTATTTGCTAAACAAGAGTCAAAACCAAGACTAATCAGATGGATTTTATTATTACAGGAGTTCAACATTGACATTAGAGACAAAAAGGGTGTGGAAAACAAAGTGGCAGATCATTTATCCAAAATCCCTTGTGAGAAGAGTGATGCCCATGATACAAGTGTAAATGAATTTTTTCCAGATGAGCAGCTAATGATGATTCATAAAGCACCTTGGTTTGCGGATATTGCCAATTTTGAAGCAGCCGGTGACTTACCTCCTGGAATAAACAAATATCAAAGGAGGAAACTCATCAATGATGCCAAGTATTTCATATGAGATGAACCCTATCTCTTTAAGAAATGCTCAGATGGAATCCTTAGGAGGTGCATCTCAGAAGAAGAGGGACGAAAGGTCCTGTGGGGTTGCCATAGTGCTAGTTATGGAGGTCACTTTGGAGGAGAAAGAACTGCCGCAAAGGTGTTGCAATGTGGGTTCTTTTGGCCCACTATTTTCAAGGATGCCAAGGAATTAGTGAAAAGCTGCAACGAATGCCAAAGGGCTGGGAACCTGCCCAAAAGAAATGAAATGCCACAGCAATATATTCTAGAACTTGAACTGTTTGATGTGTGGGGAATCGATTTCATGGGACCATTCCCACCCTCATATTCAAACAGTTTTATCTTGGTGGCAGTGGCAACCCCAGCTAATGACAACAAGGTAGTTATAAACTTCATTCAAAAGAATATCTTCACCAGGTTTGGAGTCCCACGAGCTCTCATTAGCGACGGAGGAAGCCATTTCTGCAATAGACCATTGAAAGCCTTACTCCTGCGATATGGGGTGAAGCATAAGGTTGCCACACCTTATCATCCACAGACAAGTGGGCAAACAGAGATATCCAACCGAGAGTTGAAAAGGATTCTAGAGAAGACTGTGGGGATATCAAGAAAAGATTGGGCAAAGAAACTAGATGATGCTCTTTGGGCATACAGGACAGCCTTCAAAACACCAATTGGAATGTCCCCATATCAACTGGTGTATGGTAAGGCTTGTCACTTGCCATTAGAGTTAGAGCACAAAGCCTCCTGGGCCCTTAAAATACTGAACTTAGATAGCACTGCTGCTGGTGAAAAAAGGGTCCTACAGCTTTAAGAATTGGAAGAATTTAGGTCTCAAGCCTATGAAAATACCAAGATTTACAAAGAAAAAGTAAAAAGGGGACATGATCTCAACTTGGTACCCAGAAGTTTCAAAGAAGGGCAACATGTGCTTCTCTACAACTCTAAACTGAAACTCTTTCCTGGGAAACTCAAATCAAGATGGTCGGGACCCTTTCTAGTCACAAAAGTCTCACCTTATGGACACATAGAAATAATGGAAGAAAACTCAAGGAGAAGGTTCACAGTGAATGGGCAAAGACTCAAACACTACTTGGGTAGTATGAGGGAGACCCCTAAACAGAAGTACAACCTCAACTGAGGAAGGAATCGTCAAGCTAGCGACGCTAAAAAACGCTTTGTTGGGAGGCAACCCAACCTGAGGTAATTTTCTTTTCATAGGTCTTTTGATAAAAATGTCAAAGTGGGTTCTCTATAGTGTGAAGAGCTAAGTTTGGTGTTACACACCAAAAACGATACAAGGGTGAATATAGGGCTCTAAGTTTGGTGTCCCACCAAAACCTCAGCCTAAGAGTGCATTGCAGCCCTTAATGATGAAGCATTGCTCTAGCAATTAGAGAACTCACTTGACAGAGGCTTAGCCTCTAATACATAGATTGTCTTTTTAACTCATAGTGTTTTAGAATAAAAAGCACACAAAGTTATTGCATACATCCAATCTGTCAAGGTAAGCAAGGAACTAAGTTTGGTGTTCACACACCAAGCCATGCTCAGAAGCTCACACATACACATGCATGCTAACTATTTTCCAAGTGCTTAGAGAACAAGCAACTTTCAATAGTGTTACAGAATTCCAATCAACCCCAGGGGATGAGAATACCTCATTATCCAAGGAAACAGACAAGGACGTGATTGCTAGGACGATAATGCCAAGGAAGATATCATGAGGTTGTATCAAACGATCTCGAAATACCGAACTCTAAGTGAAAATTGATTGAATGAAACCTGCATATTGTACTTGTTCTTCCTTATTCACATCCTAGTGTGCTAACCTAATGCTTTGAATGCTCACTTTCACCTTTCTTACTTGAATGCTTGTCTCTTTAAGTTAATCAAAAAGAAAATGTTATGGAAAGAACGAGAGTGGAGTCATTTTGTAAAGTGCATTCTGAATGTTTGTGGTAGGATGATTAGTAAGCTAAGTTGGTTCACCAAGAAAGGAAAGAAAGCAACTATCCATCCTAAGTCCTATGTTTGAGACACATTCTTTGAGGCTAGCTAACTAATAAGATCCCAACAAGAAAAGAAAAAGAGTAATACAAGTGAAAATAAGAAAGGAAACACAATAAGAAATAATACTAGGCACCAAGGGTTTCAAAATTGAGGCATGTGTCTGTGGTGTTTATGTACAAGGGATATACTTGGATGAATAAGCTCTTAGGGGTGCCTTATCACTTGGTAACTTGGATTAACTAATCTGGGATTATCAGCTGAAAGTCAACTATCAAGAGTAACCCTTGTTACAGAGCACTTAGTAACCCAAAGAGGTGCTGGACACCAAGGTTTCAAGAAAGAAGAATAACAAACCATGTGCCTGTGGTGTGTATGTATGAGGGAAAGAGACTTGAGGGAGTAAGTCCTTAGGGGTGTATTAACACCTAGCACCCTAAAACCAACTGGTTTGGGAGTGTTGGCTGAAAGCTTATCATAAAGAGTCACCCTCTTACAAAGCACCTAGCAAAAAGAAAAATAAACTTTGAAAAAAAGAAGAGAAGGAACAATAAGAAAGAAGCCTCAAGGGATGCAATCAAGAGAGTGACTAGGGATTTGATAAAGGCTTGAAACCTAAAAGGAAAGAACCTAAGTTGCTATGCATGGAACTCCATGAACCAGGAATGCTACTTCCATTTTATCTTCTTGTTCTTTCATTTCATTCTTCTTATACTTCAGTACTTGCTTAGGGACAAGCAAGCTTTAAGTTTGGTGTTGTGATGCCAGGGCATCTAGGCCAGTTTCACTGACCTTTTCTTTACTGTTTTAGGGTAGTTTCATGCATTTTCCTAGTGAATAAGGCAAGTTTTGGGTGAAAATACACTTACACCTTCATTTAAGCTACTATTGTGAATTTTGCATGATTTCATGAGATTTTTGCCAGAATTGCATGAGAATTTGATGATGCATAATCTCATGACTTTGGCTAGAGCTTTGATGCACTTTAATTGCTTGATTTCAGGACAAATGAAGCATGGAAGAACTACGTTATCATTCACGTTAACTTAGTTAACGTGACTACTAACATGGGATGGCAAAGAGCTTACAACGTTAATGAGAAAAGTGATCACTGATGAGCGGATATTTTGTACGCTTTTTGGGGGTAATTTCATGTAGATTTTAGTATGTTTCAGTTAGTTTTTAGTAAAATAATATTAGTTTTTAGGCAAAAATCATAATTCTGGACTTTACTATGAGTTTGTGTGTTTTTCTGTGATTTCAGGTATTTTCTGGCTGAAATTGAGGGAGCTGAGCAAAAATCTGACTTAGGCTGAAAAAGGACTGCTGATGCTGTTGGATCCTGACCTCCCTGCACTCGAAATGGATTTTCTGGAGCTACAGGAGTCCAATTGGCGCGCTCTCAACGGCGTTGGAAAGTAGACATCCAGGGCTTTCCAGCAATATATAATAGTCCATACTTTGAGCGAGGATAGACGACGTAACTTGGCGTTGAACGCCAAGTTCATACTGCTGTCTGGAGTTAAACGCCAGAAAAACGTCATGATCCGGAGTTGAACGCCCAAAACACGTCATAACCTGAAGTTTGACGCCAAGAAAGGCCTTTGCACGTGGAAAGCTTTAGTCTCAGCCCCAGCACACACCAAGTGGGCCCCAGAAGTGGATTTCTGCACCAATTATCTTAGTGTATTCATTTTCTGTAAACCTAGGTTACTAGTTTACTATTTAAACAACTTTTACAGACATATCTTGCACCACATGACATTTTCAGATCTGAATTACATACTTTGTGACGGCATGAGTCTCTAAACTCCATTGTTGGGGGTGAGGAGCTCTGCAGCGTCTCGATGATTTAATACAATTCCTTTGTTTTCCATTCAAACACGCTTGTTCTTATCTAAGATGTTTATTCGCGCTTAACTGTGGAGAAGGTGATGATCCGTGACACTCATCACCTTCCTCAACCCATGAACGTGTGCCTGACAACCACCTCCGTTCTACATCAGATTGAATGAATATCTCTTAGATTCCCCAACAGAATCTTCGTGGTATAAGCCGGATTGATGGCGGCATTCATGAGAATCCGGAAAGTCTAAACCTTGTCTGTGGTATTCCGAGTAGGATTCCGGGATTGAATGACTGTGACGTGCTTCAAACTTTAACCTGCTGGGCGTTAGTGACAGACGCAAAAGAGTGATTCTATTCCAGTAGGAGCGGGAACCAACCGGTGATTAGCCGTACTGTGACAGAGTGCGTGCATAGTTTTCACTGCGAGGATGGGAAGTAGCCATTGACAACGGTGACACCCTACATAGAGCTTGCCATGGAAGGAACCTGCGTGTGAGAAGAGGATTTCAAGGAAGAGTTGAAGTCAGAGGGCAAAGCATCTCCAAAACTCCAACATATTCCCCAGTACTGAAAATCAAGTAACTCTATTATTTTAACTTACAATTTTATGAAATTTGTAGTTTGGCTTTTTACAAATAAATCCAAATAACTTCTTTAGCCTCCTGACTAAGATTAATAAAATAAGCATTGATTGCTTCAAACCAATAATCTCTGTGGATTCGACCCTTACTCACGTAAGGTATTACTTGGACGACCCAGTACACTTGCTGGTTAGTTGAACGGAATTGTGTCCACTCATGCCAATTTCTTAAATTCCATAATTTTACAATGATACCAAAAGGCACAAAATAGTGATCACAATTTCGTCCACCAAGTACCAATAACGCCTGCGAAGCCATTCATAGCTTACGTTAAGAGCCACGTTAACTAAGTTAACATGGTACTTAACGTAGAAGAAAAAGAGGAATCCACATTAACGAGAAACATGAACTCCAATAACGTTTCTCCTCAACGTTAGTGGTAAAAGTGAACACCACTAACGTTGGGAAACTAGGCAATGGCCCACGTTAAGAGTCACGTTAACTTAGTTAACGTGAACTCTAACGTGGAAGAGGATTAACAACACCAACGTTAGTGACACTCACTTTTGTCACTAACGTTGGATCATTAGCATTGCCTACGTTAACTCTCACATTAAGATTGTTAATGTGAAAGTTAACGTGGAGTTGAATTCAAAGAACCAACGTTAGTGACACTCACTTTTGTCACTAACGTTGGGAGATGGCTTCATTACTACGTTAAGAGCCACGTTAACTTAGTTAACGTGGGTTCTAACATAGGGACTTAAGGCAATTGGAGCGTTAGTGACAAAGGTGAGTGTCACTAACGCTCTCAAAGGTGATAGAGACCCACGTTAAGAGCTACGTTAGCCAAGCTAACGTGAGATCTAACGTAGGGGCAAGAGGCAAGCAACGTTAATGGGAAAAGTGATTCCCATTAACACTTGCTGGTTAGTTGAACGGAATTGTGTCCACTCATGCCAATTTCTTAAATTCCATAATTTTACAATGATACCAAAAGGCACAAAATAGTGATCACAATTTCGTCCACCAAGTTTTTGGCGCCGTTGCCGGGGATTATTGAGTTTGGACAATTGAAGGTTTATTTTATTTCTTAGATTAGGAATAATTTATTTTGCGTTTTTATTCTTAATTTTCGTGAGTTTTAGTGTCTTGTTCTAAGTTTGGTGTCAATTGCATGTCTCATATTTTTCTTTAAAATTTTCGACTTGTGTCTTTGTTCTTCATTGATTTTCAAGTTGTTCTTGTTTATTTTTCTTGTTTGATCTTGAGTTTTTCTTGTTCTGTATCTTTTCTTGTTTTTCTTTTACTAATCCAAAGCATTAGTCTTTCAAAAAGAATATACCTGCCCAGAACAATTGTTACCTTTTCTGCCCATTTGGCTAGAATAGAAGGGTCATATTCTTGACAAGGGAGCACCAATACTTTTAAAAAAATCTTTTTCAAAAATAATTTTTCTTGATTTAATCTTGTGCCAAACTCCAAGTTTGGTGTTTTATTATTAATTTTTATAATTTTCGAAAATTTTCTTAAAGTTTTCTAAAAATTTTAAGTTTGGTGTTCTTTCTTTTGTTCTTGGTGTTCTTGTGAATCTTCAAGGTGTTCTTGAGTTTTTCTTGTGTCTTGATCTTAAAATTTTTAAGTTTGGTGTTCCTTGGTGTTTTCCCTCCAAAAATTTTCGAAAATTAAGGAGCATTAGATCTAAAAATTTTAAGTCTTGTGTCTTTTGTGTGTTTTTCTCTTTCATCATAAAATTCAAAATTCAAAAAATTTTATATTTTCTAACTAATTTTGAACCACTTTTTCGAAATTTTTATATAAATTTCAGATTTTAATTTCAAATTTTTCGAAAAAAAAATTTTCAAAAAAAAAAAAAAAAAAAATAATAATAATAAATAAATAAATTTTTAACTCCTTTTTATATATTGTTTTTACTTATTCCATTTTTTTCTAAATCAACATATAAATTATCTCTTGTGTTCCAATTCTAAAGTAAGTATGAATGGACAAGACAAGAGGACCCTGGGGTCATATGCTAACCCCACTACTGCTTCATATGGGAGTAGTATTTGTATACCCTCCATTGGAGTTAGTAGCTTTGAGCTGAATCCTCAGCTCATTATCATGGTGCAGCAAAACTGCCAGTACTCTGGTCTTCCACATGAAGAACCTACAGAGTTTCTGGCACAATTTCTGCAAATTGCTGATACAGTACATGATAAGGAAGTAGATCAGGATGTCTACAGACTATTACTGTTTCCATTTGCTGTAAAAGATCAAGCTAAGAGGTGGTTAAATAACCAGCCTAAGAACAGCATAAAAACATGGAAACAGCTGTCAGAAAAATTCCTGAATCACTATTTCCCTCCCAAACGGATGACACAGCTAAGGCTAAGCATCCAAGGCTTCAAACAAGGAGATAATGAATCCCTTTATGATGCATGGGAGAGATACAGAGAGTTGCTAAGAAAATGCCCCTCTGAAATGTTTTCGGAATGGGTGCAATTAGACATCTTCTACTATGGGCTTACAGAAAAAGCTCAGATTTCTCTAGACCACTCAGCTGGTGGATCTATACATATGAGAAAAACAATTGAAGAGGCTCAAGAGCTTATTGATACAGTTGCCAGAAATCAACATCTGTACTTAAGCAATGAATCTTTCAGGAAAGAAGAAGCTAAAACAGTAACTGCAGAACTCAGTCCAGTGGATCAGGCTAATGAGTTTAATCAGCAATTAGACTTTCTAACTCAGCAGCTAGCCGAATTCAAGGAAATGTTACAGGAAACAAGAATGGCTAACAGGAACATGGAAGTACAATTAAAGCAGACAGAAAAACAACTGTCAAGACAAATAACAGAAGAATGTCAAGCAGTTCAATTAAGAAGTGGGAAAACATTAAATACCTCACTTCAAAGCAGCAGGAAACCAAGAAATAAACAAGTGGATACTCAAAATCCTCCTGAAGACAGTCCGAGCCCAGAAAGGGACAAAGCTGGTGCTGAACGCCCAAACCATGCTCATTCCTGGCGTTCAACGCCAGAAACAAGCATGGATCTGGCGTTGAACGCCCAAAAGAAACATGGTTCTGGCGTTCAAACGCCAGAAACAAGCAGGGAGGTGGCGTTTAACGCCACCCCAGCTTCCACCCCTGGTATTCAAACGCCAGTGGGTGATCAGTCACATACAAGTGCTGATAACAATCCTTCTAAAAAGGCTTCCCAACCCACTTCTGTAGGTAATAAACCTGCAGCAACTAAAGTTGAGGAATACAAAGCCAAAATGCCTTATCCTCAAAAACTCCGCCAAGCGGAACAGGATAAGCAATTTGCCCGCTTTGCAGACTATCTCAGAACTCTTGAAATAAAGATTCCGTTTGCAGAAGCACTTGAGCAAATACCTTCTTATGCTAAGTTCATGAAAGAGATATTAAGTCATAAGAAGGATTGGAGGGAAACTGAAACAGTTTACCTCACTGAAGAATGCAGTGCAGTCATTCTAAAAAGCTTACCTGAGAAGCTTAAAGATCCTGGGAGCTTTATGATACCATGCACATTAGAAGGTGTTTGTACCAAGCAAGCTTTATGCGATCTTGGGGCAAGTATCAACCTAATACCTGCATCTACTATCAGAAAGCTTGGTTTAACTGAAGAAATCAAACCAACCAGGATATGTCTTCAACTTGCTGATGGCTCCATTAAATACCCATCAGGCGTGATTGAGGACATGATAGTCAAGGTTGGGCCATTTGCCTTTCCTACTGACTTTGTGGTGCTGGAAATGGAGGAGCACAAGAGTGCAACTCTCATTCTAGGAAGACCTTTCCTAGCAACTGGCCGAACCCTCATTGATGTCCAAAAAGGGGAAGTAACCTTGAGAGTCAATGAGGAAGAGTTCAAGCTGAATGTTGTTAAAGCCATGCAACATCCAGACACCCCAAATGACTGCATGAGTGTTGATATTATTGACTCTCTGGTAAGAGAGGTCAATATGGCTGAGAGTCTCGAATCAGAGCTAGAGGAGTTTAGACTCAATGCTTTCGAAAATGCAAAGATTTACAAAGAGAAAGCGAAAAGATGGCATGATAAGAAATTGTCATCCAGAGTCTTTGATCCGGGGCAGAAAGTTCTGCTATTCAATTCTAGGCTCAGATTATTCCCTGGGAAATTAAAATCCCGGTGGAGAAGTCCATATGTCATTACAAACGTATCACCATATGGATACATAGAGCTTCAGGATAATGACTCTAACAAAAAGTTCATTGTTAATGGACAAAGAGTCAAACATTATCTTAAGGGCAATTTTGAGCAAGAATGCTCAAAACTGAGACTTGATTAAAACTCAGTCCAGCTAATGACATTAAAGAAGCGCTTGCTGGGAGGCAACCCAGCCACTCACAAAATATAATTTTATTTGATCTAGTTTTACAGGTAGATGCTAGAGTATCTTCAAAAGGTGAAATAGCAATTGATTGAAGTCACAGAGTTACAAGGAAAATTGGAAGCTCACTGGCGTGAAAAAGCCAGTAAGAAACAATTTGGGCGTTGAACGCCCATGAGAAGCACCCACTGGGCGTTTAACGCCAGTAAGGGTAGCATCTGGGTGTTAAACGCCAGAAAGATGCATCAGCTGGGCGTTGAACGCCCAGAAGAAGCAGCATTTGGGCGTTAAACGCCCAAACCATGCAGCAGTTGGGCGTTTAACGCCAGGATGGTGGGGAGGAGGTAAAATTCGTTTTTCTTTACAATTTTTCTAAATTTTTATGTTTCAATTCATGATTTCTTGCATAAACATGTTTCAAAATGTCACCCTTCAAAATCAAATTGGTTTTCTAAAGAACCCTAATTTCTAAAATCCCTTTTTCAAAAATATCAAATGTATCTTAACTCATAAACATAAATCTTTTTCCAATCCAATTCTTTTTCAAATATTTTTAATTTCTTCTCATATCTTTTTCAACTCATCTTATCTTTATTTGAAAAATGCCTTTCCTTCTACTCCTCTCCTTTCCTTTCTTTTGCTTGAGGACAAGCAAACCTCTAAGTTTGGTGTGATTTGCCATGATCACTGAGCTAAAACTCATTAACATCATGGCACCTAAGAGAACAGGAAGAGCAAGGATGTGAACTTAAGGGAGCTGAAGCGTCAGAAATTAATTCTTGAAGGCACCCCACAGACTAGAGGAACATCCACTTCCCAAAATACAGGTTGTTAAGTTCTAATTCCAGCTTTAACTCTGTGATAGTATGATTATAGGATTTTACCTTAGAAGTTATATAGTAGTAGTAGTAATTATTATGTCTATTTTGATTTTATTTCCAATTAAGCTATAATTTATTTTTCTCATCATCATTAGGCATGAATAAAGTAGTAGATTTTTTTAGAATAAAGAAGTAATCTATATTTTTCGAGTTCTTAATAATAAAATTTATAATTAATTATATGTGGTGGCAATACTTTTTGTTCTCTGAATGAATGCTTGAACAGTGCATAATATGTACTTTGAATTTGATGAATATTGGCTCCTGAAAGAATGATGAACAAAGAGAAATGTTATTGATGATCTGAAAAAAATCATGAAATTGATTCTTGAAGCAAGAAAAAGCAGTGAAAAAAAAAAGAGGCGAAAAAAAAAAAGAAAAGAAAGAAAAAGAAAAAGCCAATAGCCCTTAAAACCAAAAGGCAAGGGTAGCAAGGATCCAAGGCTTTGAGCATCAATGGATAGGAGGGCCCAAGGAAGTTAAATCCAGGCCTAAGCGGTTAAATCAAGCTGTCCCTAACCATGTGCTTGTGTCATGAAAGTCCAAGTGAAAAGCTTGAGACTGAGTGGTTAAAGTCGTGATCCAAAAGAGTGTGCTTAAGAGCTCTGGACACCACTAACTGGGGACTTTAGCAAAGCTGAGTCACAATCTGAAAAGGTTCACCCAGTTATGTGTCTGTGGCATTTGTGTATCTGGTGGTAATACTGGAAGACAAAGTGCTTAGGGCCACGGCCAAGACTCATAAGTAGCTGTGTTCAAGAATCAACATGCTTAACTAGGAGAGTCAATAACACTATCCGAAATTCTGAGTTCCTAAAGATGCCAATCATTCTGAAAATTTAAAGATACAGGGAGATGCCAAAACTGTTCAGAGACAAAAAGCTACAAGCCCCGCTCATCTAATAAGACTCTGAGCTTCATTTAAAATTCGAGAATATTATTACTTCTTTATTTCTGTTAAAACCTATTTTATTCATCTAGTTGCTTGAGGACAAGCAACAGTTTAAGTTTGGTGTTGTGATGAGCGGATATTTTGTACGCTTTTTGGGGGTAATTTCATGTAGATTTTAGTATGTTTCAGTTAGTTTTTAGTAAAATAATATTAGTTTTTAGGCAAAAATCATAATTCTGGACTTTACTATGAGTTTGTGTGTTTTTCTGTGATTTCAGGTATTTTCTGGCTGAAATTGAGGGAGCTGAGCAAAAATCTGACTTAGGCTGAAAAAGGACTGCTGATGCTGTTGGATCCTGACCTCCCTGCACTCAAAATGGATTTTCTGGAGCTACAGGAGTCCAATTGGCGCGCTCTCAACGGCGTTGGAAAGTAGACATCCAGGGCTTTCCAGCAATATATAATAGTCCATACTTTGAGCGAGGATAGACGACGTAACTTGGCGTTGAACGCCAAGTTCATACTGCTGTCTGGAGTTAAACGCCAGAAAAACGTCATGATCCGGAGTTGAACGCCCAAAACACGTCATAACCTGAAGTTTGACGCCAAGAAAGGCCTTTGCACGTGGAAAGCTTTAGTCTCAGCCCCAGCACACACCAAGTGGGCCCCAGAAGTGGATTTCTGCACCAATTATCTTAGTGTATTCATTTTCTGTAAACCTAGGTTACTAGTTTACTATTTAAACAACTTTTACAGACATATCTTGCACCACATGACATTTTCAGATCTGAATTACATACTTTGTGACGGCATGAGTCTCTAAACTCCATTGTTGGGGGTGAGGAGCTCTGCAGCGTCTCGATGATTTAATACAATTCCTTTGTTTTCCATTCAAACACGCTTGTTCTTATCTAAGATGTTTATTCGCGCTTAACTGTGGAGAAGGTGATGATCCGTGACACTCATCACCTTCCTCAACCCATGAACGTGTGCCTGACAACCACCTCCGTTCTACATCAGATTGAATGAATATCTCTTAGATTCCCCAACAGAATCTTCGTGGTATAAGCCGGATTGATGGCGGCATTCATGAGAATCCGGAAAGTCTAAACCTTGTCTGTGGTATTCCGAGTAGGATTCCGGGATTGAATGACTGTGACGTGCTTCAAACTTTAACCTGCTGGGCGTTAGTGACAGACGCAAAAGAGTGATTCTATTCCAGTAGGAGCGGGAACCAACCGGTGATTAGCCGTACTGTGACAGAGTGCGTGCATAGTTTTCACTGCGAGGATGGGAAGTAGCCATTGACAACGGTGACACCCTACATAGAGCTTGCCATGGAAGGAACCTGCGTGTGAGAAGAGGATTTCAAGGAAGAGTTGAAGTCAGAGGGCAAAGCATCTCCAAAACTCCAACATATTCCCCAGTACTGAAAATCAAGTAACTCTATTATTTTAACTTACAATTTTATGAAATTTGTAGTTTGGCTTTTTACAAATAAATCCAAATAACTTCTTTAGCCTCCTGACTAAGATTAATAAAATAAGCATTGATTGCTTCAAACCAATAATCTCTGTGGATTCGACCCTTACTCACGTAAGGTATTACTTGGACGACCCAGTACACTTGCTGGTTAGTTGAACGGAATTGTGTCCACTCATGCCAATTTCTTAAATTCCATAATTTTACAATGATACCAAAAGGCACAAAATAGTGATCACAATTTCGTCCACCAATCACCAATAACGCCTGCGAAGCCATTCATAGCTTACGTTAAGAGCCACGTTAACTAAGTTAACATGGTACTTAACGTAGAAGAAAAAGAGGAATCCACATTAACGAGAAACATGAACTCCAATAACGTTTCTCCTCAACGTTAGTGGTAAAAGTGAACACCACTAACATTGGGAAACTAGGCAATGGCCCACGTTAAGAGTCACGTTAACTTAGTTAACGTGAACTCTAACGTGGAAGAGGATTAACAACACCAACGTTAGTGACACTCACTTTTGTCACTAACGTTGGATCATTAGCATTGCCTACGTTAACTCTCACATTAAGATTGTTAATGTGAAAGTTAACGTGGAGTTGAATTCAAAGAACCAACGTTAGTGACACTCACTTTTGTCACTAACGTTGGGAGATGGCTTCATTACTACGTTAAGAGCCACGTTAACTTAGTTAACGTGGGTTCTAACATAGGGACTTAAGGCAATTGGAGCGTTAGTGACAAAGGTGAGTGTCACTAACGCTCTCAAAGGTGATAGAGACCCACGTTAAGAGCTACGTTAGCCAAGCTAACGTGAGATCTAACGTAGGGGCAAGAGGCAAGCAACGTTAATGGGAAAAGTGATTCCCATTAACATTTGCGAAAAGGGGCACAAGCCAACATTAATGGGAAAAGTGAGTCCCATTAACATTGGCCAAGGATTGAGTAAGAAACGTTAGTAGTCACGTTAAGATTTCTAACGTTGAAATTAATGTGGGTATATAAGGGTGGAACGTTAGTGGAAAAAGTGAATGCCACTAACGTTCTCGCACTCAAAATATTACCCAACGTTAATCTCACTAAATGCCCAAGCCTAATTCATATTTCTCTGCATGCTGGGCCCACTAAAGATGAGAATTGCTTCAACTCAAGGTCCAAAGCCCACATCCAAGACTTGAAGAACTCACTAGAAGATCATGAGGAGTAGTATAAATAGGAGTAGTTTTGAACTAGAGAGAAGCTTAGCACTTTTGGGAACTACTCTCTGCATATTTACTTTTCTATACTTCTAGCATGGATTCTTCTTTTCTGCCATTTTTTATTCCTAGAGCTATGAACAACTAAACCCCTTTCATTGGGTTAGGGAGCTCTGTTATAATTTGATGGATCAATTATAGTTTTCATTCTTCTTCTTCTTTCTTTTCTCTTGATCTTACTAGAAAGCTTTCGATCTTAATTCAATTGGTTAGTTGTCTTGGAAAAGAAACTCTCCATAATTGGATCTCCTTTGAACCTTAGAAAAGGGATGAGGAAATCGTGCTAGAAATGCTTTCTCATGTTGGACCAAATTGGGTTTGGATGGATATTGTGACATTTAATCCTCCCAACACTTTGATTTGGAAATACATGTGGTGTAATGATGAGCGGATAATTTATACGCTTTTTGGCATTGTTTTTAGTATATTTTTAGTATGTTTTAGTTAGTTTTTATTATATTTTTATTAGTTTTTAGTTAAAATTAACTTTTCTGGACTTTACTATGAGTTTGTATGTTTTTCTGTGATTTCAGGTATTTTCTGGTTGAAATTGAGGGACCTGAGCAAAAATCTGATTCAGAGGCTGAAAAGGACTGCAGATGCTGTTGGATTCTGACCTCCCTGCACTCGAAGTGGATTTTATAGAGCTACAGAAGCCCAATTGGCGCGCTCTCAACTGATTTGGAAATTAGACATCCTGGGCTTTCCAGCAATGTATAATAGTCCATACTTTTCTCGAGATTTGATGGCCCAAACAGGCGTTCCAAGTCAGCTCAAGAATTCTGGCGTAAAACGCCGGAACTGGCTCAAGAATGGGAGTTAAACGCCCAAACTGGCACAAAAGCTGGCGTTTAACTCCAAGAAGAGTCTCTACACGAAAATTCTTCAATTCTGAGCCCAAGCACACACCAAGTGGGCCCGGAAGTGGATTTTTATGTCATTTACTCATTTCTGTAAACCCTAGCTACTAGTTCTCTATAAGTAGGACCTTTTGCTATTGTATTAGACGTCTTTTGATCACTTGAATCTTTTGATCATGTTTTTATGATTGAACCCTCTTTGGGAGGCTGGCCATTCGGCCATGCCTAGACCTTGTTCTTATGTATTTTCAACGGTGGAGTTTCTACACACCATAGATTAAGGTGTGGAGCTCTGCTGTACCTCGAGTATTAATGCAATTACTATTGTTCTTCTATTCAATTAAGCTTATTCTTGTTCTAAGATATTCATTTGCATCCAAGAACTTGATGAATGTGATGATTATGTGACGCTCATCATCATTCTCACTTATGAACGCGTGCCTAACAACCACTTCCGTTCTACAAGCAAATAAGGCTTGAATGTTTATCTCTTAGATCCCTTAATCGGAATCTTCGTGGTATAAGCTAGAATTGATGGCGGCATTCAAGAGAATCCGAAAGGTCTAAACCTTGTCTGTGGTATTCTGAGTAGGATTCAAGGATTGAATGACTGTGACGAGCTTCAAACTCGTGATTGTGGGGCGTTAGTGACAGACGCAAAAGAATCACTGGATTCTATTCCGACATGATCGAGAACCGACAGCTGAATAGCCGTGCTGTGACAGAGCGCGTTGAACATTTTCACTGAGAGGATGGGAGGTAGCCACTGACAACGGTGAAACCCTACATACAGCTTGCCATGGAAAGGAGTAAGAAGGGTCGGATGAAGACAGTAGGAAAGCAGAGAGACGGAAGGGACAAAGCATCTCCATACGCTTATCTGAAATTCTCACCAATGAATTGCATAAGTATCTCTATCTTTATTTTATGCTTTATTCATAAATCATCTATAACCATTTGAATCTGTCTGACTGAGATTTACAAGATGACCATAGCTTGCTTCATACCAACAATCTCCGTGGGATCGACCCTTACTCGCGTAAGGTTTATTACTTGGACGACCCAGTGCACTTGCTGGTTAGTTGTGCAAAGTTGTGATAAAGAGTTAAGATTGCAATTGAGCGTACCATGTTGATGGCGCCATTGATGATCAGAATTTCGTGCACCAAGTTTTTGGCGCTGTTGCCGGGGATTGTTTGAGTTTGGACAACTGACGGTTCATCTTGTTGCTTATATTAGGTATTTTTCAGAATTTTTAAGAATGAATTCTAGTGTTTCAAGGTGATGTTCTTATCATCACCAAAGCTGATTGATCCTCATCAATTTAGCTCTTGAATGCAATGTCCTGCTGAAGCTTGGCTAGCCATGTCTAATTCCTTTAGGCTGAAGCTTTAGACTAACATTGCATGATTCCTGGAATTCTTATTAAAAGTTTTGATCCTCTTTATTTTATTTCTCCATATAATTTTTGAAAAAACCAAAAAAATTACAAAATCATAAAAACCAAAAATATTTCTTGTTTGAGTCTAGTGTCTCATTTTAAGTTTGGTGTCAATTGCATGTTTCTATTCTTCTTGCATTTATCATGTGTCTTCATTGATCTTCAAGTTGTTCTTTATGATTTACTTGCTCTGATCTTTAATTCTCTTGTTTTGTGTGTTTTGTTGTTTCTCATATGCATTCTCAATTTGTTAAGTGTCAGTAGTATACAAACTTCTAAGTTTGGTGTCTTGCATGCATTGTTTATTTGATTTTAGTTGCATTTTGTTTTTTCCTCATCATTAAAAACCCAAAAAAATTTTTAATTTGTGTCATTTCAAGTCAATAATATAGAGAATTGAAGATTCAGAACATACAGCAGAGGAATTACACAGAAAAAGCTGGGCGTTCAAAACGCCCAGTGAGGAAGGAAAACTGGCGTTTAAACGCCCAGCCAGGGTACCTGGCTGGGTGTTTAACCCCCAAAAGGGTAGCATTTTGGGCGTTAAACGCCCATTCTAGGCGTTTAACGCCAGGATGGCACAAGAGGGAAGATTTTGTTTTTAATTCAAATTTTTTTCAAGTTTTCAAAATTTTTCAAAATCAAATCTTTTTCAAATCATATCTTTTCAATCATATATTTTCAAAATCAATTTCTTTCCATTTTCAAAAATACTTGCTAACAATTAATGATTTGATTCAACATTTCAAGTATGTTGCCTTTTCTGTTGAGAAAGGTTTAATGTTTGAATCATATCTTTTCTTGTTAGCCAAGTCATTGATTTTAAAAATCAAATCTTTTTAAATTGTTATCCAAATCATATCTTCTCAATCATATCTTTTTAAAACTATATCTTTTCAATCATATCTTTTTAATCACATCTTTTTCAAAATAAGTTTTCAATCATATCTTTTTGATTTCTAATTTCAAAATCTTTTTCAAAAATCACTTAATTTCTTTCCCACTCTTAGTTTTCGAAAATCATCAATCAATTTTCAAAATTCTTTTTCAAAATCTTTTAACTTATTTTCGAAAATTCTTCCCTTCTTCTCACATCCTAAATCTTCTACCTCCTCCTTCTATTCCTCTGACACCTCAAGGAATCTCTATACTGTGACATAGAGGATTCCATATTTTCTTGTTCTCTTCTCTTTCATATGAGTAGGAGCAAAGACAAAAGCATTCTTGTTGAGGCTGACCCTGAACCTGAAAGGACCTTGAAGCGAAAGCTAAGAGAAGCTAAAGCACAACTCTCTGTAGAGGACCTAACAGAAATCTTCAAAGAAGAAGAACCCATGGCAGCTGAAAACAACAACAATGCCAACAATGCAAGGAAGGTGCTGGGTGACTTTACTGCACCTACTCCCGACTTCTATGGGAGAAGCATCTCTATCCTTGCCATTAGAGCAAACAACTTTGAGCTTAAGCCTCAATTAGTTTCTCTAATGCAACAGAATTGTAAGTTCCATGGACTTCCATTGGAAGATCTTCATCAGTTTTTAGCTGAATTCTTGCAAATTTGTGACACTGTCAAGACTAATGGGGTTAACCCTGAGGTCTACAGACTTATGCTATTCCCTTTTGCTGTAAGAGACAGAGCTAGGATATGGTTGGACTCACAACCTAAAGAAAGCCTGAACTCTTGGGAAAAGCTAGTCAATGCCTTGTTGGAAAAGTTCTTTCCACCTCAAAAATTGAGTAAGCTTAGAGTGGAAGTCCAAACCTTCAGACAGAAGGAAGGTGAATCCCTCTATGAAGCTTGGGAAAGATACAAACAATTGATCAGAAAGTGTCCGTCTGACATGCTTTCTGAATGGAGCATCATAGGTATCTTCTATGATGGTCTGTCTGAACTGTCCAAGATGTCATTGGACAGCTCTGCTGGAGGATCTTTTCATCTGAAGAAGACGCCTGCAGAAGCTCAAGAACTCATTGAAATGGTTGCAAATAACCAATTCATGTACACTTCTGAAAGGAATCCTGTGAACAATGGGACGAATCAGAAGAAAGGAGTTCTTGAGATTGATACCCTGAATGCCATACTGGCTCAAAACAAAATATTGACTCAGCAAGTCAATATGATTTCTCAAAGTCTGTCTGGAATGCAAGCTGCACCAGGCAGTACTAAGGACGCTTCATCTGAAGAAGAAGCCTATGATCCTGAGAACCCTTCAATGGAAGAGGTGAATTACATGGGAGAACCCTATGGAAACACCTATAATCCTTTATGGAGAAATCATCCAAATCTCTCATGGAAGGATCAACAGAGACCTCAACAAGGTTTCAACAACAATAATGGTGGAAGAAACAGGTTTAGCAATAGCAAGCCTTTTTCATCATCTTCTCAGCAACAAATAGAGAATTCTAAGCAGAACTCCTCTGACTTAGCAACTATAGTCTCTGATCTAATCAAAACCACTCAAAGTTTCATAACTGAAACAAGGTCCTCCATTAGAAACTTGGAAGCACAAGTGGGTCAGCTGAGTAAGAAAATTACTGAACTCCCTCCTAGTACTCTTCCAAGCAATACAGAAGAAAATCCAAAAGGAGAGTGTAAGGCCATCAACATGGCCAAATTTGGAGAGGAGGAAGAGGCAGTGATCGCCACTGAGGAAGACCTCAATGGATGTCCACTGGCCTCCAAAGAGTTCCCTAATGAGGAACCATGGGAATCTGAGGCTCACACTAAGACCATAGAGATTCCATTGGATTTACTTCTGCCAATCATGAGCTCTGATGAGTATTCTTCCTCTGAAGAGGATGAAGATGTCACTGAAGATCAGGTTTCTAAATACCTTGGAGCAATCATGAAGTTAAATGACAAGTTATTTGGTAATGAGACTTGGGAAGATGAACCCCCTTGGCTCACCAAAGAACTGGATGACTTGACTAGGCAGAGGTTACCTCAAAAGAGACAGGACCCTGGGAAGTTCTCAATACCTTGTACAATAGGCACCATGACCTTCAAGAAGGCTCTGTGTGACCTAGGGTCAAGTATAAACCTCATGCCTCTCTATGTAATGGAGAAGCTAGGGATCTTTGAGGTGCAAGCTGCAAGAATCTCACTAGAGATGGTAGATAATTCAAGAAAACAAGCTTATGGACTTGTAGAGAATGTTCTGGTAAAGATTGAAGAACATTACATCCCTGCTGATTTCATAGTCCTAGAGACTGGGAAGTGCATGGATGAATCTATCATCCTTGGTAGACCCTTCCTAGCCACAGCAAAGGCTGTGATTGATGTTGACAGAGGAGAATTGATCATTCAAGTGAATGAAGAATCCTTTGTGTTTAAGGCTCAAGGATATCCCTTTGTAACCATGGAGAGAAAGCATGAAGAGCTTCTCTCAAAACAGAGTCAAACAGAGCCCCCACAGTCAAACTCTAAGTTTGGTGTTAGTAGGCCACAACCAAACTCTAAGTTTGGTATTGAACCCCCACATTCAAACTCTAAGTTTGGTGTTGGGAGGTTCCAACATTGCTCTGAACATCTGTGAGGCTCCATAAGAGCCCACTCTCAAGCTACTGACATTAAAGAAGCGCTTGTTGGGAGGCAACCCAATGTTATATTTATCTATTTTCCTTTTGTTATTTTATGTTTTCTGTAGGTTGATGATCATGGGAAGTCACAAAATCAATTGAAAAAGCAAAAACAGAATGAAAAATAGAAAGAAAAACAGCACACCCTAGAGGAAAGCTTGCTGGCGTTTAAACGCCAGTAAGGGCAGCAAATGGGTGTTTAACGCCCAGTCTGGCATCATTCTGGGCGTTTAACGCCAGAAAGGGGCACCAGACTGGCGTTAAACGCCAGGAAAGGGCAAGAAGTTGGCGTTAAACGCCAGAAATGGGCACCAGCCCGGCGTTTAACACCAGAATTGGCATAAAGAGCATTTTTGCTCGCCACTTGGTGCAGGGATGAATTTTTCTTGATACCTCAGGATCTATGGACCCCACAGGATCCCCACCTACCCCACCACTCTCTCTCTTCTTCACCCATTCACCAATCACCTCAATACCTCTTCCTCAAAAACCCCTTACCTATCAAATCCCACTATTCTCTTCACCACTCACATCCATCCTTCATAAAATCCCACCTACCTCACCATTCAAATTCAAACCACTCTCCTTCCCAAACCAACCCATATATGGCCGAACCATACACCCTCTCCCCACTCCTATATAAACCCTTCTTCACTCCTTCATTTTTACACAACCTAAACACTACTTCTCGCTCTTGGCCGAACCACAAACCCACCTCCATCTCCTCTATTTCTTCTTCTTCTACTCTCTTCTTTCTTCTTTTTCTCAAGGACGAGCGAACCTTCTAAGTTTGGTGTGTTAAAAGCATTGCTTTTTGTTTCTTCCATAACCATTTATGGCATCTAAGGACGGAGAAACCTCTAGAAAGAGGAAAGGGAAGGCAAAAGCTTCCACCTCCGAGTCATGGGAGATGGAGAGATTCATCTCAAGGGTGCATCAAGACCACTTCTATGAAGTTGTGGCCATGAAGAAGGTGATCCCCGAGGTCCCTTTCAAACTCAAAAAGGGTCAACTTTGATCAAAGGTTGGACCAAGTCCTCATAGACATTTGTGAAGAGGGCGCTCAATGGAAGAGAGATTCAAGAGGGAAGCCGGTTCAACTAAGAAGGCATGACCTCAAGCCTAACACCAAGAAAAGGGTGGAGCAAACAAGAGATCCCACTCATCATGAAATCCCTAAGATGCCTCAAGGGATGCACTTTTCTCCACAAAACTATTGGGAGCAAATCAACACCTCCCTAGGAGAATTGAGTTCCAACATGGGACAACTAAGGGTGGAGCACCAAGAACATTTCATTCTCCTCCATGAAATTAGAGAAGATCAAAGAATCATGAGAGAGGAGCAACAAAGACAAGGAAGAGACATTGAGGAGCTCAAGCACTCCATAAGATCTTCAAGAGGAAGAACAAGCCGCCATCACTAAGGTGGACCCGTTCTTTAACTTCCTTGTTCTTTATTTTCTTGTTTTTTGAATTTTTATGCTTATGTTTATCTATGTTTGTGTCTTATGATCAATAGTGTCTTAGTGTCTATGCCTTAAAGTTATGAATGTCCTATGAATCCATCACCTTTCTTAAATGAAAAATGTTCTTAATTAGAAAAGAGAAGAATTGCATGAATTTTGAATTTTATAACAGATTAATTATTTTGAAGTGGTGGCAATACGTTGACTTCTGAATGTATGCTTGAACAGTGCATATGTCTTTTGAATTTGTTGTTCATGAATGTTGGCTCTTGAAAGAATGATGAAAAAGGAGACATGTTACTGAGGATCTGAAAAATCATAAAAATGATTCTTGAAGCAAGAAAAAGCATTGAATTCAAAAAAAAAAAAAAACGAAAAAAAGGGGAAAAGAAAAAGAAAAAAATAATAAAGTTGTGAGCCAAGGCAAAAAGAGTGTGCTTAAGAACCCTGGACACCTCTATTTGGGGACTCTAGTAAAGCTGAGTCACAATCTGAAAAGGTTCACCCAGTTATGTTAGAAAGTAGACATCCTGGGCTTTCCAGCAATGTATAATAGTTCATACTTTGCCCGAGATTTGATGGCCCAAACAGGCGTTTCAAGTCCAAGAATTCTGGCGTAAAACACCGGAACTGGCACAAGAATGGGAGTTAAACGCCCAAACTGGCACAAAAGCTGGCGTTTAACTCCAAGAAGAGTCTCTACATGAAAATGCTTCAATGCTCACTCCAAGAACACACCAAGTGGGCCCGAAAGTGGATTTTTATGTCATTTACTCATTTCTGTAAACCCTAGCTACTAGTTCTCTATAAGTAGGACCTTTTGCTATTGTATTAGACGTCGTTTGATCACTTGAATCTTTTGATCATGTTTTTATGATTGAACCCTCTTTGGGAGGCTGGCCATTCGGCCATGCCTAGACCTTGTTCTTATGTATTTTCAACGGTGGAGTTTCTACACACCATAGATTAAGGTGTGGAGCTCTGCTGTACCTCGAGTATTAATGCAATTACTATTGTTCTTCTATTCAATTCAGCTTATTCTTGTTCTAAGATATTCATTTGCACCTAAGAACTTGATGAATGTGATGATTGTGTGATGCTCATCATCATTCTCACTTATGAACGCGTGCCTGACAACCACTTCCGTTCTACAAGCAAACAAGGCTTGAATGTTTATCTCTTAGATCCCTTAATCGGAATCTTTGTGGTATAAGCTAGAATTGATGGCGGCATTCAAGAAAATCCGGAAGGTCTAAACCTTGTCTGTGGTATTCTGAGTAGGATTCAAGGATTGAATGACTGTTACGAGCATCAAACTCGCGATTGTGGGGCGTTAGTGACAGGCGCAAAAGAATCACTGGATTCTATTCCGACATGATCGAGAACCGACAGCTGAATAGCCGTGCTGTGACAGAGCGCGTTGAACATTTTCACTGAGAGGATGGGAGGTAGCCACTGACAACAGTGAAACCCTACATACAGCTTGCCATGGAAAGGAGTAAGAAGGGTTGGATGAAGACAGTAGAAAAGCAGAGAGACGGAAGGGACAAAGCATCTCCATACGCTTATCTGAAATTCTCACCAATGAATTGCATAAGTATCTCTATCTTTATTTTATGCTTTATTCATAAATCATCTATAACCATTTGAATTTGCCTGACTGAGATTTACAAGATAACCATAGCTTGCTTCATACCAACAATCTCCGTGGGATCGACCCTTACTCGCGTAAGATTTATTACTTGGACGACCCAATGCACTTGCTCGTTAGTTGTGCGAAGTTGTGATAAAGAGTTGAGATTGCAATTGAGCGTACCATGTTGATGGCGCCATTGATGATCACAATTTCGTGCACCATATAATCAGTGACCACACTTTCATCTCTTCCCATGAGCAATTAAATCAAGGAATTGGGCAATTGTTCAAGCTTAGAGAGATTGGATTGCCAAGGAATTGGGATCTAATCACTTAAGATTGCCAAGGAGATTAATGAATGCATTGATTGAGGAAGAGATGAGAATGAACTTGATCAGGAGAATGCAACATCTCCTAAGCCCAATGATCTCCCCATTTCTGATCTTACCCATTCTATTTACTTTCTGCCATTTAATTTCCTGCTCATTATCCCAACTCTCCATTTAAGATTCTGCACTTTAATTTCTGTTATTTAATTTCTAGTCATTTAAATTCCTGCATCTCAATCTCAATTCTATTTAGCTCAACTAGCATATTCTTCTAACTAAAGTTGCTTGACCAATCAATCCCTGTGGGATTCGACCTCACTCTATTGTGAGTTTTACTTGACGACAATTCGGTATACTTGTCGAAGGAAAATTTGTTGAGAATGCATCACAAGGACAAGGAAATTGAACCACCATACATTAACATCTCAGGCCAAAAGACAAGGTATAAATCTTTCACTCTAAAAATTAAACTTTCCTATATGTAATTTGTAATTTATTTTCTTGGTTTTCAGCTATGACTGTGCTATTTATGTAATGAAGTGGCTTGAGATAATTCAGCCCGAAAATGTTAAAAGGGGGAAGTATGAGTGGGACAATTGGACCTAGGTAAATGTGTTTAAAACTATATAACTATATATTACTTTACTCAATTAACATGGTTGATTAAACAAAATATTTTTTTAAACTATAGGATGAGGTGGACCACTATAGAGTAGAATATGCTTTCCGGATTCTATTCAATGAAATAAATAAACACAAAGCTGAAGCCATTAGGGGGAGTAATGCAATAAGACTGTTTAAGCCATCCTCATTATTATTGAGTCCATATTGTTAGATAGATTCTAATGATATTAACACTGAGTAATGTAACTATTAGGTAGTCTTGTAACAAATTGAGCACATGCTGTAAAAATTTGTCAATTATAAACCAGTTCTATTCAATGAAATTTTTTTCCATAGTTAAACTGTTTGTGCTGTATTCAAAAGCTATGTATTACAAGTGGTAAAATATGAAGGAAAACATCAAACCAGATATAAACCCAAAACATAACATTTTACACCCAAAGAAAATTGAATATACGCCCAAGGAAAGTTGAATATACACCCAAACTTCTATCCCCTGATGCTTTACCCTAAACCCTAAAAACTCTAAACCCTAAAAACTGTAAACCCTAAACCCTAAAAACCCTAAATCATAAACCCTAAACCCTAAACACTAAACCTTAAACCCTAAAAACCCTAAGAACTATAAACCCTAAAAACCCTAAACCCTAAACCCTAAACCCAATGCCACCCAACCTTCGATACACCAAAAACACGAAGTTTTACACCCCAACAATTTCAATATACACCCAAACTTCTATCCACTGATGCTGGATTCCTAAACCCTAAAAATCCTAAAAACCCTAAACCCTAAAAACCCTAAAAACCCTAAACCCTAAACCCTAAACACTAAACCCTAAACCCTAAGCCCTAAAAACCCTAAACCAAAAACCCTAAACCCTAAAAATTCTAAAAACTCTAAAAACCCTAAAATCCTAAACCCTAAACTCTAAACCCAAAACTTTAAACCCTAAACACTAAACCCTAAAAATCCTAAAAATTCTAAAAACTCTAAAAACCCTAAAAACCCTAAACCCTAAAAACCCTAAAATCCCTAAACACTAAACCTTAAAAACCCTAAACCCTAAACACTAAAACCTAAAAACCTTAAATCTTAAACCCTAAAAACCCTAAACCCTAAAAACCATAAACCCTAAAACCCTAAAAACCTTAAACCCTAAAATCCTAAACCTTAAACCTTAAACACTAAACCCTAAGCTACCCAACCTACGATGCACCCAAAACACAGAGTTTTACACCCCAATAATTTCAATATACACCCAAACTTCTATCCACTGATGCTGGATTCCTAAACCCTAAAAACCCTAAACCCTAAACTCTAAACCCCTAAACCCTAAACACTAAACCCTAAACTCTAAACCCTAAAAATCTTAAACCATAAAAAATAAAAAAACAATAATTTATAACATAAATAGCAGCAGCCGAAAACACAGTGCTTTATACCCATATTCTGCAATTATACACCCAAAAAGTTATCCCCTGCTGCTGGTTGCCTGAACTGATAATTCATAACACGTCCTTGATATTCGCTGGAATTTGGATGTACCACTGATGTAGCATCAAAGACGTTTAACTGGAAATAATAAACTCACATATTAGCAAAACTATTAACGAGAAAATTAAATTCGATCACCACATATTTAAAGAACATCACTTTTACCTCGTTTAAAGCTTTCGTTTTCTTCTTCTTTGAGGCATTTGCAATCTGTTTGTCCAACTTTAAACCTAGCCTATTTTTTAGACGTCCTCTTGTTCGAACACTTGGAGGGCTTTGAAGCTCGTTAACGGATTCCAAGTTGGCATCTTCGTGAGATAATGAAGATGTCCCCTTCCTTTTGGCTTTCAATGCATCCATCTCAACCATGACATTATCGTAGGCATGGTACAGAATGGCAGTCAGCTCCTCCGATTCTGATGCAAATTCACAAATATTTTGTAAACGAAAAACCAATTCATCAAACCTCTTGCTTCTTGGCTCAACAATGGCTCATCGTGGCTGCTCTTGATGTGTGTGTGTCACCTCTTTACCTTCTTGCTCCATCGTTCCAATATATATCTCGATGACACTTGGCTTACTCATTCAAAGCTTAACACACTTAGTGCGTGACGGCACAATATCCCTTTTAACTCAAATAATAAGCATTGACATTTTACCTCGGCTGCTACTGAATCGTAAGTAACTACAAACTTGTTGAATACTGAGCTGGAAACCTATTCTCCAACGTATACTGAATAACCTAGAGCAGAATTCGTTAATCTTATGATGCAATTTGCCTTCCCTCTAAATTGTGCATGGACTTCCCTAAACTTTTGATGAGTGTACGCATCTTGAAACTGAGCTTCAATAGAGGATTTGGTTGCACACGGTATGACCGTATGAAAATCTGCAGCATCTGATTCTCTCTTTGCTTGCTCCCTGCTTCTGAGAAAATTATCGTATCATTTGACAAATTGAATAAGCGAGCTGTTCCGGGTAATAAACTTGTTTAAAAATGAATGCAGCTCCTTTGTGTACTTTTCATCCCTGCCCAGAACTGGTGATCCAGATAGATTAGAACCCATATATGACGGTCTTCATAAATATCTGTAGAATATAGCCAAAAACAGGCTATAATTACACCTAAAAAACATGTAATTTACACCTCTGCTACAGATTTTAAACAACATTACCTGAAAGCCACTTGTTGTCCACAAGACCGAAATTCAGAAAAAAATCATTCCAATTCCTATCAAATGAATCTTTATTATGAGAGTTCCAAATAACTTGGCTCAATTCTTGTTCAATTTCAGCATGTCCCTTGTACCTATTTAATTTGCTTGGGATCTTCTTCGTGATGTGCCAAATACACCAACGGTGAATTGTTGTTGGCATACAAGCCTCTATAGCCCTTTTCATTGATGCGCATTGATCGGTGAGAAACCCTTTTGGAGCATTTCCCCCCATGCAACGAAGCCAACATTGAAATAACCATTTGAATGACTCAATTTCTTTATTTTTCATCAAAGTGCATCCAAGAAGTATTGACTGACCATAGTGATTCACCCCGACAAATGAACAACAAACCAAATTATACCTGAAACAAATTACGACATTGCAGAATGAAAATCATTACGTACACCTATATAATGAAATTATACACCTAAGGAACATCCAATATACACCTCTGCAGCAGATTCATAGAACAAAATTAATTTAGCAGCATAAACAAGAACAGCATATTACCTGTTTGTATTGTAGGTGGTGTCAAAGGAAATAACATCTTCGAAATACTCAAAGGCAGCTCTGCTCCTTGCATTGGCCCAAACAGCAAGCTTACTCGATTGATCATCCTCGAGTTCGAGCTCGAAAAAGAAATTCTGATTCTTCTTTCATTCTCAATAAATATTTCTCAAATTCCTTTACATCTTCTTGTTCCGAAACATTCCGCACTTCTCTCGTGATGTAATTCCTCACATTCTTTTCAATAAAATTTAACTCGCGGTGACCCCCAGCTGCCGCAATGAATGATTGAAATATTTTGCTTGGTCTGATACCGGCTTCCTCGTTATTCTCTATTGTACGACGAAAGTACATGCTTAGTTCCCTGTGCTGTTTGAGCATCTCTGCTTGAGTTGGACAGCAAGGGTGTGAATGATGCAGCACGACCTTCGAAATGATCCAAGCACCAACATCCTTCAATGTGTGTATATAAATTCTTGCAAGACAATTTAATCCAGCTGTGGGATTTGTCTTCTCGGTCGGAGATATTTTAGATTTCCATTTTCTCTCTCTGCTACATGTAATCAATTGATTCTTAATTTTGTTTCCCTTTTTATTTGTACTCTGAACTCTTGTAGAAAAATCTGCAGCCTTGGCATAGTCCTTGTAAAATTTTGCAGCATCTTCAAGGGTTTTAAAAGTCATTCCAACCTTGGGAACAAGCTGGTCATCAACAATAGAGAGGGGCTGCAAAATACACCATGTTAAAAACAAGAAAATACTATAGAATTTCTACACCTCATAAAAAATAACAATTGAAGTAAAATACACCCAAGGAATCCTGATCTACACCTGAACAACAACAAGTCAACTAAAATAACAGGAAAATTCATAAATTATAAATACACCCAAACTTCCCTAAAATACGCCTAAAATGTTCTGATCTACACCCGAGCGTCTGCTATAAATTGCAGATAATTAATCAAAACAATACACTAGATTCAATCCACAGATTATGTTCACACATTAATTTCACAGTGAATGTTCACGAATTATTCAGCTAGACAATCACAGACGAATAATTGCATCAAATTCAGAGTAATCGTAATTAGCTTAATCTAAATCAAACCTCAGGAACTTCGTTCGATTCAAATTCAAAATCCACTTTGCCCTGATTCAGCTGATAATCTGAGGTTGAATCATCCATTATCTTCAAAACGAGTTCAAACTTTGATTTCAGAAACCAGAAAATTGAAAAAAATGAAGCTAGAGTTACAGTGAGAGAAACTCAGGTCAATGAAGAAGAACAAACCAGTGATAAACGCAGGTAAAAGAACGATCAAAAAGACAAGGGAAGAACGCTAGAAGGAGAACGAAGAAACTTGGCAAGAGATTCGAAGAAGGTAACGAAATCTTTTGAAAATTGGAAGTTATATATTCACGCGTTAATTGATTTTGATTGAATTAATATTCTGTTATATAGCACGTGAAACATACGTAACATTAGAAGCGCGTTTAGGGTGTTAGTTGTCTTCAGGACTTGTAACACTTGTAAGTGTTAATAGCTTGTATGCTAAGATTAATCCTTTAAAATTTTAGATGACCAATTTAAAACTAATTTGAAATAGATTTACGTTGCAATATAATTTTTAATGTATTCACTATTTTTATGATAAGTATTTGATGAATTCAAATTTATAATTTTATCTTAAACTAGTATAATATTTTTTTGTGTTAAGTGCGATTTTGTTTTTTAAGGTATATGCTAAAAAAAGTTTTTGTTTCCAATATTTTTTTGCAAATAAAATCGTTCCTAAAGTTCAACGTAGTTTTAAATCGTCATTCGAACCAAAATACCATTTTCTTGATCTTTTTCTTCTTTTTCTTTCCAATATCTCTTCTTCTTCTCCATCACAACATCTCTTCTTTTTCATCATCAGGAAAAAAAAAAAAAAAAGCAGAAGCAGAAGTAGAAATAGCGATGACAACCACGGAACAACGGTGAACACGCAAGAAGCAGCAGCAACAACGAGGAGCAGTGGTGATAGCAACTTTGTCTTCTCCACGACGTCGTCTCCACCATACCTGCTCATGGACATGCTTCTCCTCCGCAAATGGTTTCAAATCTCCGACCTCCTCTTCTTTCCTTCTATATTGTTGTTAAATTTAAAATATTAGATTGTAATAAATGATGTTGTTGTTGTTCTTAAATTTGAGTATTGTGTTGTTATTGAATCTTGTGTATTGTTATTGTTGATGCTCCATTAATGACTTCTTTGTGGTTCTTTTTTCTTCCATTAATGGCTTCTATATTCTTTTTCTTTTTCTCTTTTAACTTTGTAATGTTTTTGTTAGAGTAATTTAGTCCAGAATTTTATAATTTAGGTCAAAAGGACGTTTTTCAAATTATGTTAAATTTTAAGGACGATTTTATATGTAAAAAAAAGATTAAAAACAAAAAAATTTTAAATCTATACCTTAGAGATCAAAATCATATTTAACCCTATTTTTTTTCACTTATTATACACATATTCACTTAAGAATAAATTCTATTACATCCCAGTTTCTAAAGACTAAATAATTTTAAGATGTCAATATGGGACTATATTTCTTTGCGAATAATAGAATATAACAAAACTTTAACATAACTACGAAAACAAAATATTCACCGATATAAATAAAATAACTTAGGTAAATTTAGTATCATTGTTACTTTTTAAATGTTATAACCACTTTATTTTAGTAACACAACGAAAATTAGTTTTAATGAGCATAAATCCCAAAAATAATATGTAGTAAAATTGTTATTAAAATATAAAATGATACATCAAATATAAATAAAAAATTTAATTTTAATTTAATAAAAATATATATTAAAAATAATAAATTAAAAATTGATTACTTTTATTGTAATAAATCGAGTTGAACTAATTTAATTTATCATGTAATTTTTGTAATAATAAATCAAATTGGACTGATTAAATTTACTAAAAAATTTAGTCTATTGTATTCTCTCACCTGCTTTAGTCAAATTTAGTTTATTTGGATGCTTTAATTTGTTAATAAATTAAATTAGGTTAATTCGATTTATGTGTATTTGCGTTGTTAGAAACAAGAGATCAAGCTAAAGAAAATGTTTTGTGTATTATTTAGTCTGATCAAAAATACAATGTATAAGGGGTATATATAGGTGCCAGAAGAATTAAAGTAATAAAAGCATAGAATCCTACAATTAATATACAGATATGCTATATAAATATAACCGATACTAACTGATCTAAAATAATTCTAATGATTCTCTAACATCTCCCCTCAAACTCAAGTGGGAGTTAAGGATACCATCTTGAGTTTGGATAACAAAGTTCGAAAACGAGTCGGGTGATGAGCTCTCGTAAAGATATCAGTAGTCTGATCCAGTGTCCAACAACAATGAGATGAATGACATCAATAAGGATACGTTGCCGAACAAAGTGACATTCAATCTCAATGTGTTTGGTGCATTCATGAAAGACATCAATATGGGCAATCTGAATAGCATTGCTGTTGTCATAAAAAACATCAGTAGGGGACGACTAAAGAGCACACAAATCTTTGAGAAGCCAACGAATTGAGATAACCTCAGTAGTGGTGTCAGTGAGGGTGCAGTACTCAGCCTCTGTGCTTGATCGAACAGTGAACGTTTGCTTCTTAGCACGCCAAGAAATAAGAGCGTCACCAAGAAACAAACAGTAACCAATAGTAGAACGATGACCAGTGGGATCACCAGCCCAATCAGCATCGGAGTATGCCTGGAGGTACAAAGAGGAATGGGCAGAAAAATAAAGGCCATGAAATAAAGTGCCTTTGATGTAGCGAAGAATGCGAAGAAATGCCGCATAGTGAGTAGTACGAGGAGTTGACAAGAACTGGCTAAGTATATGAACTGGATAGGTGATGTCTGATCGGGTGACAATCAAGTAGACGAGTCCTCCAACTAGCTGTTGATAGAGAGTAAGATTATCCAAAATAGTGCCATCCAAAACAGTGCGACTATTTGTAATTCCGGCTCGAGCAAGAAGATCTGAAGCATATTTAGCTTGAGAGAGATAGATACCATCATCGGTGGATATGACTTCTAGACCAAGAAAATAGCTAAGAGAACCAAGATCTTTCATCTCAAAAGTACACTGAAGGGACACCTTGAGATCAGAGATACCATCAGCATCATCTGTAGTAATGATTATGCCATCAACATACAGAAGTAGAAGAACAACTCCATGTTCACTTTTACGAATAAAGAAAGCATTCTCATGAGGACTGCAAGTGAAACCAAGACTGCATATGGTAGTGCTGAACTTGTCAAACCATTCACGAGGAGCTTGCTTAAGCCCATAGAGTGCCTTGCGAAGGAGACAAACTTTGCCAGAAGGACAAGAATAACCTGGAGGGGGTTTCATATAGACCTTTCGTTTCAAATCTCCATTAAGAAATGCATTCTTCACATCCATCTGACTGAGAGACCTTTTTTGACCGCAGCAATTGCAAGAAGAGCTTAAACAGACGTGAGACGAGCAACATGAGCAAAAGTCTCTTCATAGTCAATACCATACTCTTGCGTACAACCCTGAACAACCAATCGTGCCTTATAACAATCAATAGAACCATCAAAGCGAGTCTTGATCTTGTATACCCATCTGCTTTTCACAACTTTTTGATTAGAAGAAGAATCAACCAAGTCCCAAGTGTGTGTTTTTTCAAGTGCCTGTATTTCTTCCTGCATTGCTTGTTGCCAATCTTCTCTGAATGACTTAGGATCATGTTGATGAAGAATTGTAGAAAAACAATGATAATCAAGAAGATGAGGTGGTGAATTTCTCACCCTGGAACAGCGAGTGGAAGGAGGAGGCATGACAGTAGGAGTAGGAGCGTCGTCCGGTCCGGAATCATTGGGAGATGGTGAAGGCAGAAAAGCAGGAGGCTGTGGAGGGTGACTCGAGATAGAACCTATAGAATCATCACTAGGAAAAAGATCAGCATTGGGGTTTGTGAGAAAAGGTGACTCAGTAGGAGGAATAGAATCAAAGGAGGAGAACCGAGAAAATATGTGATGCTCCCAGAAGACAACATGACGAGATATACAAATATGTTTAGAGAGAGGATCCCAACAACGATAAACCTTGTGTTTAGTGCCATAACCAAGGAAACAACACATACGAGCCTGAGATTCAAGTTTACTATGTTCATGAGGCTGAAGAAGAATAAAATAGACACAATCAAAAACTCGAAGAGAACTTTAAGCCGGGGAGGTATGATAAAGATGCTCAAAGGGAGTAACATTACCAAGAATAGAAGAAGGGAGTCTATTGATAACATGAACAGTAGTAAGAACAGCTTCACCCTAAGTACGCTTAGGACACGAAGAAGAAAGAAGCATTGCATGTACAAAGTCAAGAATGTGACGGTGTTTGCGTTCAACTCGACCATTTTTTTAGACATACCAGGGCAAGAAAAGTCAGACAAGGTACCCTGTTCTGCAAGAAAGGTTAACAGTTTGGAATCACGGTATTCCATAGCATTATCACGGCGAAAAACCTTAATGACCTTGGAAAACTGAGTTTTAATCATAGTGGCAAAGTTAATATAAATCTAAGGTAACTCATGGCGATTGGTCATCAAATAAACCCAAGTAAAGTGTGAATAATCATCAATGAAAACAACAAAGTATCGAGCTCCTCCCATAGATGCAGTGGGAGCGGGACGCTAAACATCAAAGTGAATGAGATCAAAAGGAGAGTGAGCAAGAGAGGAATTATTGTAAAAAGATAAAGCAGGTTGTTTGATAGTTTGACAAGAAATGCAATCAAAAGATTCATTAGGAATCTAACCTAAAATACCTTGAGACTCAAGAGGATGCAATTTTCTTAAGGAGCTATGGGCAAGACGTTGATGCCATAAGTGAAGGGTAGATGGAGAAGAAGCAGCACAGAGATTTGGTACAGGAGGAATATGAAGATTCTCAACCTCAAACAACCTTCCAAACTTACGTCAAGTCTCAATGACTTGTCCCGTTCGACGATCCTTTACACGACAACCAGAGATAGAAAAAGTGACATCAAAACCCAAATCAGCAAGTTGAACAACAGAAATAAGATTAAAGTTTAAGTTGGGAATAAAATAAGTATCAGGAAGATTAAGAGTCGATTGGGAGATAGAACCCTTGTGTGTTGTTGTGTGCAAGAGGAAACCATTAGCAGTATTGACAGAAGGTCCATTTGTAGTGGTAGACAGAGACGAGAAGAGATTACACAACGGAGACATGTGATTAAAGCATCCCGAGTCAAAATACCATTTAGAATTACCTAAAGGAGTCGAAAGAGTAGCAGGGGTATTACCAGAAAAGGAGAGAAGGCGCTGAAGAAGAGTCGCAATATCAGATAGAGAGACAGGAAACAGGTGGAGAGGAGCAGATGTGGTAGATTCAAGAGTAGCATCAACAGCAGAAGCAGGCTCAGAACGTGGTGGGCGAGTAGGACAGGTTGTAATCAAATATCCCGAGAGCTTGCAATAATGGAAGAACAGTTGTGAACAATGGTAGCTAATATGATCTTTTTGGTGGCATGTGTGACATTCAATAGAGGGACAAACGGAGAAGAGGTGCCCAAAACGGTTACAATTTTGACAGAATTTATCCTTTCTGTTTATGGTAGCAAAAACAGCTGACTTTTCCATAATAGCAGATACAAAGATCACGGAGAGGAGAGAAAAAATGCAACTTGGGAGCCAAAAACGAGAAAACAGAGGGCAAAATCGGAAAGAGCTCACTAAAATATCTTGGAAAGGGTCCCACTGTCTGCCACGTCAGCTGCCACATTGGATGACACGTCAGCAAGAGGGAACACGTGGTGCTGCGGGATTGGATAAGCAGAACACGTCATGGTTGACGGGGCGGGGTGCCACACGGGCAGTGGAACAAATCGGGTCGGGCACGCGGGTCGAGAACGCGGGTCGATCTCGGGTTGGAAAAGCAGCGGTGTGACACGTGGCAGAAACGAAGCCGTTGATCTGGGGCGTTGATCCAACGGTGCTAGAGACGTCTGGAAGAAGAACGGCTGAGCGCGGACAGGAACTTTTGAGTGGCACATGGCGTCGCGTCGCGTCGCGTCTGGCGGCTTCTGGCGATGACTCCCGTGGCGTTGGAAAGCTTGCAACGAGGAAAAGGCAAGGGTGGTAGTGGTGACGAACCAAAGTGTAACACCCTAATTAGCCTAAGCTTTACCTCGCACCGTAAAGCAAAGGTTAGTCAGAGATCATGATAGTTCTAAGCTTATGCATAGTATATATATAGAAAGAATAGTATAATCTAGAAGCCAGATGAATGATATAGCTCAAAAACAGGATTTGAAAAGCGCAAAACGTACTAGCGAAGCTACTACTTAAGGCACAAGATATAGATATGATATAATAAAATACTAGAGTATAATATCGTAAGAATCTAGCCACGGCTCCCGGAGTTTAAGCCGGCTAGCCATATACAGATATACAGAAATCAGACAGTAGAAACAGCTTATACAAGTTTTGTTCTCTCAATACATGCAACTAGGAAAAACAAAATACAAAAGTGGGAGACATATACAAAATAACTCAAAATGACTCAAAGGAGTATCCAGATCCTCCGCTTCTGTTACCAACCAGACAACTCACCGAGGTGAGTTGCGAACTGCATCTAAAAAACACAACAGAGATATGGTATGAGAACTGGAGGTTCTTAGTATGGTAACAGTACCCAGTGATGTAGGATATAAGACCCCGGGACACCAAAGGCAATCCTAAGCTCCATACCCATCACAATATTCAAACTTAAACCATACCAGAACAGTTAAGCAAAATATAAATCTTAACATAAATAAATCGGGTAGTCTATCTTAGGTGATTTCTATTCTAGTCAACACCGCTATCCCACAGCCCTCACCAACTGACCCTCCATGTGATCCCATCGCCACCGCCTTCCGAACCTCTTCAATCCCAGTAGAAATCACAATTATACACAAGACAAGTAAATCACAAGTAGAAGCATATAAGGCAAGTAATTCAAATAGTAATTAAGCATGTTATACAAATAGGCAAGCCATTTCAAGTAGTCAAAGCATACAAACAGATAGAAAATGCATATGATAAATGCCTGTCCTACTAGCTGTGATATCACATTGTCGGTTCAACTGCCAACCCGACACATCACCATGGAGATGTCGCCCTTCGGAATTATCAATGGGAACCCCCGAGATATAGTGCTCGGATCACTGTCCAGGGTTTTGCGCTTGCACGCTCTATTGATCCGAAAGGATGCGAGCGTGATTCTCTTGCCTCAGACCTCACATCTCAACGTAAGCGGGATTAACCACCATCCTTACGCCGCCACCGCTACCTCGACAGTCGGGATTAACCACCGTCCCTGCCGGGCGCATAGCGTCTTATAATCTCAGTACAAATCAGTACTTCAGTAATGTTTAGAAAACATTTTCAATATACATGAATCCATCATCCCATTCAGAGTTCTCAAGTCATCTCAACCACTGTCAAATCATATTTCAGTTTCCAAACATCAACAATTCATCATTCTTCACATAACGTCAAACCATCCTCAATACACCCGAAACCTACTCCTCCATTTTCTAATTTGTCTAAATAATATCCTTTAAAACCCTTAGATTCTTTCCCATGTTTTAAATATCCAAAACTAGGCCCAAAAGTCTTAAAATGGTGTTAGAGAAGCTTACAACTTTGTTGGGAAGGTAGAATAGTTGAAAACAAAGAAAAATTTGAGAAACAGGGCGTGTACGGCCGCACAGAGGTGTGCGCGCCGACGCTCTGGAGAGTTTTAAATCGTGTGCAAATGCACAGGGTCTGCATACGCACAGGTGTCAAAGTTTACAAAATCTGTTCACTCGCACGACCTGTGCCAGCGCCCCCAACAGACTAGCCTTCCCAACGTGTGCGTGCACACAGGTTGCAATTTTCTCTTGGTATGTGCACGCACAAGCTGTGCTAGCACCGCAAGTAGATTACCTGCCTCTGCGTGTATGGATGCTCAGATCTGTGCGTGCGCACAGGTCAACGTTTTCGTAGAAGTGTGCGTGCGCACATATCAGAAATCACAAAATTCTGCAACTTTGCAGAATTTTAGATTTCCAACACCAACTTTGAATGATCATAACTTTCTCTACAAAATTTAAAATTTCACAAACTTTATATCGATTTAAAGGGTTTTCAAAGATCTTTAATTCTAATTTAATTTCAATCAATTTTAAAAATCGAGACAAAAGTTATGATCGGACAAAGTTCACCAAAAACCCAATTTTACCAAACTTCACAATTTCCTCAATGTCTTACCATACACCTTCCAAAACCATACCAAACCATTCAAAACTCCACTTTTCATCAAAATTAACCTTTGTATCATATTACATTCAATCATACTACATTTTCTTTCAAATTTCATTATCCACAACCTCAATTATCGCTTATACAACATATCCACCAATCATCGTCATATCATCATCAATTCTCATCATCAACCCAACCATGATTCAAATCAATACTTAACAATGCTCATTCATTCACATCCATCATATCTCGACTTCATCATTTAACAACAACAACAACAACATCAAATTGTTATACTTCATCAACACAAACAATCATCAACAACATAAAATTCCAAACCTATCCTATGGGTCACTAGCCTATGTGTCCATAAATATTATATACTACATAGAGAAAATCGAAACCATACCTTGGCCAATTCTCTATATGCCCTTAACTCAAAGTTGAGCACAAGCTAGGCTTTCCAACACAATCCAAGCCACCAACAATCACCAATAAGCTCCAACAAGTTCAAATACTCACCACTTCAAGCTATAACACACATAATTCATAATAATTCAATCTAGGGTTTATCAAACCTAAAATTTCACAAGGGTTCAAGAGCTCTTACCTTTTCCAATAGCTTTGGAAGCCAAAACCCAATGCTAAGCAAGGATTAAAGTGAACCTAAACATCCAAAATCACAAAAACTCATTAAACCCAAAGCCTTAATCACCCGAAATTTTGGAGAGAAGAACTGGGAAAATTTCGAGCTTACGTTACCAGTTTCACATATGGGTTTTGTAGAGCTCTTCGCAAGGAATGCGTAGCCGCTAACGGCACGCAAATCAGAGCACCGTAGCTCGAGATATCGCGAAGAGAAGAGAGGTGTGAATAGTGTTCTCTTCTTCCTCTCCTTTCCTCTTTCAAATCTGAAGTGTGTGTGTGTGTGTTTATGAGATGAGGGTTCATTAAATGAACCTTATATATGTTGGGCTTGGACCCGGTCCAACCCGTTAGCATTTTTAGCCCGTTTGGCCCAACTTCAGGCCAAACCTTTTAAAATTAATGCCAGTTTTCAGCTTCTAATATTTTTCTAAGGTTTTTGACAGTTTTTACTTTTTCTCGTGCGGTACCGGACAGATTTGAACCGGTTCAACCGGTTCAACTGTCAGTTTGCAGTTTTTTGCAGAAAATACATTTTCTGACTCAGAAAGACCTATTGAACCCAAAAATCACCTTTAAATCCTGAAATTCTCTCTCTAACTTTTTAGAATCTAATTTGTGCAATATAATCACTTAATTAACCGGTTGATTAGTTGCGTTTCTTACACAAAGCGTCGGGAGAGACTCAAAAAGTGAGGGCAAAGTACTGTCAGAGGAAACAAAATAAACGGGCTAGAAACCAATTATTTCTAAAAAAAAAAATTAACCTAAGCTCTTGATACCATGTTAGAACCAAGAGACCAAGCTAAAGAAAGTATTTTGTGTATTATTCAGTCTGATCAAAAGTACAATGTACAAGGGGTATATATAGGTGCCAGAAGAATAAAAATAATAAAAGCATAGAATCCTACAATTAATATACATATATGCTATATAAATATAAGCGATACTAACTGATTTAAAATGATTCTAATGATTCTCTAATATGCGTAAATCGAATTTGTCTGATTCAATTTATATAGATTTATTTAAGACAACTGTGTAACTAAATTCTATTCGAGTCAAGACATTTGTATTATTTTGATCTCCGTTCATTTTATTAGTGTAAATGATTTTTTTATTTATTAAGGTTTAAAAAATAATATTAAATTAATAGTACTAAAAAATATTAAAAAATTAATATTATGAATGAATAAAAATAAGAGAGATTCATATAAAGACTAATTTGATTATTTTTAAAATTTTAGAGATAAAAATTATTTACATATATCCATTTAAGAATTAATTTTAATTTAACTCTAAATAAATTTATGACATATTAGATAACACTTAATATACTACCACATGTCACTGACCTGATATGTTAACTAATAATTTTGTGGCACATGATAATAATTTATTATGTCATCATATTATATACTATTTAATGTAATGTGTCATCATTAAACTATTGTAAGGATAATTTAACTTATTTTTTATTTATCAAGAATTAATATAATTAATATAATTTTTTAAAAAAATTAAAAAAGAATTTTAAGATGAATTTAACCATTAATCTGTAATAGTTATTATATAGTAATTCTATATATATATATATATATATATATATATATATATATATATATATATATATATATATATATATATATATATATATATATATATATATATAGCTAGTTAATGATGAATATGTCATTTGAGCTCAAAAAAATTATATAACTAAACTGGCTGGTAAGAATAGATGTCATCATTAATAATTAATATATGGGAACAAGTTATAATCTTCGTGCTCTCCACAACTTGGAAGTCCATATTATCTATTAATTTATACCGATTGATCTAATCTGCCAGTCTGCCTCTACCCCCTCGTCAAAACGTTCTTTCTTATTATCACTTTTCTTTCACCCTTTTATGATGATTATATTATGATTTTGACCATTGGAAATATAAAAAATAAACTAAACTATAAAAATAATTACAACAAACAAAGCAAATTATATATTAAACAGTCTAACGAGTTATATAGTTCAAATAACATAATTTTTACATTCTTATTTAAAAATCTCAAATTTAAATTTCACTTCTAACTTAAAAAAAAAAGCTATATATCAAACGGAAAAAATTCAATGACCGCAAAAATAACTAAAGATAAAAATAATAAGAAAGCACCCAAATATAGTATTCGTTTGATATATATATATATATATATATATATATATATATATATATAAAAGGTTTAAGAGATTAGATTAGAATATGACTAGAAAATAAAAAAAATATTTTTAAAAAATTATGAATTTATGCTAAATAAATATTAAATAGTGAATTTTTTTAGAAGGCAAAACATTATATAAAAATAAAAAGAGATCTAAAAAATAGAATTTTCTCAAACTTTTAGTATGCACTTTCTAAATATAAAAACTGTTTACCAGTTACTAAAAAGTAATTTTTTTCAAAATATTACTATTTTATAAAACACTACAAGAAAAAAGGCCTCTCGGCACACTTTTTCTTGCCACGCTTTTAAAGCGTGCCCAAAAGTGGTCTATGACCACGCTTTTGCGAGGGTGGCCACTAATTTGTGATTTGGCCACGTTTTTTTGCCACGCTTAAAAAGCGTGGCCATAGAGGAAAATCGGCACGCTTTTACGAAGGTGCCACTTATTTGAAATTTGGCCACGCTTTTTTACTGCCACGCTTGAAAAGCGTGGCGATAGAGGGAAATCAACACGCTTTTACGAGGGTGGCTACTGATTAAAAATTTGGCCACGTTTTTTTTATGCGACGCTTTTTAAAGCGTAGCCATAGAGAGCAACAGGAACGCTTTTTCAAGCGTGCCAATAGAATTAGGGTACCGTAACATTTTTAAAGCGTGCCAAAACGGTATGTAACTTTGGAAACCAAAAGCACTTTACTAGGTAAACCTAGATGCATACCCGCACTTAACGTTTTTCATCAAATACATACACTACTTCATCCAGAGCTTCTTCATCGCATACCTCCAACCTAACCCAGAGCTTCTTCATCGCGCCTCCAACCCTAATACCAGAGCTTCATCGCGCCTCCAATGCTTCCGTCAAGCTTGGCTACTGTCGTGTTCATCTTTCTCATCTCCTCCTCATGACCCAAACCCAGAAAACTTTAAGCTGTCTTAGTCTGTTCCATCGTCGCCATCTTAGTCCGTTCTATCGCCGCCTTCGAACCCTAAGCAGCAGCTCGGTTTCTTCTCCTCCTCTACTCTCTCACTTTCCCTCCGATTACAAAACACACCAACCTAGATCTATTCTTATTTTGTGTTTTATTCTGTCGCTCACTGGAAACTCGTTCGGCACCTATTCATCGTCCTCCAGGTATTCCTTCCCTCTCCCTTTTGCCAATTCGTTCGCGTTCTGTTATTTCATCATTTATTTCTTCAAATATATTGTCTCATTGTACTGTAGCTTTTTCTAATGCGATGATTTTCTTGTCAAGTCCTGAATGAGTAGCTAGTACTGTCATATGTTTGTACTGTCAATGTTTATTCTGGAAAAATTACGAAAATATTTGCTGTAAAGCTTCGTAGCACAAGATCTAATTTTTTTGGTATATTATTGTTGTTTTGTTTCCCTGTACAGTGAAGAAGAGATTGCTCTTTCTTCCTATCAACAAGGATGTCTGGGTATGTTCCATTTTATTTATCTCATGTCTTATTTATTCAATTTTCTTTCCCGTATGGTTCTTAATGCCGTGCTGTTGTTCATATTATGCTTTTCATACTGCTTGCAATCTAGTTGACTTGAAAACTGAACATGATAAACTGAACACGAGCTATTTGCCACTTATGAAGAAAATAGCTTATTTTGTCAAACTGAAATCATCTTTGGGAGCCAAAATGTCATTTTTCCCTCTTTTAGAAGGGTCATTTTGTCAAAACTTGAACTTTTTGAAAGCCAAAATGGTAGTAACTCATTGACCAAACCATCAAATGAATTGTGTTTTGAGAAAGTTGTGCTCTTGAATATAGGTTCTTAAAAATGTTTTCCAAGTTATTCTTTTGCTTGTTAGCTCCTTTGTATTAGCTATGGGAGTAGAATTTTTTGGCATTCTGGTAGTCTCTTTTGGGAGTAAAATGATGTATTTTAGAAGATGTAAGAGCTGCCTCTAAGTACTAAGATTTTGAGTGCATGCTTTGATATTTCCTCCTAATACATGAATGACCATGAATCTTGCACTATTGCACTGTGTTTGGTACTAAGATTTGTGAACCAGATTTATACAACATTCAGTTCTTACTTCTGAGCTTGCTTGGTGAGTATCATACTATCATTATTACTTTTTCATTCATCTTGATGAAGACTAAAGGTTATATAAATTAATCTTTGTTTTTTAGATTTAAATTTTAATGTTGTAACGAACATTTAGACATATAATTCCCTATATATTGGTTGTTAATTGGTTTTAAAAACAGAATATAAGATTGTAACAAAAATTGGATTTGCAATTAGAAAAAAGATTTAAAAACCAGATTTATTCTTTGATTTTCAGTCAAAACCAGATTTGTAGCAAAAACTGGATTTAAAACTGGTTGACAACAAAAACCAGTTTGAAAATTCAGAACCAGTTTTAAACATGTTTATTTTTTGTAACTGATTGAAACCAGTTTAGTTTATAAAAACAGTTATGGTTTGGATTTAGAACCATATAATTGGTTTCAATTTGGATTGGCTTTGGATTTCTTCAAAAAATTTTTAATTCCAAACCATACACACCCTAATAGTGTATGGCACAATCTGTGAATTCATTTGAGCACAAAATTCTGGTGCAGCTTTGTGTTGATTGTTGATTGTGGTCTGAATCTTTGTAGAGCCCAATTGCATCCTAGCCTATGGGTGTATAGCTTTCAATGGTCCGTCCAATGGGGAAACAGAATCAGCATGCCTTGGTTCAAACACATAATATGCCAAATCCACGTAGACATCTAGTAAGGTTGTAGGATTCTACTTCTAGTCATCCTCAATCTCCATGGCCAAGGATGACTTCAACTGATATTCAGAAGTATACAAAAGTATTTGTTGTAGTAGATACAGATAGGGATGGGAAAATCACTGGGGAACAAGCCTGGAACTTGTTCCTTAGCTGGAGATTACCACGGGGTATATTTTTCTTATACTTCTGTTCTTGCTTTGACAGGAGGCTTTAAATGCTTTCTTTATGTTTTCTTCTCCATTTCATGGGCTGTTAGCTTAAGAATGATTGATTTGCTTTTGATAGCATTTGTCTTTTATTTTTGTCCTTTTTATTTCTGGATTTGTTTCAGGCAATGCCTGTTCTATCATCCTATTTTTCACATGTTTCATGATTACAATTTTTCAGTGGCTAGCGTATTCCCTGATCATGAGTTCTACATATCATTATATTTTCTAGAGGTTTTAAAGCAGGTATGGGATTTATCTGATCAAGATAATGATAGCATGCTTTCTCTCAGGGAGTTTTGTATTGCACTGTACCTAATAGAACGACACAGCGAAGGACGTGCTCTTCCAGGAGTACTTCCAAGTAACATTCTCCTTGCTTTACTACCTTCTGGCCTACCTGCCACTCAGTACAGTTTTGTAACTTGGGGAAATCCATCAGGTTGGTGTCCGAGAATTACTGGTTCTTCCCTTCCCCCTTTTCCTCTCACTCTCACACACACGCACGCAATCATTTGTATATATGGAAGATATTAAACTATTATTTTTCTCTATACCTTCTATTTTTGGAAGGTTTTCAACAAGAGGAAGGAATGAGTGACCCTGGTGCTCAACGAGTGAACCTAACTACAGGCCGGCCACCAAGGCCAGCTTCTATTTTTCTATCTGATGAAGGACTTCAAAAATAGCAAAAGTCCCAAGTTCCAGTGTTGGAGAAGCACATCATTAATCAGTTGAGTTCAGATGAGAAAATTTCAATTAATTCGAAGTTTCAAGAAACATCAGAAGCTGATAAGAAGGTAATCATTCGCTTTTTGTTTCTGTGCTTAATATTGTACGATAATTTACATTTGTTTGGGCATATCTGGTAGGTTTGACGTTATCAAGCATTTATATCCATCCTGAGAAATTCTAATCATATCTAATAAAGTCATCTACAATTTTCAGACTCATGTTGATTGTATCCAATCAGACCTTGATGAACTGGTAAAACCTCTAAACAACCGGTGTAAGAAGTATGGATTACGTGCAAAGCCAACAACACTTGTGGAACTATGGTAGTTAGTTGATACCTTTTTTTATCATACTCTTAATCTGCAGTGAAGAAAGTCCTGTTGTGGCAACTGAGCCAGCAGCTCCTGCCATTGGCGAGCAAATGGATATCATGAATGCCTTACAGCTAACACTTAGGAAGTCACTTGCTTATGGTGGTCTTGCACGAGGCCTTTATGAGGGTGCCAAGGTGATCGAGAAGCGCACTGCTCAGCTCGTTGTTCTTGCCGAGGATTGTGACCAACCTGACTATGTTAAACTCGTCAAGGCCCTTTGTGCTGAGCATTTGTGATTTGAGTCTTTCTTGCTGAGGATTGAGTTTTTGCCTATAAACCGCGAAATTCAACAATATTATGTTTGGATTATTGATATTTATTTTTTAATTTCTTTATTTTCGACACAAAAAATGATAAAGAGATAGAATATGTTAATAACTTTTAATAAGTTTTATATGTATTGATATTTTTTATCCCAATATATTTTATAACTACTTTGGTTATAAGAGATTGATATAGCTAATTTGGTTTGAATTTTATTAATGTAATACTAATTTTCATTAATTGATTTTTTAAATAATATTTATAGATTTTTGTCAATGTTTTTTATTGTTTTTGGAGTGCATTAGAGTATGTGTAAAAGCACATGCCAGATTTTTTTTAATTTGATAGGAATATAGCCACGCTTTAAAAGTGTGGCAATAGGTCCATATTTCTTCGATTATTGGCACGATTCAAAAGTGTAGTCATATCTTTCACTTTTCGGTATGTCTTTAAAGTGTGCCGATAGGTTAATATATATGGCCATGCTTTTAAGTGTGGCATAAAAGAAAACGTGCCGATAGATTCACAAAAGCGTGATGATAGAGCAACTAGCACCCTTGCGGATGTGACCCTTTCAAAAGCGTGTTGATAGCTCAAAAAGCGTGGCGAAAAGCTGTCGACATCCTTTTTAGCACTTTTCGGCACAGTTTAAAAGCGTGGCAGAAAGTTTATTTTCTTGTAGTGAAATTTTCTGTGGCTTTTATCAACTATTGTTAAAAAAATAATAGAAACTCACTAATTTAGATGGTATAAATACATGAGAGGAAGATCGATAAAATATCTATTTAGGAAGATAGATGGCATGAGCGATAGATATACAACAGGTGAAAAAAAAAATTAAGAAGACCACACATGAAGTGATCAAAAGAGATCTATATGTAAACAATTTTACTGTAAATATGATACGCGATAGAATTCAATGACGCCATCTTCTAATCTATATAAATAACCTTGCCTAATGGGATAAGATTTTATTATATTGTTGTTGTATTTTTTAAAAAGTTGAATTACTTTGTTGGTTATTATAATTTTATTAAATTTATAATTAGATCTTTATATATTTTTTTTTTCTTTCAACGAGAAAGTACCTACTTTTAATTTTGTAATTAGATCTTTATCAGTGTAAAAAAAATTAGAATTAACAGAATATTTGTTACAAATTAAAAATACCCATAACTAAGAATTTTAGATCTTTAAAAAAAATATTTTGTTAATTTAATTATTTTTAACATAAAAAAGATCTAATTAAAAAATTAAAAATAATATAAAAATTAAATTATAAAAACATATTTAAAAATTTAATTATAAATTCAATAAAATTATAAAGACTAATATAATAATTAAACCTAACTAAAATTATTTATCCATGTATTTGTTTTAGCTAACACGGTAAACATATTATATTTTAGTGCGTCTATCACATCTTTGATAAAAGATTGTTAAGCACCAAAGATATATATTATAGGAAGCATATTATTACATGTCACAACTTGGTATCTCCTTTGTTATTTCTGTTTCCTCGTCTATTTGTAGACTATACATATAATTAAAAATAAATAGCTATTTCTAATTATAAATGATTTAGATATTAATAAAATTAATTATAAAAATTAAAATTATAGTTGTATTTATAAAAAATAAATTTCTTTTGACAAAAATATCTAATCATCAAAATTTTATTGATTTTATTCAAAAATAAATTAAAATATTCAAATTATTCTTATTATATTATTTTCAAGATTTCAACCTTTTTTTTATCTCTCTGATACTACTATTATTAGTCATCTGAAGAAAAAAAAAAATCACATCTCATATTTAACATCATCATTCAACACGATCCCCAACGACATGAGAAGCTTTCGAACTGGTTCATATCAATACTTTAATTTTTAAGTTCTTCTTCTTGAAATCAATTCCATATTGGCTTAGAAGCTCGATCGAATCACTGTCGAAGATGTCCTCGTTGATGTTGAACTCACGAAAGTTGACAGATGCAGGAGCACTCAGTGTCGCAGGTTGTAGCGATTCAATTTAATTTTTATCACGTTATGATCACACCAAAAGTTAAGCGTTACTAACTTATTTTCCTATTTATTAGCTAATATTTATTATATGAGTCTGTTTTGTTGTTAAAGCGCAGTTATTTTGTTGAAAACTTTTTTTTTTGGGAAAACGATTAGTTTACTAAATAGAAACATTCAAAGATAAAATTACAGATAATAACAAATAAAGTAGAATTAGAACTTTTATGTACATATATCACATGTTGATTAACATTACTATGAGTAGCTAGCTATTAACAATTTACATAATTAAATACATATAATATCCCTAATCCCTTTAAGCTACAAAAGCGAGGGAGTAGCACTTTAGGTCTTTAAAATTTGGGCCTAGCTAAACATCATCAAAATGCATGATATCATCTATCACTCCTCCGTACGATTATGCGTTATTACTGGGCCACTGGAACTCCATCTGAAGGGGGAAAGAAATGGGTAAGAACTTGAAAGTTTTTAGTAAGGTGGAGTTGTTAGTTAAGTTCATTAATTTTTTATCATTACCAAATAACCGTAACTGAACATAAAATACAGGAAAGAGAAGATAAACAAGAAATACAAGAAAATAGTAAACAAACAAGAAATGCAAGAAGTGAAAAAAACAAGTAAACACACACAAATACAGATAATGTATTCAATTCAGATTCCATATTTCTTTCTTCCACACATAAAGTGTTAGAGCTCAAGTAAGTTTTCTTATCACCGTTTACATGTTGCATAATGAAAGAGTTAACCTCATTAACAACTTTCAATGTTGGAGCCAGGATTGATCTGGCACTAAAAAAAGATGTTATGTGGATGTTAGACAATAGGTTGGGTTAAACAAAGTTCACTAGTTGCTCGAATGCATCAATTACGATTTCATCATGAATAAACACAATCGACTCACCATCAGTTAAATCCCTAGCAAGGCCCTCACTTATCCCCCAACAACCGTGTAGCAAATTCATTAACATCATTGAGTGTGGTACTATCTAGGCCAACAGTTAAATGCATGTTAATCGTGAGCCTCAACATAGTACAGTGTTGCCACAAATAGGATGAGTTTATGGATGCCTGAACAATATCTTGCATGGAACCCATTGGTATTACAGGAAATATCTGCCTAAAGTATCCGCCTAAAATAACCAGCTTTCCTTTAAATGGCAGTTCTGCGTTGTAGTAAGGTTCAAACCTAATAATGTTCCTCAAGCATTTGTCAAGAGCCTCATAGCACAATTTATTTAGCATGGATACCTAATGAGCGGATATTTTATACGCTTTTTTGCATCATTTTCATATAGTTTTTAGTATGTTTTGTTTAGTTTTTATTTAGTTTTTGTAGGTTTTAGTGTTAAATTCACATTTTTTAGATTTTACTATGAGTTTGTATGTTCTTTTACAATTTTAGCTAATTTCTAGCTGAAATTGAGGAGTTGGAGCAAAAGTTTGATTCAGAGACAGAAAAAATACTGCAGATGCTGTCTGGATCTGACCTCCTTGCACTCGGAAGAGCTTTTCTGGAGCTACAAAAGTTCAAACAGAGCGTTCTTAACGACTATGAAAAGCTGACTTCTAGAGCTTTTCAGCAATGTATAATAGTTTATACTTTGCTTCAGATTACAAGGCCCAAAACTAGCATCCAACGCCAGCCTCCTGCCCCCTTCCAGGCGTCCAGCGCCCAAAGTGCAGAGACCAGCGTCCAAATGCCTAGAGAGGACCCCCTAGCCAGTGTTCAACGCCCTAGAGGCCTCCTAGCACGTGGATCTCATCAAAGCTCAGCCGAAAAACTCACTAAGTGGGCCCCATGAAAGAGTATAGATGTTGGTTAGGAATTTCACACAAATAATTCTATTGATAGTATAGTTTTCAACCAACAAATAATAATCGATCAAAGTTTAATTTTGGTTGTCACAAGTCCAACCCAATAAAAGTAACCGAAGTATTTAAACCTCGGGTCGTCTTCTCAAGGAATTGCAGGGAGGTATGTTCTTATTATTGGCTATGAAAAAGGTAAAGTTGGGATTTTGGAAGTAAGGTGGGAATATGTTATATGACAAGTAAAATAAAATTATACTAATAAAATCTCTTGGCAAGGTATAAGAACTAGAAGTCCTATCCTAGTTATCTTGATCAATTGTGATGAGAATTGGATTTTTCTCCCACTTTGTTAACCTCTAACTATGAAGGTAAGTTAAGTGGATGAATTAATTCGAATCCTCAAGTCCTAGTCTTTCCTTGGGAAAGGCTAGAGTTATTGGAATATGAATTAATGAAATGAAGAAATCCAATTTTCAATCAACAATGGAGCTGATAACCTTAGGGTCACCAATTAATCAACCACAGCCAAAAATGTAAAAAGCTAAATTAAAATCATAAATATCTGGAATACCTTCAATTCATTCAAAGCAGTAAAATCTAACATGGAAGACATTCATAAGCCAATTGGGCAACAGGAAAATCCAAATTATTTATATAAATAAAAGACAGCAGTCATCAATCTAAAATATCTCAAATAACATTAATCAAGAAAATCAATCTAAACATGGAACATTGAAAAATAAATAAAAATAAAGAACCTGGGATTGAGAGTCACTCCTAAAACTAAGAGAAGTCCTAAATCATAATCCTAAGAGAGAGGAGAGAACCTCTCTCTGAAAACTACATCTAAAATAATAAAAAGAGAATTATGAATAGCATCTCCAGTCTCTCCTCATTCCTCCACTTTGCAGCCTTTAATCAGTGTTTTCTGGGCTTGAAACTGGGCCGGAAATAGCTCAGGATTCGCTGTTTGCGAAATCTGCCACGCTGATTTTCGCAGATGCGACGCATCCGCGTGGATGACGCGTTCGCGTCGCCTATCTGTACGGTCACTATGGCAAATTATATATCAAATCGAAGCCCCAGACGTTAGCTTTCCAATGCAAGTGGAACCGTATCATTTGGACCTATGTAGTTAAAGTTATAGCCGTTTGAGTGTGAAGAGGTCAGGCTAGACAGCTTAGCAGTTTCTCCAACTTCTTGTATTCCTTCCACTTTTGCATGCTTCCTTTCCATCCTCTGAGTCATTCCTACCTTGTAATCTCTGAAATCACTTAACACACATATCAAGGCATCTAATGGTAATAAGAGAGGATTAAACATAGGGAACTTAAGGCCAAAGAAGCATGTTTTCAATCAAAGCAGATAATTAGGAAGGCAAATGTAAAACCATGCAAATAGTATGAATAAGTGGGTAAAGAGTTGATAAAAACCACTCAATTGAGCACAAGATAAACCATGAAATATGGGTTTATCAACCTCCCCACACTTAAACATTAACATGTCCTCATGCTAAGCTCAAGAGAAGCTATAAAGGAATGAAGAGGAATGATAGAATGTATGAGATGCAACCTATGAATGCAACTAAATGCAAAATGTTTCTACCTACTTGGTTAAAAATAAATAAGTTCTTCAAGACAAATATGAACTGGATTTCACTAATTCAAATCACAAAATACAATACAAATAACTTGCAAGAAGAAGATAGCTCATGTAAGCAGGGAACATAGAATTGAGCACTGAACCCTTACTGGTAGTGTATATCATTCTAACTCTCAAGTGTCTAGGGTCAATTCTCTCAATTCTCTACTAATCTTGCTTTCTATAGCTTGCTCTTCATCTAACAATCAACAAAAATTTAATGCAGCAATACACAAATCAAGAGGTCTTTTAAGGATTGTAATGGGGTTAGGGTCAAGGTAGGATTGTATTTGGCCAAGTGGACTAAAATTTGAATCCTTAATTAACATAAACTATTCCACCTAACTTAGGACAATCCATGTAATCATAATATAAAATCTGACTTCCCATTAACTATGTTTTCCACATATTCATGCATTCTAATTTCAAGTACAACTCATATGCATTGCTTTCACCACTTACTTTGGGGCATTTTGTCCTCTTTCACTTATTTTGCTCCTTTTTTTTATATATTTTTTTCTTTTGTTTTTCTCAATGCATATGATTACTTTATTGAATGCATGAACATGTCCTAAACATTTCTTTCACATTTTCAGAAAATTCTAACATACTCAATTCTCAAACCAGATGTTTCCAAACCCACTCTTCCCCACACTTAATTCATAAGCATTCTTACTAGTCTAAGCTAACCAAGGATTCAAATTAAGGACATTATTGTTTTTTGCTTAGAGTTAATGATGTGCTAAAATAAAGAACAAAGGGGTAAAATAGGCTCAAAATTGGTTTGCAATAGATAATGAAAAGGTTAAGGCCATATGGGTATGTAAGCTCAGTGAAACAAGGCCTCAATCATATAAGTGTATGCATACATTAAACATGGAAATATAGAATCAAGCAAGACAAAGATCACAATTTTAGAGAGAAAAACACACACCAAAATTAAAATGTTGGTTGATAAAATGCAACCAATCAAATAGGCTCAAAATCTCACTGGTTTTTGTGTGTTCAAGTTTTAAACCATGTTCCAAAATAAAATTTCTTCATACAAGTTATTCAAAAAGTTTTTAATTTAAATTAGTGAAATACTATAAAAAGTTTCTTAAAAAAGAAAATATTACTTCAACCAAGTGGTAAAATATGAAAAAATCAAATAAACATGCAAATGCAACAACTAATTTACAAAGAAAATTTAAACGTTGGTGTTGAGACAAGAAAGTACTAACCCATGGAGATCGGTATCGACCTCCCCACACTTAAAGATTGCACCGTCCTTGGTGCATGCTGAGATGTGCAGGTGGACGGGTTGTTCCAACTGATGCCTTTCTTCAAGGATTGTGCAGATGGACTTGTTTGTCTCCCCATGTAAACGTCTTCCGGTTCTCCTCCGGGTGGCCATCTTGAAAGAAAAAGGGGAGAAAAGTAACCCAGAAATAAAGAGAAGAAAAATAAATAAAGTATGGGTGGACTAATGCCAAATGATAAGGGTCTCATTTACATGGAAGCTTCAACATGTACCTGATAAAATAATAGAAGCCATGGCATACCAGTGGTATAAAATTTGTAACATAGGGGAGGAGAGTGGGTAATGGAAGTATCAATACATGTTCATGCCAATGCAAATAGAGTGCAAGTATCATGAAAGATTGGCATTGGCAGATAATTAATATCATCCCACAGTGTAAAACAAGTTACCAAAATAATTTCAAGAAAAGATGCAACAATACAATAAATTTTCTTTTTTACACCAATGGAAAAATAAAAAATTCAGAAAAGAAAATAAAAACAATATGCACAAAATTAAGATGCGATGAATGAGATATGCAAATAAATTAAGTAAAATAAAATAAAAGATAAGAAGAATGAGAAGGGAAAGAAGTAAAGTAAGAAAGAAAGAAGAAAGAAGAAAAGATAGAAGAAATTAGGATTGGGGAAGAAAAGATAAGATATTTGGCAAATTAGGATAAGCTGTGCGGCGCAAGCGACGCGGACGCGTGGGGCACGCGGTCGCACGACTTGCGCTGTAAGTTAATCGACGCGGTCGCGTCGGTCATGCGGTCGTGTGACTCAATTTATGCTACTGGCGCGAGGGCAGCCTCGCGCTCACACAACTCTCTGTTCAAAATCTTATTTTGCCAAATTTTGGGTGACGCGATCGCGCGAATGGGCTTTAGAAGAACGTGACGCGGCCGCGTGAAGCACGCGGTCACGTGAGATGGACTGCGCGTCCTGCGCCAGTCCAACGCCACTCCAGCACAACTTTCGGCTGTGCACCATTATTACGTCGAAATCCAGGGCACGCGGCCGCGTGGGGCACGCGGTCGTGTGGGAGGCCATTTTTCCCATATGACGCGGTCGTGTCAGCGACGCGGTCGCGTGGGATGATTTGTGCCATTGGCACGCCTCCAGCCACGCTCTCGGGTGACTCTCTGTTCGTTTTTTTATTTTCTCCCCTCTCCTCACGACGCGGACGCGTCGCTGATGCGGTCGCGTCGCGTGGCCCCTTTTTTATTTTTTTTATATATATATGCAAGTATGCAGTATGCAATGCTAATATGAATGTTATGCAAGATTCCAGGTTCAATACAATAAAATAAAATAAAACTTGAAAACAAATAAAACTGAATAAAAATGAAAAAGGAATGATCATACCATGGTGGGTTGTCTCCCACCTAGCACTTTTAGTTAAAGTCCTTAAGTTGGACATTTGATGAGCTTCCTGTCATGGTGGCTTAAGCTTGTACTGATCCAGGAATCCCCACCAATGTTTGTATCTCCAGTAACCTCCGGGGTCCCAGACTAAGCACGTAAAGCCCTTACTAAGCTTCAAACAGATTCTTAGTCTCCCGGTGTGACAAATGTCAGAACAGATTCTAGGATCCCAAACCTTACCTTTACACCCGTTTTTGTCTTGATCTGCATTTTTCCAGCCGGGTGAAAGGTGATCTGAATTCTCACTGCAGCGACCAAACAGCTTCCTAGACCCATTCAGTTGAGCTCTATACCAACCTTTGCGTTTAAACTTAAAGCTTCCAACCATAATGAACCTTGCAGGACAATTCTTACTACTGGCCATCTTCCGCTTACTCTTAATGTCACAAAGAGCTCTAAGTTGACCATCCGTCTCTAGTAGCCCATATTCAAGTGGAATTAGAAAGCTAAGGTATATGAATTTTACCCACTTGAATGTTGTGAAGGATGATGGCGACTTAGGGGGAGGTATTTTTAATGAGATTGAAAGCTCCACTCCCTTGTGCTCTTTTCGGATAACTACCACCTCTTTGCAAGCGTTTTCAATTTCAACCTCTTCCTCTTGGTAGCTCTCTTCCAATTCAATCTTCTCTTCATTGCTTTCCAAGGGCATGGGAGGTTGTGCTTCTTCTTCTTGAATCTCCATCACTTGATCAACCTCTTCCAAGTCTTCAACTATGATATACCTTGGAGGTTGTACACCCTCCTCAACATCAAATGCAACTGTCTTTGACGGAGGCTCTATGTCTTGATTTTCCCATGGAGGTTCAGCTTCTCCTAAGTCTTCAACCACTTCTTCCTCTGCAACTATTATGGCTTCCTCTACTTGTTCCAATACAAAGCCATGTTCCTCGTTGTCCTCTGGAGTTTCTAGTATCTCCTTCAAACTACGCTCTTCATTAGATTGCCCACATGAAGCCATGGGGTTCCTTGAGTATCCGAACGTCGGGAAGCTAATTGCTTTAACTTCTCCACCATTGCTTGCTCCAGTTAATGAAGGATTGTAGTACATTGTTTCATTGATTCTTCGAGGCTAACCTGTTATTCTGACTTTGATGGATATGGGTAATGTATATGGATGAGTGGTGGTTTGTGGGAGTAATTGGATTGGTATTGGGGTGGTTCTATATATGGTTCATATGGCTCATAAGGTGGTTGGTATGGTGGTTGAGGGTTAGGGTCATATGGAGGTGAATGGCGGAAAGGCGCTTGTGAGTATGGTGGTTCAAAATTATATTGAGGAGGAGGGGGTTCATAGGCATATGGTGGGTCTTGCTGGTAACTACAAGGGGGTCCACCATATCTATCATCTTGGTATGCATTGTAGAATGGTTGTTGATAGTCCATTGGAGGTGGTTGTTGCCACGATGGTTGTTCAAATCCTTGTGGCTCCTCCCATCTTTGATTGTTCCAACCATGGTCCATGTTGTCATTATAATCTCCTCTTCCTGCAACATAATTATAACCAGACTCAGAGCCAGAGGGGTGAGAGTTCATGGTAGTAAGAGAAAATAAAAACAAAAATTAATAAAAAGAAAATATTTTGAAAAAGATAGGAAGAATTTTTTTTTAAATTTTTTTTTGAAAAACATTTACAATAACCAATAATAAGGCACACATTTGCAATTCCCCGGCAACGGCGCCATTTTGACGTTGGGATTTTTGCCAGTAAAGAATTTCATAAAAACAGTCGCGTTGTAGATATAGTTTCTAAACCAACAAAAATCCCTTCGTGCAAACGTTTTGGTTGTCACAAGTAACGAACCCCTTTAAAATTGATAACCGAGTATTTAAACCTCGGGTCGTCTTCTCAAGGAATTGCAGGGAGGTATGTTCTTATTATTGGCTATGAAAAAGGTAAAATTGGGGTTTTTGGAATTTGGGCAATGGGCACAAGCATATTTAAATGACAAGTAAAATAAATTAACAGTAAAATAAACTTTTGGCAAGGTATAAAGACTGGAAGTCTTATCCTAGTTATCCTTATCAATTATAAAGAGAATTGGATTCTTCTCCCACTTTGTTAACCTCTAACTATGAAGGTAAGTTAAGTGGATAAATTAATTCGAATCCTCAAGTCCTAGTCTTTCCTTGGGAAAGGCTAGAGTTATTGGAATATGAATTAATGAAATGAAGAAATCCAATTTTCAATCAATAATGAGTTCGATAACTCCAGGGTCACCAATTATTTAACTAAAGCCAAAAGGGGAACAGAAAATCCAAATTATTTATATAAAAAAAAGACACAATTCATAGATCTGAAAATACCTCAAATTATATTTAAATAAGAAAATCATCATGAAAGTGGTATAGGCCAATTAGGCAACATAACTAATACAAGCAAGCATTCAAATATCTGAAAAACAAGAAATAAATATAAAGTAAAAGAACATTGAACCTGGGATCGAGAGTTACTCATAAAAGCTAAGAGAAATCCTAAATCCTAAGAAAGAGAGGAGAGAACCTCTCTCAAAACTGGATCTAAATCATCGAAGGTAACAGAAATTCGGAGACTCCCTCAATGGATGCATTCCTCTACTTCATAACCTCTGGTCTATGACTTCTGGACTTGGATTTGGGCCAAAAAGGCTTCAGAATCCGCTATGAGCGTTTTCTGCAATTTTTGGTGCGTGGCCTCTGTCATGCGTCCGCGTGGGTCACGCGGTCACGTCATTCGGAGTTCTCCTTGTCACACGGTCGCGTCGGTCACGTGTCCGCGTCATATGCGATTTGCTCAAGTCGCGCGGTCGCGTCAGTCATGCGGCCGCGTCATTGCCTCTTCGCTTCTGGCACGCGATCGCGTCGTCCATGCAATCGCGTGGATGCCAGTTCCTTCAGAAACTCCATTTTGCGCTTTCCTTCCATTTTTGTATGTTTTCTTTTCCATCCTTTAAGTCATTCCTGCCTTAGAAGATCTGAAACTACTCAACACACTAATCACGGCATCGAATGGAATTAAAGGTGATTAAAATAATTAATTTAAAAGCATAGGAAACATGTTTTTCACATACATCACATAATAAGGAAGGAGAAGTAAAACCATACAATTAATATGAATAAGTGGGTGAAGGATTGAATAAATTACTCAGGTTAAGCATAAAATATATCATAAAATATGGGTTTATCAGGTATTTATAGGGAAAGAGAGGGAGAGTGGCCGGATGGAATTGGGTGGGTTTGGGAGGGAAAGTTTTTGAATTTGGAAAGTGAGGTAGGTGGGGTTTTTGGGGAAGAGGGATGGAGGTGATTGGTGAAGAGAATATAGGGAAGAGGATAGGATTTGATAGGTGAGTGGTATTTTGGGTAGAGTGTTATAGAGATGTGTGAGGGGGAGAGAGAGAGAGGTGGGGTAGGTGAGAATCATGTGGGGTCCATAGATCCTGAGGGGTCAAGGACTTCTCATCCCTGCTCTATTTAGGCGTGCAAAAATGCCCTTATTGTGCAATCCTGGCGTTTAACACCAGACTGCTGCTTGTTTCTGGCGTTAAACGCCACCTTTTATACATTTCCTGGCATTTAAAGCCAAGCTGTTGCTTGTTTCTGGCGTTTAATGTCAGCTTGATTCTCTGTTCTGGCATTAAACGCCAGTTTGGTGCCCATTTCTGGCGTTAAACACCCAGAATGGTGCCTAACTGGGCGTTTAATGCCCATTCTGCTACTCTTACTGGCGTTTAAATGCCAGTAAGCTTATACTCCAGGGTGTGCTGTTTTTAATGCTATTTTTGAATTTGCTTTGATTTTTACAGTTGTTTTTGTGACTCCACATGATCATCAACCTAAAGAAAACATGAAATAACATAGATAAATAAAAATTGGGTTGCCTCCCAATAAGCGCTTCTTTAATGTCAATAGCTTGACAATGGGCTCTCATGGAGCCTCACAGATATTCAGAGCATGGTTAGAGCCTCTCAACACAAAACTTAGAGTTTGGTTATGGCCTCTCAACATCAAACTTAGAGTTTGGATGTGGCCTCCCAACACCAAACTTAGAGTTTGAATGTGGGGGCTTTGTTTGACTCTGTATATTGAGAGAAGCTTTTCATGCTTCCTCTCCATGTGTACAGAAGGAGAACCTTGAGTCTTGAATACAAGGTAGTCCTCATTCAATTGAAGGACCAACTCTCCTCTGTTAACATCAATCACAGCTTTTGCTATGGCTAGGAAAGGTCTGCCAAGTATGATGGATTCATCCTCATCCTTCCCAATGTCTAGGATTATGAAATCAGCAGGGATGTAAAGGCCTTCAACCTTCACTAGCACGTCTTCTACTAGTCCATGAGCCTTTTTCATGGATTTGTCTGCCATTTCTAGTGAGATTCTTGCAGCTTGAACCTCAAAGATTCCTAGTTTCTCCATGACAGAAAGTGGCATAAGGTTTATGCCTGACCCCAAGTCACACAGAGCCTTCTCAAAGGTCATCGTGCCTATGGTACAAGGTATTAAGAACCTTCCAGGATCCTCTTTCTTTTGAGGCAATGTCTGCTTAATCAAGTTATTTAGTTCATTGGTGAGCAAGGGGGTTCACCCACCCAAGTCTCCTTACCAAATAACTTGGCATTCAGCTTCATGATTGCTCCAAGGTACTTAGCAACTTGCTCTTCAGTAATATCTTCATCCTCTTCAGAGGAGGAATAGTCATCAGAGCTCATGAATGGTAGAAGTAGGTTTAATGGAATCTCTATGGTCTCTAGATGAGCCTCAGATTCCTTAGGTTCCTCAATTGGGAACTCCTTTTTGTCCAGAGGACGTCCCATGTGGTCTTCCTTACTGGGATTCACGTCCTCCTCCTCCTTTCTAGGTTCGGCCACACCAAGTAAGGTTATGGCCTTTCACTCTCTTTTTGGATTCTCTTCTGTATTGCTTGAGAGAGTACTAGGAGGAGTTTTAGTGACTCTTTTACTCAGCTAGCCCACTTGTGCCTCCAAATTTATAATGGAGGACTTTGTTTCATTCATGAAACTTAGAGTTGCCTTAGATAGATCAGAGACTATGTTTGCTAAGCTAGAGGGGCTCTGCTCAAAATTCTCTGTCTGTTGCTGAGAGGATGATGGAAAAGGCTTGCTATTGCTAAACCTGTTTCTTCCACCATTATTAAAGCCTTGTTGAGGCTTTTTTTGATCCTTCCATGAGAAATTTGGATGATTTCTCCATGAGGGATTATAGGTGTTTCCATAGGCTTCACCCATGTAATTCACCTCTGCCATTGCAGGGTTCGCAGTATCATAAGCTTCTTCTTCAGAAGATGCTTCTTTAGTACTGTTGGATGCATTTTATAATCCATTCAGATTCTGAGAAATCATATTTACTTGTTGAGTCAATATTTTGTTCTGAGCCAATATGGCATTCAGAGCATCAATTTCAAGAATTCCCTTCCGATGAGGCATCCCATTACTCACAGGATTCCTTTTAGAGGTGTACATGAACTGGTTATTTGCAACCATTTCAATGAGTTCCTGAGCTTCTGCAGGTATTTTCTTCAGGTGAATGGATCCACCTGCAGAATGGTCCAATGACATCTTAGACAATTCAGACAGATCATCATAGAATATATCTAGGATGGTCCATTCTGAGAGCATGTCAGAAGGATACTTTTTAGTCAGTTGCTTGTATCTTTTCCAAGCTTCATAGAGGGATTCACCTTCTTTCTGTCTGAAGGTTTAAACATCCACTCCAAGCTTGCTCAGCTTTTGAGGAGGAAAGAACTTGGCTAAGAAAGTCGTGACCAGCTTATCCCAAGAGTTCAGGCTATCTCTAGGTTGAGAGTCCAACCATATTCTAACTCTGTCTCTTACAGCAAAAGGGAAAAGCATAAGCTTGTAGACCTCGGGATCAACTCCATTGGTCTTAAGAGTATCACAGATATGCAAGAATTCAGTTAAGAACTAAAAAGGATCTTCTGATGGAAGTCCATGAAATTTGTAATTCTGTTGCATCAGAGAAACTAATTGAGGCTTTAGCTCAAATTTGTTTGCTCCAATGGCAGGGATTGAGATGCTTCTTCCATGGAAGTTGGAATTTGGTGCAGTAAAGTCACCAAGCATCTTCCTTGCATTATTGTAAGGTTCGGCCATTACTTCTTTTTCGAGATTCTCTGTAAGGTTTTCTCTGGATTATTGTGCTTTAGCTTCTCTTAGCTTCTTCTTCAGAGTCCTTTCAGGTTCAGGATCTTCTTCAACAAGAATGTCCTTGTCCTTACTCCTGCTCATATGAAAAAGAATAGGACAGAAAAGGAAGAGAAATCCTCTATGTCGCAGTATAGAGATTCCTTTATGTGAGTAGAAGAAGAAAAGAGTAGAAGAATGATGTAGAGAGAAGAGATGAAGAATTCGAACACAGGAAGGAAGAGAGGGTTCGAATTATAAGAAGAAAAGAAGTGTTAGTAAATAAATAAATAGAAAAAGGAGAGAAGGAGAGAATTCGAATTTTAATTTTAAGAAAAGAAAATTATTTTTTTTATTTTAATTTTAAGTTAGAATTCGAAATTAGAGGGAAAAGTAGAGTAAAATTAAAATTTAAAACAATTAGTTAATTAAAAAAAATTTTGAAAAAGAAGTTAATGATTTTCGAAAATTAGAGAGAGAAGAAAGTAGTTAGATGGTTTTGAAAAAGATAAAAATTTGAAAATCAATTTTGAAAAAGATAAGAAGTTAGAAAAAGATTTTTGAAATTGATTTTGAAAAAGATATGATTTGAAAAAGATATGTTTGAAAAGATATGATTGAAAAGATATGATTAAAAAGATATGATTGAAATTTATTTTGAAAAAGATTTGAAACAGAAATTTAGAAAGATTTGATTTTGAAAATTAAAGTTAATGACTTGACTAATAAAAAACTAAAAGATATGATTCTAGAATTTAAAGGTTGAATCTTTCTTAACAAGAAAGTAACAAACTTGAAATTTTTGAATCAATCACATTAATTGTTAGTAAAGTTTTTGAAATGAAATTAAGAAAAAGATGTTTGAAAAACAATTTTTTAAAATTTTTGGAAAACAAAGGAAAAAATTGAAAAAGATTTGATTTTGAAAAGGATTTTGAAAAGATAAATTTTTGAAATTGAAATCTTGACTTGACTAACAAGAAATAACTTATTTTTTTTTTAAATTTGACTAAGTCAACCCAAAGATTTCGAAATTTATGAGTGAAATAAGAAAAAGATATTTTTTGATTTTTTTGAATTTAATGAGGAAAGAGAAAAACCACAAAATGACTCAACACATAAAAATTTTGGATTAAAACAAATGATGAACACCAAGAACACTTTGAATATCAAGATGAATACCAAGAACACTTTTGAATATCATGATGAACATCAAGAACTTATTTTTGAAAAATTTTCAAGAAAAGAAAAACATGTAAGACACCAAACTTAGAAATTTTTAATGCTTAGACACTAACAAACTAAAAATGCATATGAAAAACAAGGTAAGACACAAAACAAGAAAATATGAAGATCAAACAAGAAGACTCATTAAGAACAACTTGAAGATCATAAAGAATGCAATGCATGAATTTTCGAAATTTTTTTTAGAAAAATTAAAACATGCAAGACACCAAACTTAAAAATTGACACTAGACTCAAACAAGAAACACAAAATATTTTTGTTTTTATGATTTTATTAATTTTTTTTTGGATTTTTCAAAAATTATTTTTAGAAAAATGAAAAAGAAGAAAAATTTTGAAAGATTTTTGAAAACTTTTTGAAAATAAAATAATGTTTAAAAGAAGAAGAAAATGACCTAATCATCAACAAGATGAACCGTCAGTTCTCCAAACTCGAACAATCCCCGGCAACGGCGCCAAAAACTTGGTGCATGAAATTGTGATCTCAATGGCACCAACAACTTGGTACGCACAATTGTAATCTCAACTCTTTTTCACAACTTCGCATAACTAACCAGCAAGTGCACTGTGTCGTCCAAGTAATAAACCTTACGTGAGTAAAGGTCGATCCCACAGAGATTGTCAGCTTGAAGCAAGCTATGGTCATCTTGTAAATATCAATCAGGAAGATTCAAATAGTTATGGAGTTCTGATAATTAAAAGATAAAGAAACATAAAATAAAGATAGAGATACTTATGTAATTCATTGGTAGGAATTTCAGATAAGTGTATGGAGATGCGTTATTCCTTCTGAATCTCTGCTTTCCTACTGCCTTCGTCCAATCCTTCATACTCCTTTTTATGGCAAGCTGTATGTAGGGGGATCACCGTTGTCAATGGCTACCGTCCATCCTCTCAGTGAAAATGGTCCAGCTACGGGTTATGTAGGGCTAATCATCTGTCGGTTCTCACTTGTGTCGGAATAAGATCCAATGATCCTTTTGTGTCTATCACTACGCCCAACAATCATGTGTTTGAAGCTCCTCACAGTCATCCCATCCCAGATCCTACTCGGAATACCACAGACAAGGTTTAGACTTTTCGGATCTCAAGAATGTTGCCAATTGATTTTAGCTTATACCACGAAGACTCTGATCTCAATGAATTGAATGCTCTATTGTCAGGAGAGGCAATCAAATGCATGGACCAGGAATCCAAGAGATATGCATTCAAGCTTGTTTTCATGTAGAACGGAAGTGTTTGTCAGGCACGCGTTCATAAGTTGAGAATGGTGATGAACGTGACATAATCATCACATTCATCATGTTCATGTGTGCGAATAGATATCTTAGAACAAGAATAAACATGAATTGAATGAAAAATGGTAGTAATTGCATTAATACTTGAGGAACAGCAAAGCTCCACACCTTAAGCTATGGTGTGTAGAAACTCCACCGTTGAAAATACATAAGTGATGATGATCCAGGCATGGCCGTGAGGCCAGCCCCCAATGTCTAAGGACTAAAAATGATCCAAAGATGTCAAAAGTCCAAAGATATCCAAAATATGTGAGTACAATAGTAAAAAGTTCTATTTATACTAAACTAGTTACTAGGGTTACAGAAATAAGTAAATGATGCAAAAATCCACTTCCGGGCCCACTTGGTGTGTGCTTGGACTGAGCATTGAAGCTTTCGTGTGTAGAGAATTTTCTTGGAGTTAAACGCCATTTTGCAGCCTGTTTTGGGCGTTTAACTCTAGCTTGTAACCTGTTTCTGGCGTTTAACGCCAGAATAGGGCAGAAAGTTGGCGTTTGAACGCCAGTTTGCGTCGTCAAAACTCGGGCAAAGTATGGCCTATTATATATTTCTTGAAAGCCCAGGATGTCTACTTTCCAACGCAATTGAGAGCGCGTCCTTTGGGTTTCTGTAGCTCCAAAAAATCCATTTCGAGTGCAGGGAGGTCAGAATCCAACAGCATCAGCAGTCCTTTTTCAGCCTCTGAATTAGATTTTTGCTCATGTCTCTTAATTTCAGCCAGAAAAACTGATTTGGCTTGTGAACTTTTAAAAAAGTTGGTAAATTCTGTTTTTAGTTAAAACTAATTTTTGACCAAATTTGGCAGGCAATAACTGGGTCCTCAGAGTTGGAAATTTTGTAAAATTTTATTTATCGATCTTTCCAATGATTCAAGAAAGATTGAAAAATGAATTTTGTAGAAAAAGTTATGAAGGTTTGAAATTTCGGCTAAAAAACTGGTTTCTAAAACATATCAGCTTTTTTAAATTCTGATATGTCATGCGAACACAGAAACCATCATGTGTACGTGACTTTATCACTTTTACGCTCATGTGTACGCGCGCAGCTCTCCTGCCCAAATTTCTCGTGTACGCAAAGGTGGTCTGCGTACTCGACTATGCCAATTTTCACACTCATGCGTACGCATGACCACCCTGCTTTGCAAAAACTAAATTTTTAAGTTTTTAATTATTCTTTTAGCCTTCTAAATTTCTATAAACCCCGATAAGAGTTTAGAACTAGTGTAATTAAGGATGGAGGAGTTAGGAACGACACCTAAAGACTTGAGTTAGTGAATTGAAGGAAAATGAACAAAATGTGACGTGATAAATGATGAGGATGAATGTGATAATGAGTGATAATTGATTATGATATTGAAGGATGATGATGAATGAGTTTAATTATTATGGAGGATGAATTGAAATGATTTTGAAGGTGAAATTGATAATGAAATTAATAATGAAAATTATTCTGAATTGAGATATAACTGCCTGGGTAGATGCAATGGCATTGTGCCACTTGCTCCGGGTTATAGTTTGAGTCTCCTGGGTAGATGCAGTGGTTCTCCCCCACTTTCTCCTGGTTAAGAATGATATATGATTTAAGAATTTATCTGAATCCCGAATTTTTCTGGGTAGATGCAGTGCTTCGACCTCACTTGCTCCGGGTTGAGATTTGAGATTCTATTGACCCTTCATCGCAAGATATGACCAGGCACTTTAACTCCCCGGATTCGCCCAATGAGATGAAAATTGATTGATGAATGATTATGAATATATACATAGACTCTTAGGGATGCGCGCTTAGGGACTGTCTAGGGTTCGCTACCATACATGTCAGGTTTGGTTATATAATCGATAGATGAAACTCATCGGCCATAAGGCAGGCATACATCATTTGTATATGTTTGATTTGTTTGTGTTTGCTTAATTGTAATAGTTTGCCTAATTGAATATGTTACATGATTATATGCTAATTGCTTTACTTGAATCTACTTGTGTATTACTTGTTTGCATTATTTATATTTGCACATCTGAAAGATTCCTCATGCTGGTGCAGTTGACGCTAAGGGTTGGTTCTGTTTTGTTTTGGAGAATCGTGGGGAGATGAGAAATGTTGAATTAGAGTAGAATCCCTTATGATAGTTGCCTAATTATGGATTAGTGAGAAACTAGGATGGATATGATGATGTATGGAGTTTAAGATTGCTTAGTGAGCTCCTGTTGCTTTATGCAGTATCTATTTTTCATTTTTACCATATTGCGAACTGATGAGCGGATATTTTATACGCTTTTTGGCATCATTTTCATATAGTTTTTAGTATGTTTTATTTAGTTTTTATTAAATTTTTATAGGTTTTAGTGTTAAATTAACATTTTTGGATTCTACTCTGAATTTTTGTATTTTTGAGCAATTTTATGTATTTTCTGGCTGAAAATCAGGAGTTGGAACAAAAGTCTGATTCAGGAACAGAGAAAGCACTATAGATGCTGTCTAGATCTGACCTCCTTGCACTCAGAAGAGCTTTTCTGGAGCTTTAGAAGTTCAAATGGAGCGTTCTTAACTGCTATGGAAAGATAACTTTCAGAGATTTTCAGCGATTTATAATAGTACATACTTTGCTTCAGATTAGAAGGTCCAAAACTGGCGTCCAACGCCAGCTTCTTGCCCCCTTTTAGGCGTCTAGCGCACAAGGAGCAGAGCCTAGCATCCTAACGCCCAGAGAGGACCCCCTATTCAGCGTACAATGCCCTAGAGGCCTCCTAGCATATGGATCTCATCAAAACTTAGCCCAAACACTCACCAAGTGGGCCCCAAAAGTATATTTTAGCACTAAAAATACTGTTTTACCCTTACTAGTCATTAGTTTAGTATTTAAAGTAGAAGATCACTCTTTGTTAAGGACTTTTGATCTTCAGCCACTTTACACGTTTTTACCATTGTATTTCCTTTTAGTATGAATTTCTAAACCTCCTAGGTTGAAGGGAGGAGCCCTGCTGGGTCCTATGAATTAATAAAAGTATTATTGTTTCTTCTTCGATCTGTGTTTGATTTAATTCTAAGATATATACTCGTTCTTCAACATAGTGAATAGGATGATCAGTGACAATCAGCTCTGTTCATCATACTAGGACAGCGTGCCTGACAATCACCCGTGTCTACTTGGGTTCATGTGAATACGTGATTGGAAAGCGCGAACCGCTAGCTTGATTATACATCTCTCATACGACTAATCTATGAATTCGTTGGAGACTTCTCGAGACACCAGTTCAGCCAATTTTTGGGGAGATTTGGGTCTTTGTGGTATATGCTAGAACCCAAAGAAACAATATTCTCTGATCCAGAAGATTCGACATTGTCTGTGGCATTTTGAGTAGGATCGCCAAGAGAATGAACTACTAGAGCTTCACCCTCGTTCAGATTGAATGACCACAGCCAATGGCGTTTGATCTGAAATAGGGGAGATTGATGACCACAGCCCATGGCATCGACCACATAGATCCTGCCATGGAAGAAATCACCCACAAGCAAAGAAGACAGTAATACCAGAGTTAATTCAGAAAGACAAAGCAACTCCAATCCTTAACCATATTCCTATTACTGGTTATATTTAATTCACAAAATACTTTATACCCTTCTCTCATATTTCCTTTAATACAATTCCATATCCAACAACTCTTGATTTTACCTGACTAAGACCTGCAAGATAACCATAACTTGCTTCAAACCACAATCCTCGTGGGATCGACCCTGACTCGCTCAAGTATTACTTGGATGACCCAGTGCACTTGCTGGTATAGTTGTACAAAAGTGTTGGGATTCGTGCACCAGGAACCCATAAGTTGGGGTTCTCATTCTGTATATATATCTCTTGCTTTTCAGATACAGGTCCTGGTTCTCTAGAGTGAGCTATGATTCATTTGGGAAATGGCAAAGTTTACTGGACTCTTGTTTTACATTTTGTTAGAATCTGTCCTCATTTATTTTGAAAAACTTATATGTATGTATTTTCATTTTGGAAACTTGTCTATAGAGGTCTTGATGTATATTTTGGGAGAGATAGGAAATGTTGTTGTCAACTGATTTTTATTACTGTAACCCTACTTGACCTAAACTTCGTAGGTCGTGACTAGTGGCTATTATACTTATGTTTATATATATCTTGCATTTACTTTATTCTTCCTTATTGTTTTATTTTATTTCTGCTTTTTGATCACGCTTTATTCTTTTTCATCGATACATGAGTGTTTCCATTTGCAAATTTTTGTTTTACTCCTTTTCAACCTCCTCGTTTAATAATTCCTTTCAATTATATATGTATTATGACTCGAGTATAAAGATTTGAATATTAGGGTGTTACACATCTTATGCGTGTATGCCTGACTTGGCCAGATAAGGGTTGTGCGTACGCATGTCATGCGTGTACGCACGAGTGTGGCTGTAGGCTAGAACGCGTGTACGCATGTCATGCACATACACATGAGTGAACTTTGTTGTCCCACGACAATTTTTTGGCATTCCATGCCTAGTACTAGTAGAAATCCATTTTTCACTAATTTTTTATGTAGCCCTCCTGTAGCAAGGCATTGGTGTGCTATTGGACAGCTACCAAGGTCCTCTCATTTTTTTCATCCAACCTAACTTCACTCTTAATTAATTCTGCATGGTTTTTGCATGATGTATCTCTTTCATTTCATGGTTAATCTGTATCAGCTTTGTACTAACTTTTGGTTGAGTTTAACATTGAATAATATGCATCAATTTAGTTTATAGTTAGTGGTTAAGGTTTTTGGTATTTAGTTGTTTTCGTTAGTTGTGGTAGTTAACTTCTGTTTACTTTTGTATGCATGGTATTGTATGATGTTACATGGTTCATTTCCTGCAATACATGGTACCCATTGAGCTTGATTTATGCTTAATTTGCACCCATTTCTTTGCTCATGGATGTCACTGAATTGCATCAATTTTATTGTTATAGTTAGTTTGTTGACTTTATTAATTAGTTTTCATTTCTTTGTTTTGTAATGGGTGTTTCACCTTATTTGCTAATAAAATTGTTAGTAGTTTCTTTATTTGTTTAGCATATATGTCCCGTGTTTGATTAGTTTTATGCATGCTTATATAAAGTTTAGTTAGGAATAATTATCTCATTATTCTATTTGTTTTGAAGTTGGCTTGTCATTATTCGTTTTTGAATTTGAGTGTATTTTCTCTCTCACATTTGTTTGAATTTTGTAGGTACTTATGTCATGTATAGGGACTCTCTAGAGCATTCCTATTACTCTGGTTGTTTGATTTGAATAACCTACTGCATCACTTATTTGCTTTCACTAGAGAATCATGATTATTCTAATTTTATCACCACTATGTTTCTTGTTGTTTGAAGATAAGCAACTATTTTAAGTTTGGTGTGGAGGCTATGTAGAACATAGCCTAGAAGGACAAAAAGATGGTAACTCTATTTTGAGCTTTATGTCACCCTATTTTTTAAATTGCTTGCACCCAAATATCTTTAAGTATACAACAAAGAGTTTTTGAAAGGAAAAAGTTGAAGAAGTTTTTAAAATTTAAGGCAAGTAGAAATTAAGAGAAGTGGAGGTTCTGATAGTATGATTGTGTAATGAGGCTTCATGCTTGTAAAAACTTGCATGGGAGCTCTAAGACATGGAATGAAGTTTAGAGAAGTATTATGAAGGTTTTCAAAAATCTATATAACAAAAAAGCAGTAATAAAAGAAAAGAGAAATAAAAAAAAATAAAGAACAATGCCTAAGGCTCTAAACATCAATTACTAGGAAGATTAAGAAAGAAACAAGAACTCAAAGAGTTATTGTCCTAGTTAAATGCTTGTGGTGAACTTGTGTCAAAGAGAGAGGCTTGAGCAAGTAAATCCTAAGGGGTGCTTCAACACCAATACCTTGAACCAATTAGTTTGGGAGTGTTGATTGAAAACTTATTTTAAAAGCAGCTTTGAGACAGAATACTTAAAGTCAAGGCCAAAGTGCAAAAAGAATTGAGAAAAGAAAACAATGATGCAAGAAAATGAATGTTGCTTCAAGGTGACAATCTATATAGAGACTTCAATAATATCATCTGAATAAAATTCCTAAGTTTTAAGATTTCCAAATGTAAGGACTAATAAGCACTGGAATCCTTGCATGAGCATATAATTTGGAATTCACCCCACTATCATTTAATCACTTCATCCACTAAGACATCCCAAGTAATTCTTCAATCCATTCGGTTCAAGAGAATCCTTTATGCATAGTTTTTTTCTTGCTTGGGGACAAGCAAGATTTTAAGTTTGGTGTTTGATGCACGAGCATCTTTAGTTATTTTTAGTTGTTATTTCTTTAATTAAAGGTAATTATCTATTATTTTTATTAAGATTTTCATGCTTTTAATCAATATTTCTTGGAGTTTCTTTCTTTGAATAAAGTTAGAGATTTTCTTTACTTTAATTGAGACTTTTTGGTGCTTTGATCAATGCCTCTTGGAGTTGCTTTGTACTTTCAAGTGTAGGAAATGATCGAAAGATCCTAGGCAAGAACAAAGGAGGAGATAGAGAAAATAAGAATCAAAAGAACAAAGGAGGAAGCTTCGGACACATTTTGAAGCCCATGGCCATGTTTTGGAAGCCTTAGGACACACTTTGAAGACTAAAAGCAACAAATTTGAGCCTGAGATTATTTGTCATCCAATGTGGTGAAAGTGGCATTGATAAACCTCATTTTTAGGGTTTATCTTGTGTTAGATTTAGAGCATTTTATCAACCTTTTGTCACATTTAGCCAAGGAATTAGCATGGCTTTGTAATCTCTCTCGTGTTTGTTCTTAAATGTAAAAACATGCTTTTTAAGCCTTTAATTGATGAATTTTGATTCCTCCTTAATTCTACAAGATGCCTTGATGTGTTTGCTAGTAATCTCAGGCTGAAATAGGCTAGGCATGGATCAAAGGAGCAAGGAAGGAAGCATGCAAGTGGAGAGAAGCACAAAAAGCCAAAGAATTGATCTCGGCCAAGGACGCGCATGCGCACAAGGCGCTCGCGCGCACATCGCAAAATTGGCCAGGGACGCGTACGCGTATCGTGCGTGCACACGTCGCAGTCCGCACGTGATTTCATTAAAGCAACTCGTGCCTGGCGATTTTGGAGGGTTTCTGAACCCATTTTGAGCTGGAATTTTGGCAAGAAAAGACTAAAAGGACCAAGGATTGAAGGGGAGATCATCTAGGAATCATTAGTTAGGAAGTTAGCCTTTTAGTTAGTTTCTAGAGAGAGAAGCTCTCACTTCTCTCTAGAATTAGGATTAGGTTTAGGTTAATCTCTCCTCTTAGATCTAGATTTAATTCATGATTTGATTCACTATTCCTTTATCAATTCTTACTCCTTCTATTCTTCCTCTTTCTAGTTTTGTACTTTAATCCTTGTAATTCTTCACTTTGTTGTGGATCTATTTTTGTTCTTTTGTTTTCTTTTAATAATGCAATTTGAAGTAATTCATGATAATTGTGATTTTCTTGATTATTGTTGTTAATTCTTTGCATTCAATTGTTGTTAGAATTCATTCTTGTTGTGATTTACTATACTTTTCTTTTGTATCTTCCAAGTGTTTGATGAAATGCTTGGAAGGATGTTAGAGTAGAATTTTATGTTCTTGGCTTGGGAAGGTAACTTGGGAACTCTTGAGTTACTAATATCCAAGTGATTGATAGTTGATAGCCATTGACTCTAGCCTTCATTAATCCAATTAGTGGAAAGCTAGGATTTATGGATTTTGATTGATATAACTCACTTGACTTTCCTTTGCTACTTGCTAGAGGATGACTTAGTGGGATTGATCCTTGCAACTATCATAATTGTGGCTAGTGATAATGATAGAGATCCTTGACCACCAACCTTTGCCAAGATTGTTTTGTAAATAAAATTTTATTTCCATTTACTATTCATGTTTCTCACCTAAAACCCAAAATAAACAAGTCCGTAACCAGTAACAAGAACACTACCCTGCAAGTCCTTTGAGAGACGACCCGAGGTTTAAATACTTCGGTTTATAGATTTTAGGGGTTTGTACTAGTGACAAACAAATTTTTGTATGAAAGGATTATTGTTTGTTGAGTTAAGAAATTAACCAAATTAATTAGTGATGAGAAACATTATATTTGGGCAAAATAAATAATTAGTGTTGATTAATTATAATTACTTATTACTAATTACTTATTGTTGCAGGCCAAATTCAACAGCCCAAATCGAATGAAAAGCAATCAGCAAGACTGGTGGGCTGGTCAAACAAACAAAGCCCAAAAGAAACAAAGCCAAAATCAAACGGGTTGCTTAATGGACGTCCGATCCAAGCTCGAGTTGATTTCATTTCCCTCCAAACTTGATCTCACATCACAAGCAACATTCTTCTCCTCTCTGACCAAGTGAAATCACAAATTCAGAAAAGTGAGAAAGAGAAAGAGAAAGCTTTTTCTATAAGCTTATCACCAAAGAAGCAAGAAAGAGAAAGATTAAGCTTGAAAGGCAGATATCAAATCATCCAGTTCAAACCAAATCAAGCTTAGGTTAAAGGTAACCCATTTCCTCTTGCATGCATCAGATCTTCTTCTCTTCTTCCCAACTCTCTGCTCTATCCAAAATGGGATAGAAAGGAAAGTTGGTTTCTGTTCTTCTTTGCTGTGTATCCACAGTCTTAAACTTAACTTGGGGACCAAGTTAATTTTCAAGGGCTAAGATTAAGTTGACCATTGGAAGATTTCTATGGTTGCTATTTTATGGCTTTTGGTCAAGATGAGGAAGTAAGAATGAGAGTTTCTACTCTGGGGATTAAAGTGAAAAAGTGAATCTGTTGGTTGGTGAAGCTCAAGGCTCAACGTGTTGACCTTTGAAGAAGAACCAAGGAACATACAAGGAGATAAAAAGAAGCTTACTGTTCATTCAGAAGGCAAGGAGAGATAACCAGAATATTGAGGTTTTGTTCTGAGAAGTGTTCTTTGAGAGAGTTCAACTAACTGGACAGTGTAACCTAATCAAAGGTGCATTCCGCCAGTAAGAAGAACTGAATCAGAGGCTTGCTAATCTGGTTTTCGCATAGCACAAAGGCTGTTGATGAAGTCAATCTCCTTCATGTTTTACTGATTGTAATGTACTTTTCTAAGTTTATCTTTCTATAATTTCTTGTGAGAAAAGGCATCATGATAAAGCTCAAGTAAAAGCCATGAGTGGAAAAAGGCTGAGTGATACACTTGAGAGAAAAGCCTAGAGTTATTCTTTGATTTCTTTAGGTTGGTTAAGTATTTTGTATCATGTACCTGTTTGGTATCCCTTTCTTAGTTGGGTTAGCACTAAGAGTGAATAGTTAGGTGTTAGCATAGCCAATGTCAAGTTAGGTTAGAACTTGAGTGTGAAATTGGTGTATGTAATACTTTTAACTATAGTGGAAATTCCTCCATTGTTATGGAGGAGACTGGACGTAGGTTGCATAGCACAAGGCAACCGAACCAGGATATATACTGGTGTTAGCTTTTCTCTTCTCTACCGTGTTCTGTTTTTCTGATATTCATGAGACAAAAATAAATTGTCTCATAAATTTCTGCTGCTGAGTACAAACAGAATCAGATTTGAAAGTTTTGTTTAAAAAGGGTTATAACAGCTACGAAAAGGAAGGCATAGATTCAACCCCCCTTCTCTAAGCCTACCACAACCTTCAATTGGTATCAAGAGCTAAGGTCTCAAGAATCAAGCTTAACTGCTTGGAGCAAAGATCCAATGGTGAACAACTTGGGCACAACCACTGTTGCCTACACTCTCACTGAAGGCCAATCAAACAACCGGCCACCTTTCTTCAACGGGAAGAACTACTCCTATTGGAAAGAAAGGATAAAGATCTTCATCTAATCCATTGACTACAACATATGGAAGATTGTTGTGAGCGGTCCCAAGATCCCAATAAAAATAAGTGCGGATGGAGTGGTGACTCCAAAAGAAGAAGCTGAGTGGAACGAAGATGGCAAGAAGAAGATAGAGCTGAATGCTAAAGCAATCAACCTTCTTCACTGTGCTATCAGCTTTGAAGAGTACCGAAAGGTATCTAGATGCAAGACAGCCAAAGAAATCTGGGAAAAACTCTAGGTTACACACGAAGGCACTAAACAAGTCAAAGAAACGAGGATTGATATGCTGCAAAAAGAGTACGAGATGTTCAGCATGAAGGATGGAGAAAGCATTGATGAAGCGTTTGAGAGATTCTCAATCATAATCAACAACCTTGATGTTATGGGTACAAACTATGCAGAACAAACCTTGGTGAGAAAACTCCTTAGAAGCCTCACAAAAGAATGGGAAAACACTGCCGCTATCCTAACCAAGAGCAACAACATAAGTCCCATAACCTATGATAAGATGAGAGGAAAACTCCTTGCTTATGAAGCCACACACACAAACATAGACTCAAAGAAAAAGGGAATAGCCCTCAAGTCACAGATAGAACCGAAAGAGAGTGAGTCTAGTGATGGTATTTCAGATGATGAGCTTTTGTTTTTTGCTAGGAGATTTAGAAGGATGATGAAGAACAAGGGCAAATACAAGTGTTCAAGTTCAAAGGACCACAAGTTCGACCTGAGCAAGGTGACGTGCCATAACTGCAAGGAGGCTGGACACTTCAAGCTAAATTGTCCAAAGCTCAAGAAGGAGGACAAAGAAAAGAAGGAAAGGAAGAGAGTACTCATGGCAGCTTGGGAAGATCTTGAGAATGACTCAAATGAAGAAGAAAAATCTGAAGGTGTAGACAAAGATTGTTTCATGGCTGGAAACAACAATCTTGATGAGGTAAATTACTATGATTGAACCATAGATGATTTTCATGCTATTATTGATGATCTCACCTTAAATACATCAAAACTACTAGATAAATACAATGAGTGCAGATCTGAAAGAGATGTGTTAAGAGCTGAAAATGATTTTTTAAAAGAAAAAGTGAAGGAAACTGAATGTGCTTTGGACATCATTGAAGAAAATAGATTTCTAAAATCTGAACTTGAAAAATTAAAAGGAAAGCACATTGTGGATTCTTCTCATGAGTTAATTGCTGAAAATGAAAGATTAAATGACATGATTAAAAGGCTGAATGGTGACTTAGCAAAATTTGCTCAAGGTTCAAGTAACTTGGACAAATTACTTGCAAGTCAAAGACCATTGTTTGAAAAATCTGGTTTAGGCTACATAGCCAAGGAAGATACAATTTCCAATATTTCCTCTATAAAGTTTGTGGCTTCTTCATCAAATACAAAAAATACATCTAACAAATCTGGTATTTGATATGTTTCAACTCTTGAAGAAAAATGCGATGAAGTATACACAAGTGAAACTGAGCCTTCACCAAGAACTGGTCCAAGCTCAAACCGGCCAAGTTTGGGTTACATTTCGAAAAATGAGGCTGCTTTCAAGAAACCAATTTTCTACAACAAAACCTCATTTTCGAAAAATCCAAAAAGTTTCAAAAATTCTGGTGAAAATATTTTTGCAAAGAGGAATAATTATAACAAAAATCAGTTTGTCAAAAGAAATCCATCTCCTCCAAAAACTAGAAAATTTCAACCATTTAATCAATTCAAGCAATATAACTCACCTCAATTTCAGTAACACACATAAAAAAATCATTGTGTTAATTGCAAGAAATTTGGTCACTCATATGCACAATGCTTCATTGAAAAGAGAGTTGTAGGAAACAAAGTTTACAATGTTGTTTGTGATTTCAATGCACTTGGGCAACCAAGATGGATTAACTTCAAAGGATCCAAATTAATTTGGATACCTAAGGCTACTTGAAACTCTTCATGCAGATTTGCTTAGCATCCAAGAACAAAAAGAACATGTGGTACATGGATAGTGGATGTTCAAGGCACATGACTGGAAGGTCGACCTACTTCATCGAACTAAACAAGTATGATGGAGGTTTTGTGACCTTTAGAGATGATGGTAAAGGTAAAATCATTGCTATTGGAAAAGTAGGTAATGAGCAATCAACTTTCATTGATGAGGTACTTTTAGTATGTGGTTTGAAGCATAATCTTTTGAGTATAAGTCAGCTGTATGATTTAGGATTTTTAGTGACTTTCAAAAGATCTGAATGCTATGTTGTGAATGAAAAGACAAATTAAGTGATGTTTGTTGCCAAGCATTTTAATAATATGTATGGACTTACTCTTGATGAACTGAATGATCAAAATGTAGCTTGTCTTCACTCTAAAGAATCGGAAAAGTGGCTATGGCATAAGAGATTAGGCCATGCAAGTATGTTTCAAATAAACAAACTTGTAAAGAAAAAATTAGTAAGAGGTCTTCCGTTGATAAAGTTTGACAAAGACATCACTTGTGATGCTTGCCAAATGGAAAAACAAACAAAAAATTCTTTTAAACCAAAGGAAGACATCTCTACTAAAAGACCACTTGAATTGCTACACATTGATTTATTTGGTCCAACAAGAACTCAAAGCCTAGGTGGTAAACATTATGGTTTAGTAATTGTGGATGACTATACTAGGTTTGGTTGGGTTTTATTTCTTGCACACAAAAATGAATCCTTTTCGACCTTTGAACGTTTTTGTAAGAAAATTCAAAATGAAAAGGATTTGAAAATCTCTTCTATAAGAAGTGATCATGGAACTGAGTTTGAAAATAATTTATTTGAATCCTTTTGTGAGAAATTTGGAATATCTCACAACTTCTCTTGTCCAAGGACACCACAACAAAATGGTGTGGTGGAAAGGAGAAATAGAAGCATACAAAAGATGACAAGAGCTATGCTTTGTGAGAGCAATGTTCCAAAATTCCTTTAGGCTGAAGCGGTTAACACGGTTTGCCACATTTTGAATAGAACAATCATAAGAAAATTTTTGAAGAAAACCCCTTATGAACTTTGGAAAGGCTACTGATGAGCGGATAATTTATACGCTTTTTGGCATTGTTTTTAGGTAGTTTTTAGTAGGATCTAGCTACTCTTAGAGATGTTTTCATTAGTTTTTATGCTAAATTCACATTTCTGGACTTTACTATGAGTTTATGTGTTTTTCTGTGATTTCAGGTATTTTCTGGCTAAAATTGAGGGACCTGAGCAAAACTCTGATAGAAGGCTGACAAAGGACTGCTGATGCTGTTGGATTCTGTCCTCCCCGCACTCGAGATATATTGGAGCTACAGAACTTCAAATGTCGCGCTCTTAACAGCGTTGGAAAGTAGACATCTAGAGCTTTCCAGCAATATATAATAGTCCATACTTTGTTCGAATTTAGATGATGCAAACGCCAGTTCCATGCTGCATTCTGGAGTAAAATGCCAGAAACACGTCACAAACCAGAGTTAAACGCCAAAAACACGTTACAACTTGGCGTTTAACTCCAAGAGAAGCCTCTGCACGTGTAAAGCTCAAGCTCAGCCCAAGCACACACCAAGTGGGCCCCGGAAGTGGATTTCTGCATCAATTACTTATTTCTATAAACCCTAGTAACTAGTTTAGTATAAATAGAACTTTTTACTATTATACTAGGTGTCTTTGACTGTCTAGTCTTTTGACCATTCGGTCTTTTGATCATTCATGGGAACTGGCCATTCGGCCATGTCTGGACCATCACTTATGTATTTTCAACGGTGGAGTTTCTATACACCATAGATCAAGGGTGTGGAGCTCTGCTGTACCTTGAGTTTTAATGCAATTACTACTATTTTCTATTCAATTCAGCTTATTCTTGTTCTAAGATATTCGTTGCACTTCAACATGATAAATGTGATGATCCGTGACACTCATCATCATTCTCACCTATGAAGACAACCACTTCCGTTCTACCTTAGAACGAGCGAGTATCTCTTAGATTCCTTAATCAGAATCTTCGTGGTATAAGCTAGAACCCTTTGGCGGCCATTCTTGAGAATTCGGAAAGTCTAAACCTTATCTGTGGTATTCCGAGTAGGATTCAAGGATTGAATGACTGTGACGAGCTTCAAACTCGCGATTGTTGGGCATAGTGACAGACGTAAAAGAATCAATGCATTCTATTCCGACATGATCGAGAACCGACAGATGATTAGCCGTGCTGTGACAGATCATTTAGACCATTTTCACTGAGAGGATGGGATGTAGCCATTGACAACGGTGATGCCCTACATACAGCTTGTCATGGAAAGGAGTATGAAGGATTGAAGGAAGGCAGTAGGAAAACAGAGATTCAACAGGGACAAAGCATCTCCACACACTTATCTGAAATTCCCACCAATGATTTACATAAGTATCTCTATCTTTATTTTATGCTTTATTTATTATTTATCTCGAAACCTTTATAACCGTTTGAATCCGCCTAACTGAGATTTACAAGATGACCATAGCCTGCTTCATACCAACAATCTCCGTGGGATCGACCCTTACTCACGTAAGGTATTACTTGGACGACCCATTGCACTTGCTGGTTAGTTGTGCGAAGTTGTGACAAAGTGTGATTCACGTTTGAGAGCACTACCAAGTTTTTGGCGCCATTGTTGATGATCACAATTTCGTGCACCAAGTTTTTGGCGCCATTGCCGGGGATTGTTCGAGTTTGGACAACTGACGGTTCATCTTGTTGCTCAGATTAGGTAATTTTTCTTTATGTTGTTTTCAAAAAGTTTTCAAAAAAAAATTTTCAAAAAAATTTTATTTCTTTGTTTTTGTTTTTCTAAAAATAATTTTCGAAAAAAATACAAAAAAATTATAAAATCATAAAAATAAAAAAATATTTTGTGTTTCTTGTTTGAGTTTGGTGTCAATTTTTAAGTTTAGTGTCAATTGCATGTCTTTAAAAATTTGTGCATATTTCGAAAACTCATGCATGGTGTTCTTCATGATCTTCAAGTTGTTCTTGGTAAGTCTTCTTGGTTGATCTTGATATTTTCTTGTTTTGTGTTTTTTGTTGTTGTTCATATGGATTTTTGCATTCATAATGTCTAAGCATGAAAAATGTCTAAGTTTGGTGTCTTGCATGTTTTCTTTTCTTGAAACTTTTTCAAAAATAGTCTTGATGTTTATCTTGATCTTCAAAGTGTTCTTGGTGTTCATCTTGACATTCATAGTGTTCTTGCATGCATCATGTGTTTTGATCCAACATTTTCAGGTTTTGGGTCATTTTTATGTTTTTCTTTCTCATCATTGAAAATTCAAAAATAAAAAAAATATCTTTCCCTTATTTCTCTCATAAAATTCGAAAACTTGAGTTGACTTAGTCAAAAATTTTTAAAACTTAGCTATTTCTTATAAGTCAAGTCAAATTTTCAATTTTTTAAAAAAAAAGAAAAAAAATCCTATCCTTTCAAAATCTTTTTCAAAAATCAAATCATTTTCATTTTTCTTTTATGATTTTCGAAAATTTAAAATTATTTTTCAAAATCTTTTTCTTATCCTTTTTTCATAATTTTCGAAAACTTTACTAACAATTAATGTGATTGATTCAAAAATTTGAAGTTTGTTACTTTCTTGTTAAGAAAGGTTCAATCTTTAAATTCTAGAATCATATCTTTTAGTTTCTTCTTAGTCAAGTAATCAATTTTAATTTTAAAAAAATCAATTTTTTTTCAAAATATCTTTTTCAATCATATCTTTTTAAAATATCTTTTTCAAATCATATCTTTTTCAAAAATTTGATTTCAAAAATCTTTTCTAACTTCTTATCTTTTCAAAATTGATTTTCAAATCTTTTTCAACTAACTAATTGACTTTTTATTTGTTTCTTATCTTTTTCAAAACCACCTAACTATTTTTCTCTCTCTAATTTTCGAAAATTACCTCCCTCTTTTTCAAAATTTTCTTAATTAACTAATCGTTTCAAATTTTAATTTTAATTTTAATTATTCTCTTAATTTTCGAAAATCACTAATTTTTCAAAAAAATAATTTTCGAATTCTCTCTCATCTTCTTTTATCTATTTATTCATCTACTAACACCTCTCTTCTACTCAAGAATTCGAACTTACTCTTCCCCCTTGTGTTTGGATTCTCACCTTTTTCTTCTTTTATTCTTTTCTTCTTCTACTAACATAAAGGAATCTCTATACTGTGACATAGAGGATTCCTCTTCTTTTTCTGTTCTCTTTTTTTTCATATGAGCAGGAGCAAGGATAAGAATATTCTTGTTGAAGCAGATCCTGAACCTGAAAGGACTCTGAAGAGGAAACTAAGAGAAGCTAAATTACAACAATCCAAAGACAACCTTGCAGAAATTTTCGAAAAGGAAGAAGAGATGGCAGCTGAAAATAATAATGCAAGGAGGATGCTTGGTGACTACACTACACATACTTCCAAATTTGATGGAAGAAGCATCTCAATCCCTTCCATTGGAGCAAATAATTTTGAGCTGAAACCTCAACTAGTTGCTCTAATGCAACAGAACTACAAGTTTCATGGACATCCATCAGAAGATCCCTATCAGTTTTTAATTGAATTCTTGCAGATCTGTGAGACTCTTAAGACTAATAGAGTAGATCCTGAAGTCTACAGGCTCATGCTTTTCCCTTTTACTGTAAGAGACAAAGCTAGAACATGGTTGGGCTCTCAACCTAAAGATAGCCTGGACTCTTGGGATAAGCTGGTCACGGCCTTCTTGGCTAAGTTCTTTCCTTCTCAAAAGCTGAGAAAGCTTAGAGTGGATGTTCAGACTTTCAAACAAAAAGATGGTGAATCCCTCTATGAAGCTTGGGAAAGATACAAACAGATGACCAAAAGGTGTCCTTCTGACATGCTTTCAGAGTGGACCATTTTGGATATATTCTATTATGGTCTATCTGAGTTCTCTAAGATGTCACTGAACCATTCTGCAGGTGGATCTATTCACCTAAAGAAAACGCCTGCAGAAGCTCAAGAACTCATTGACATAGTTGCAAATAACCAATTCATGTACACTTCTGAGAGGAATTCTGTGAGTAATGGGACGCCTCAGAAGAAGGAAGTTCTTGAAATTGATGCTCTGAATGCCATATTGGCTCAAAACAAAATGTTGACTCAACAAGTCAACATAATTTTTCAAAGTCTGAATGGATGGCAAAATGCATCCAACAGTACTAAAGAGGCATCTTCTGAAGAAGAAGCTTATGATCCTGAGAACCCTACAATGGCAGAGGTAAATTACATGGGTGAACCTTATGGAAGCACCTATAATTCCTCATGGAGAAATCATCCAAATTTCTCATGGAAGGATCAACAAAAGCCTCAACAAGGCTTTAATAATGGTGGAAGAAACAGGCTTAGCAATAGCAAGCCTTTTCCATCATTTTCTCAACAACAGACAGAGAATTCTGAGCAGAGCCCCTTTAGCTTAGCAAACATAGTCTCTGATCTGTCTAAGGCTACTTTAAGTTTCATGAGTGAAACAAGGTCCTCCATTAGAAATTTGGAGGCACAAGTGGGCCAGCTGAGTAAGAAAATCACTGAAACTCCTCCTAGTACTCTCCCAAGCAATACAGAAGAGAATCCAAAAAGAGAGTGCAAGGCCATTGATATAATTAAAATGGCTGAATACAAGGAGGAAGGGGAGGACGTGAATCCCAATGAGAAAGACCTCATGGGACGTCTCCCAGACAGAAAGGAGTTCCCTATTGAGGACCTAAAGGAATTTGAGGCTCATATAGAGACCATAGAGATTCCATTAAACCTCCTTCTGCCATTCATGAGCTCTGAGAACTATTCTTCCTCTGAAGAGGATGAAGATGTAACTGGAGAGCAAGTTGCTCAATATCTAGGAGCTATCATGAAGCTGAATGCCAAGTTGTTTGGTAATGAGACTTGGGAATATGTACTTCCCTTACTTATTAGTGAACTAGATAGATGGGTTCAACAAACTTTACCTCAAAAGAAACAAGATCCTGGTAAATTCTTAATACCCTGTACCATGGGCACCGTGACCTTTGAGAAAGCTCTGTGTGACCTGGGGTCAGGTATAAATCTTATGCCACTCTCTGTAATGGAGAAACTGGGAATCTGTGAGGTACAAACTGTCACTTTCTCATTAGAGATGGCAGACAAGTCAATAAGACAAGCTTATGGAATGGTAGAGGACGTGTTAGTGAAGGTTAAAGGCCTTTACATCCCTGCTGATTTCATAATCTTAGACACTAGGAAGGAAGAGGATGAATGCATCATCCTTGGAAGACCCTTCCTAGCCACAGCAGGAGCTGTGATTGATGTTAACAGAGGAGAATTAGTCCTTCAATTGAATAGGGACTACCTTGTGTTTAAGGCCCAAGGGTATCCCTCTGTAAACATGAAAAAAAGGCACGATAAGCTTCTCTTAATACAGAGTCAAACAAAGCCCCCACAATCAAACTCTAAGTTTGGTGTTGGGAGGCCACAACCAAACTCTAAGTTTGGTGTTGAACCCCCACATTCAAACTCTAAGTTTGATGTTGGGAGGTTCCAACAATGCTCTGAACATAAGTGAAGCTCCATGAGAGCTCACTCTCAAGCTATTGACATTAAAGAAGTGCTTATTGGGAGGAAACCCAATTTTTATTTATCTATATTTTTTATTGTTCTTTTGTGTCTTATTAGGTTCATGATCATATGGAGTCACAAAACAAATACTAAAATTAAAAACAGAATAAAAAATAGCAGAAGAAATAGCACACCCTTGAGGAAGAGCTTACTGGCGTTTAAACGCCAGTAAGGAGCATCTGGCTGGCGTTCAACACCAGAACAGAGCATGAATCTGGCGTTAAATGCCAGAAACAAGCATGGAACTGGTGTTCAACGCCAGAAACATGCTGCAGACTGGCGTTGAATGCCCAAAACAACAAGCATCAATCTGGCGTTAAACGCCAGGATTGCATGCAGAGGGCGTTTTACACACCTAATTGGTGCAGGGATGATAAATCCTTGACACCTCAGGATCTGTGGACCCCACAGGATCACCTCAGGATCTGTGGACCTCACAGGATCCCAACCTACCTCAACTCACATTCTCTCTTCTTCACACAATCCAATAACACTCTTTCCCAAACACCCTTCACCAATCACCTCAATCTCTCTTCCCCATCACCTCTTCACCACTCACATCCATCCTCTCTTCCCCATAAACCCCACCTACCTTCAAAATTCAAAATCTCTTTCCCACCCAAACCCACCCAAAATGACCGAACCCCATTCCCTCTCCCTCCACTATATAAACCCCTCCATCCTACTTCATTGTCACACAACACAACCCTCTCTTCTCCCCCATGGCTGAAACCCACACATATCTCCCTTTCCTCCATATCTTCTTCTTCTTCTTCTATTCTTTCTTCTCTTGCTCGAGGATGAGCAACATTCTAAGTTTGGTGTGGTAAAAGCATAGCTTTTTTGTTTTTCCATAACCATTGATGGTACCTAAGGCCGGAGAGACCTCGAGAAAGAGGAAAGAGAAGACAAAAGCTTTCACCTCTAAGTCATGGGAGATGGAGAGATTCATCTCAAGGGTCCTGATACGCGAAAATTAATATTTCACGTACAACCGGCAAGTATACCGGGTCGTATCAAGTAATAAAACTCACTAAGAGTGAGGTCGATCCCACGGAGATTGCTAGATTAATCAACTTTAGTTAAATGGTAATTTTAGTCAAGCAAACATGGTTTTGAATTCATGAGATTTGATTTTTTGAATGTAATTGCGGGAAGTTAAATGACAAGGAATTTAAAGAACTAGAATAGAGAAAGAAGATGAAAGTAAATAACTGAAATTTAAAGTGCAAGAAACTTAAATGACATGAAAAATAAATTGCAAGAAAGTAAAGATTGCAGAATTTTAAAGAGCAGAAAAGTAAATTGCAAGGAATAGAAAACAGAGTATGAGTGATGGAAAGATAACTTGCAAGAAAATAGAAGGGAATTGGGTAATGGGTATTCAAGAAACTAAAGAATAAAAGAGATGAGAATTAATGATGGAAAGATCATTAGGGATCAGAGATGTAAATTATCATGAATTAAATTTGCTCAACTCCTTCTCAATCATGGGTGTAGATCCATGGCGGATTGTGAATAATTGAATTCCAATCTCTTGGCTATTCAATTTCTCTCAACACAATCAATTGCCACTCTCGTTATCTAATTGGTCATGAGAAGAGGTGAAGTTCAATTTCTAATCCAAAGCCACACAACTTCCAAGATCTCAACTAAGGGAGGTTACATCTCACATACCAACCCAAAGTATATTGATCAAAGAAATTGTGAAAGGAGAACTCTAAACTGAATTATATGGATTCTTTCTCAAGTTCACCATAAAATTCATGTAGATTCAATCCTTCTCTCGAATGTAATTGAATCTGTGAAGAACAAGAGTTTCCTCTTGGATGAACCACTTGAATTGAGAAGGAAAAGATTAGTTGTTAACCCATTCAAATAAACAGAGCTCCTCCCCCTAATGAAAGTGGGGTTTAGTGAATCATAGCTCTCAATTCAACAATAATTGAAAAGGTAAACATTAAAATTCAGTAGAGAAGAAAATGAAGAATGAAGAAGAAGTTCTTAAAACTGAAATTTGAAAGTTGCAAGAAAGATAAAATCGCTTTCGGGTAGCCTCCCGAAAGTGAAGAATGCTCTAAGAGTCCAAGAAAAAGTTAAAGCAAAAATCTCTAAAGTGAAAGAAGTTCCCCCCAAGTACAAAATTTTACTCTATTTATACTACTCCTAAGACTCATTTGGAGGTCCTTAATTGGGTTGACAATGTGGGCTTTTCCATGGTTAAGTTCCTGGTCCAATGAAGGAAGAATTTCCCATTGAAGGGAGTGTAGAGCACAAGAGCAATTCCTCATCAACTCTGGCCCAACTGGGCGTTACTGCCAAAAATGCCAGCTTATAGCACATTGGCAACGTGCAAAGAATTTCCTGGGCACCAGGCTTGGTGCTTGGGCGTTGCCAGCCCAAGTTGTTGCTAAACACTTGGCCTTTTCTGAATTCAGTTTTTGGTGCCCAAAGTTGCCTCTTTTTTGAGCTTCAATTTTGTGCTTCACTATAAACTATTATATATGGTTGAAAATCTCTGAATGTTAGCTTTCCAATGCAACTGAAAGCACCTCAATTGGATCTCTATAACTCAAGTTATGCTCCTTTGAAGATGGTATGGTCAGGCTGCCTGGGCTGGGCGTTTTTGGTGAACACGCCAGTGATAACGCCTGTGACAACGCCAGTTCTGAGGCTCTAAATGAAGCTGGCTTTTGAACCTTAAAATAAACTCCAATCCCATACTATAATATATGGTTGGAAAGCTCTTGATGTTTACTTTCTAATTCCACTGAAATCACCTTATTTGGAGTTTTCTAGCTCAAGATACACGCCTTTGAAGAGAGCAACATCAAGCTGCCTAGGCGTTGTTGCCCACGTTGCTGGCAAACACGCCAGCAACAACGCCAGGCTCTCCTCTCTTCTCTGCTTGGGCGTTGTTGCCCACGTTGCTGGCAAACATGCCAGCAACAATGCCAAGATGTCTTTTTCCTCCTTGCTTGGGCGTTGTTGCCCACGTTGTTGGCAAACACGCCAGCAACAACGTGCAACCTTTCTCCTCCATTTTGCATGTTTTTAGGGCTTAAAGATGACTCTTATTTGAGCTTCCATTTCATGCTACATTATGGATTATTGTATATTGTTGGAAAGCTCTGGATGTCAGCTTTCTAATGCCATTAAAAGCATGTCAATTGGGTCTCTATGGATCAAGTTATGCCTCCTTGAAGAGGGTAAGGTCAAGCTGCCTGCTGGATACACACTAGCACATTGCCAACTTGGTTTCCAAGTTGCCAACGTGCTGTTCCTCCTGGGCAGCACCAAATGGGCGTTGGCAACTTGGTTTCCAAGTTGCCAACGTGCTTCTCCTTCTTGCTCCAAGATCTCCTTGCACCATTGTCTTCTTGCTTCATCACCTATCATAAACCAAAGAACTTTTCTCAAAGTTTTGCCATCTTATGCATTGAATTTCAAGGGAATCATTCATCTCAACTTGCACATAAACTTCTTGGATCATTTGCATAGATTATGCTAGATTTCACTTAGTTCTTGGTTCATGAATGCATGGAGGAAAAGTTCACAAAATTGCTTATTTATTTCAAAGAAAATGAATGAAACTAAGCTAAAACTAACTAAACCAACAAGCTAATATAGCAAAGATGCAAATACATCACAACACCAAATTTAAACCTTTCTTGTCCTCAAGCAAGAAAAGAACTATGCACAAAGATTTCTTTTAATTGGAATGAGTTGAGGAATAGCTTGTAATACCTTGGTGAGTGAAGTGATTAAGTGATAGTGGGGTGAACTTTGAATTATGTGTTCATGCAAGGGTCCCAATGCTTATCAGTCCTTACATTTTGGAAGTCTTAGATCTTAGGACTTTCATTCAAATGATATCATGGAAATCTCTCTATAGGTAATCACCTTGAAGCAGCTCATAGTTTCTGTGTCTTGGCCTTGACTCTAAGTGTCATGTCTCAAAGCGGCTCTTTAGATAAGCTTTCAATCAATACTCCCAAACCAGTTGGTTTTAAGGTATTAGGTGTTGAAACACCCCTTAGGATTTACTTGCTCAAGCCTCTCTCTTTGACACAATTCTACCACAAGCATTTAACTAGGATAATAACTCTTTGAGTTCTCATTTCTTTTTTTTTCTTCCTAGTAATTGATGCTCAGAGCCTTTTGCCATGTTCTTTTGTTTTTCTGTTTCTTTTGCTTTCTTTTGTTGCTGCTTCTTGGATCAATAAATGTTTGAGATTCTCCATAATACTTCTTTGAACTCTGTTTCCTGCCTATGAGCTCCCATGCAAGTTTTCACAAACATGCAACCTCAATACATAATCATACAACTAGAACCACCATTTCTCTTAATCTTTTGCTTGCCTCAAAACAAATTTTTGACTCCTCCATCATTCTTTTTAAAGAGATGTTCTCTGTTTGCATTCTTATAGATATTGAGTGCAAGCAATTTCAAGAGTATGGTGTTATAATGTATCAAACATCTTAGTTATTGAACTACAAAGAGGTTATACTAAGCAGATAAACAGGGGTACAATATCACTTTCAATCATAGCAGTTTGAATACAAGACAATCACTCAACAATACAACCTTTTGGAGTTTACTTGCTTTACTCCTTATCATCATCATTGTTGGTCTTTATATCCCTCTTTGTCTCTTTGGTTGATGATGCTTAACCCTTCCCAAGATTGAAGTGACTGCCTACAATGAACTTTGGAAGTTGCTTGTCCCCAAGCACTTAAGAGATGGTTAGCATGCATGTATGCTTTTGATCTTCTGGACATAAGTTGGTGTGAGGACACCAAACTTAGTTCCTTGCTTACTTTAATATGCAATAAAATGAATGCATGCAAGAAACATCAAGTGCTTCTATTAAGGAAATAAAATCTAAATTAAAAGTAACAATTGTTAAGTAGTTTTTCTGATTGTTTGGAGCGAGTGACTAATCATGTAGAGGGTTAAAATGTGTCTTTAATGAAACTTTTTGGTGGAATACCAAACTTAGCACCTCACATTCACCTCTAAATTCTGTCGGTGTGCAACACCAAACTTAGCTCCTTGCAATGCAGATAAATATACTTAACTCTTTTATTGAATTAACTAAGAAAAGAAAACTACCTTTGGTTGGGTTGCCTCCCAACAAGCGCTTCTTTATCGTCATTAGCTTGACGGTTGTCCCCCTTTAGGGAGGATGATAATCATAGTGCCTTAATCATTCCCCTCTCACTGTGAGCTTCCTTCCAGTATCATTCTTGACGATTTCCACATGTTCAAGTGAGAGAATTTTGTTCATTGTGTAGTATCCAGAAAAATGTGGAGATGTTTCCATTGGTTGGTAGGTTAGCATCACTTTATCCCCTGGTGAGAAGCCTTCAGTAGGGATTTTCTTGTTTCTCCATCCTCTTGGCACTTTCTTCTTGGGACTCTTTTCTTTTCCAGGAAGTAGTTCAGGTTTTGGAGCCTTAATTTTTGGAAGGTTCTTGCTGAGAGTCTCAAATGCAGGCTTTGGTTGTCGCTTCTCCTCTATTCTTTGAGCTTGTTGCAACACCTCCACCTCTTTCCTTTCTTCCCAGCATGGGCTTAGGTGCATTGGAAGTGTCTCATTAGGTGCCTCTTTCAAGTTTGAATCTATGGAATCGATCTTCATACACCCTTCCTCTTGGGTGGAATCTTGCAAATTCTTGAAGACATGGAACACTATATGCTCTTCATGCACCCTTAGCATCAATTCTCCTTTTTCAACATCTATCAATGCCCTGGCAGTAGCTAAGAAAGGTCTCCCTAGGATAATGAGAGTGTTGTCATCTTCCTCTATGTCTAGGATGACAAAGTCAACTGGGAGGAAAAATTTGTCCACCTTTACCAATACATTCTCTACAACCCCGAGTGCTTACTGAATAGATTTGTCCGCCATTTGAAGGGCTATCTTTGTGGGTTTCAATTCATGAATCTGAAGCTTCCTCATCAAAGATAGAGGCATCAGATTTATGCTTGCACCAAGGTCACAAAATGCTCTCTCAATCATCATGTTGCCTATTGTGCAGGGGATATGAAAGCTCCCTGGGTCTTTCATCTTCTTTGACAACTTTTTCTGGATGATGGCACTACACTCCCTGGTCATCACAACCGTTTGTCCCTCTTTCAAGGATCTTTTCTTTGTTAACAATTCCTTCATGAACTTAGCATATAGGGGCATCTGTTCAAGTGCTTCAATGAAGGGGATGTTGATGTGTAGTGTCTTGAATATCTCCAAGAATTTGGAGTATTGTTTCTCTTTGTTCTCTCCTTTAAACCTTTGAGGGTATGGGAGCATTGGTTGGTATGCTTTCACTGCTTCCTTCTTAGCTAATTTATCACTTTGTGTATAGGTTTCTTGTTCCTGCTTTTGTTCATTCACCTCTTCTTTTAAGCCTTCTTTGTTGTGTTCTTCCTGAGTAATGGCTTCTGTCTCAACTTTCTTTCCACTTCTCAAGGTGATTGCTTTACACTCCTCCCATTTTATGGCTTTTCCTGTGTCTCTTGGGTTGTCTTCAGTGGTACTAGGGAATGCTCGCTTCTCACCTATCTCTGTGATATGTTTAGCCATTTGTCCCACTTGTCGCTCAAGGTTCCTCGTGGTGGCTTCATGTCTCTCTTGTCCTTTAATCAAAGTCTCTTGCCCCTTGGCTAAACCTTGAGTGGTCTGGGCAAGTGACTGTGTGTTTTGGGTAAGGGCTTGCAAAGCTGCTTCAAGACTAGAGATCCTGGTTTTATGATGGTCAATGGATGGTATGATGGGGTGATTGTTGTTGCTGGAAGTTGTTTGGAGACATGGTGTGGTAGCTTTGTGAGTTGGACGTTGGTGCGGGAAAGTTATTTTGGTGAGTTTGTGGGTTGTTGTGAGGTGGTTGGTATATGTTTTGTGGTTTCTTGTATTGGTTAGTGTTGTTAGGAGGGTGATTTTGGTTGTTTGTGTTGCGGGTATGGTTGGAGTTATTGTTCTTTTGCCAATGATTTTGGTTTTCACCCCACTTCAGGTTATCCCCAGGATGGGTTGTATGTATTACCATGAAATTCATTCTGAGAGTTTGAAGTATTCTGCATGTATTGAACTTGTTCTTGTGGCTGTTCAACAGTGACTCCTTCACCTTGACCCCATTCAAGTGAAGGTTGATTTGTTGTGTTCACTGATGCTAGTTGGAGGATATCCATCCTCTTTGTCATCATTTCCATTTGTTGTTGGATCTGTTGGTGCATTAACTTATTCTGTGCCAATATAGCGTCAACACCTTCAAGCTCCATCACGCCCTTCCTTGGGGCTGAGTTATAATGCCTCTCTGATGAGTAATAGTACTGATTTTTTGCCACAATCTCAATGAGGTCTTGAGCCTCTTCAGTAGTCTTCATCATGTTGAGTGATCCTCCTGATGAATAATCTAGTCCTTTCCTTGCTTCTAGATTTAAGCCTTCATAGAAGTTTTGGAGTTTGACCCAATCACTAAACATATCAGGTGGACATCTTCTCATTAATGCCTTATATCTCTCCCAGGCTTCATACAACGACTCCCCTTCCATTTTCCTAAAAGTCTGAACCTCTTTCTTCAACTTGATGATCTTTTGAGGTGGGTAGAACTTTGCTAGAAATCAGCTCATCAAATCATTCCAATTTTTGATGCTTTCCTTGGGGAATGACTCTAGCCATTGAGTGGCCTTATCCCTCAAAGAGAATGGAAATAACAGCAATTTGTAGACGTCTGGATGCACTCCATTTGTCTTCACTGTATTACATATCCTCAGAAAAACAGACAAATGTTGATTTGGGTCTTCAAGAGGTCCCCCTCCATAAGAGTAGTTATTTTGTACCAAAGTGATTAGTTGGGGTTTTAACTCAAAGTCATTGGCATGGACATTTGGGGTGACAATGCTGCTCCCACAATGTTTTGGATCAGGGATGGTGTAAGAAGACAACACCCTTCTAGGTGGTCCATCATTGTTAGCAGCTCCTCCAAGAGGATTGTGCATGTCGTCCTCCATGACTTGGTCCTCTTCTTCTAATTCCTCTTCACCAACTATCCCCTTTCCTCTTTCTGCTATCCTTACCCTTCGGAGGGTTCTCTCGTCCTCAATATTAAATCTATTTGCCCCTGACATACACAAACAAAACCAATAACACAAGTGAAACACTCTATTGCTAGAGTGGAGTTGAGGTTAGTCAAACAAAGTATCAAACAGTTAGTGGGCTTAACAAGAAAGAAAGAAAAATGCTTAATCTAAACTACCATTCACTAAATCATTGTCAATCTTTGCCAATCCCCGGCAATGGTGCCAAAAACTTGATACGCGAAAATTAATATTTCAGGTACAACCGGCAAGTATACTGAGTCGTATCAAGTAATAAAACTCACTAAGAGTGAGGTCGATCCCACGGAGATTGGTAGATTAATCAACATTAGTTAAATGGTAATTTTAGTCAAGCAAACATGGTTTTGAATTCATGAGATTTGATTTTTTGAATGTAATTGTGGGAAGTTAAATGACAAGGAATTTAAAGAACTATAATAGAGAAAGAAGATGAAAGTAAACAACTGAAACTTAAAGTGCAAGTGATGAGCGAATAATTTATACGCTTTTTGGCATTGTTTTTAGTATGTTTTTAGTATATTTTAGTTAGTTTTTATTATATTTCTATTAGTTTTTAGTTAAAATTCACTTTTCTGGACTTTACTATGAGTTTGTGTGTTTTTCTGAGATTTCAGGTATTTTCTGTCTGAAATTGAGGGTCCTGAGCAATAATCTGATTCAGAGGCTGAAAAGGACTGCAGATGCTGTTGGATTCTGACCTCCCTGCACTCGAAGTGAATTTTCTAGAGCTACAGAAGTCCAATTGGCGCGCTCTCAATGGAGTTGGAAAGTAGACATCCTGGGCTTTCCAGCAATGTATAATAGTCCATACTTTGCCCAAGATTTGATTGCCCAAACCGGCGTTGCAAATCAGCTTCAGAGTTCCCGGCGTTTAACGCCCAAACTGGCATAAGAATTGGAGTTAAACGCCCAAACTGGCATAAAAGCTGGCGTTTAACTCCAGAAAAAGTCTCTACATATAAAAGCTTCAATGCTCAGCCCAATCACACACCAAGTGGACCCCGGAAGTGGATTTTTACGTCATTTACTCATTTTTGTATACCCTAGGTTACTAGTTCATTATTAATAGGATCTTTTGATATTGTATCTGTACCTCATGACACTTTAGACGTTTTCTCATTGTATCTTCTACAGCATGAGTCTCTAAACCCCCTGGTTGGGGGTGAGGAGCTCTGTTGTGTCTTGATGGATTAATACAATTACTACTGTTTTTCATTCAATCACGCTTGCTTCTATTCTAAGATATCACTTGTTCTTCAACTTGATGAATGTGATGATCCGTGACACTCATCATCATTCTTGCTTATGAACATGTGCCTGACAACCACCTCCGTTCTACTTCAGATTGAGTGAATATCTCTTGGATTCTTCAATCAGAATCTTCGTGGTATAAGTTAGAATTGATGGCGGCATTCAAGAGAATCCGGAAGGTCTAAACCTTGTCTGTGGTATTCTAAGTAGGATTCAAGGATCGAATGACTGTGATGAGCTTCAAACTCCTGAGGGTTGGGCGTTAGTGATAGACGCAAAAGAATCAGTGGATTCTATTCCAACCCGATTGAGAACCGACAGATGATTAGCCGTGCTGTGACAGAGCGCGTTGAACATTTTCACTGAGAGGATGGGAGGTAGCCATTGACAACAGTGAAACCCTACGTACAGCTTGCCATGGAAGGAGTCTTGCGTGCTTGAAGAAGAAGACAGTAGGAAAGCAGAGATTCAGAAGATAGAGCATCTCCAAAACCTCAACCTGTTCTCCATTACTGCAAAACAAGTACTTAGTTCATGTTCTTTTACTTTTTACAATCAACCCTGATAATTATTGATATCCTGACTAAGAGTTACAAGATAACCATAGCTTGCTTCAAGCCGACAATCTCTGTGGGATCGACCCTTACTCATGTAAGGTATTACTTGGACGACCCAGTGCACTTGCTGGTTAGTTGTGCGGGATTGCAAAAGTGTGATTGCAATTTCGTGCACTAAGTTTTTGGCGCCGTTGCCGGGGATTGTTCGAGTTTGGACAACTGACGGTTTATCTTGTTGCTTAGATTAGGACTGTTTTATTTTGTTGGTTTAGAGTCTTTTATTTGAGTTTAGTTTCATATTCTAAGTTTGGTGTCTTCTTTGTGTTTTCCTTTAAGTTTTCGAAAATTTGTGTCTGATTTTCTAAAAATTTTAAGTTTGGTGTCATTTTGTTGTTTTTCTCTTTCCTCATTTCAAAAATTGATTCTTTTTCAAAATAATTTTCAATCATATATTTTCAATTGCTGATTCCAAAATCTTTTTAATTAACTAATTGATTTAGTTTTCAATTTGCTTTAATTTTATTCTCTTTTGGTTTTCAAATTCTTATTTTATTTCATTATTTTCAGTTATTTTAAAAAAAATTTACTTTACTTGTGAATCCATATTATATTCTCTTTCTCCATCATGGACCTAAGTGGAATTGAGCAGTCCAGAAGGACTCTGGGGTCATATGCTAACCCCATTACAGTTGCATATGGGAGTAGCATCTGTATACCTCCCATTAAAGCAAGCAGCTTTGAGCTAAATCCTCAACTCATTATTATGGTGCAGCAAAATTGCCAGTATTCCGGTCTTCCACAGGAAGAACCTACTGAGTTTCTGGCACAATTCTTACAAATTGCTGACACAGTACGTAATAAAGAGGTGGATCAGGATGTCTACAGACTATTACTGTTTCCATTTGCTGTAAAAGATCAAGCTAAGAGGTGGTTGAATAACCAACCTACAGCAAGCATAAAGACATGGAAACAGTTATCAGACAAATTCCTGAATCAATTTTACCCTCCAAAAAGGATGACACAACTAAGGCTGGACATCCAAGGCTTTAAACAAGAGGATAATGAATCCCTTTATAATGCCTGGGAGAGGTATAGAGGTATGCTAAGAAAATGCCCCTCTGAAATGTTTTCAGAGTGGGTACAGTTAGACATCTTCTACTATGGGCTTACAGAAAAAGCTCAGATGTCTCTAGACCACTCATCTGGTGGATCTATACATATAAGGAAGATGATTGAAGAGGCTCAAGAGCTTATAGTTACTGTTGCTAGAAATCAATATTTGTACTCTAGTAATGAGTTCTCTACAAAAGAAGAAGTTATGGCAGTAGCCACTGATCCTAATCCTCAAGAACAGATGGTTGAGCTTAATCAGCAATTACACTTGATGACAAAACAGTTAGCAGAATTTAAAGAGATGCTCTAAGAAACTAAAATTGCTAACAAGAACATAGAATCACAGTTGAATCAGGCAAAACAGCAGTTATCTAAACAGATAACAGAAGAATGTCAAGCAGTTCAACTGAGGAGTGGGAAGACACTGAATAACACTGCTCAAAGTAGCAAAAAGCCAATAAAGGAACAATTGACAGAGAATAACCAAACCACTGTCCAAAATCCCTCTGAGGACAGTAAGAGCCCAGAGAGGAATACTCTTGGCATTGAAACGCCAGAAAGGGGGGGGGAAGCTGGCGTTAAACGCCCATTCCCTGCCCAGTTCTGGCGTTCAAATGCCAGAAAAGGGGGAAAAGTTGGCGTTAAACGCCCATTTTTCACCCAATCCTGGCGTTCAAACGCCAATGGGGAATCAGACACCTGAGAGTGCTGATAGTAACCCCTCTAAAAAGGCTTCTCCGACCACTTCTGTAAGGAATAAACTTGCAGCAATTAAGGTTGAAGAATATAAAGCTAAGATGCCTTATCCTTAGAAACTCCGCCAAGCGGAACAGGATAAGCAATTTGCCCACTTTGCAGACTACCTAAGGACTCTTGAAATAAAGATTCTGTTTGCAGAGGCACTTGAGCAAATACCTTCTTATGCTAAGTTCATGAAAGAGATCTTAAGTCATAAGAAGGATTGGAGAGAAACTGAAAAAGTATTTCTCACTGAAGAATGCAGTGCAGTCATTCTGAAAAGCTTACCAGAAAAGCTTCAAGATCCAGGAAGCTTTATGATACCATGCACATTAGAAGGTGCTTGCACCAAGACAGCCCTGTGTGACCTTGGAGCAAGCATCAATCTAATACCTGCATCCACTATCAGAAAGCTTGGGTTAACTGAAGAAGTCAAACCAACCCGGATATGCCTCCAACTTGCTGATGGCTCCATTAAATATCCATCAGGCATAATTGAGGACATGATTGTCAAGGTTTGGCCATTCGCCTTTCCAACTGACTTTGTAGTACTGGAAATGGAGGAGCACAAGAGTGCAACTCTCATTCTAGGAAGACCTTTCCTAGCAACTGGACGAACTCTCATTGATGTACAAAAAGGGGAAGTAACCCTGAGAGTCAATGAGGATGAGTTCAAGTTGAATGCTGTAAAAGCTATGCAGCATCCAGACACATCAAATGACTGCATGGGCGCTGACATTATTGACTCTTTGGTGGAAGAGATCAATATAACTGAGAGTCTCGAATCAGAGCTAGAGGACATCTTTAAAGATGTTCAGCCTGATTTGGAGGAATCAGAGAGAATAATAGAACCTCTGAAAATCCTTCAGGAAGAGGAGAAACCTCCCAAACCCGAGCTCAAACCATTACCACCATCCCTGAAATATGCATTTCCGGGAGAAGGTGATTGATGAGCGGAAAATTTGTACGCTTTTTGGCATTGTTTTTAGTATGTTTTTAGTATGATCTAGTTAGTTTTTAGTATATTTTTATTAGTTTTTAGTTAAAATTCACTTTTCTGGACTTTACTATGAGTTTGTGTGTTTTTCTGTGATTTCAGGTATTTTCTGGCTGAAATTGAGGGACCTGAGCAAAAATCTGATTCAGAGACTAAAAAGGACTGCAGATGCTGTTGAATTCTGACCTCCCTGCTCTCGAAGTGAATTTTCTGGAGCTACAGAAGCCCAATTGGCGCGCTCTCAACGGCGTTGGAAAGTAGACATCCTGGGCTTTCCAGAAATATATGATAGTCCATACTTTGCCCAAGATTTGATGGCCCAAACCGGCGTTCAAAGTCACCATCAGAATTCCCAGCGTTAAACGCCAGAACTAGCACAAGGATGGGAGTTAAACGCCCAAACTGGCACCAAAGCTGGCGTTTAACTCCAGGAAGAGTCTCTACACGAAAATGCTTCAATGCTCAGCCCAAGCACACACCAAGTGGGCCCGGAAGTGGATTTTTATGTCATTTACTCATCTCTGTAAACCCTAGGCTACTAGTTCTCTATAAGTAGGACCTTTTACTATTGTATTTTCATCTTGGTTCTTCTGGTTCCCTCTCTGGGGCCGAAGCCAATGATCACACTATCACTTATGTATTTTCAATGGTGGAGTTTCTACACACCATAGATTAAGGTGTGGAGCTCTGCTGTACCTCGAGTATTAATGCAATTACTATTGTTCTTCTATTCAATTCCGCTTGTTCTTGTTCCAAGATATCACTTGTTCTTCAACTTGATGAATGTGATGATCCGTGACACTCATCATCATTCTCACCTATGAACGTGTGCCTGACAACCACCTCCGTTCTACCTTAGATTGGGTGGATATCTCTTGGATTCTTTAACCGGAATCTTCATGGTATAAGCTAGAACTGATGGCGGCATTCAAGAGAATCCGGAAGGTCTAAACCTTGTCTGTGGTATTCTGAGTAGGATTCAATGATTGAATGACTATGACGAGCTTCAAACTCCTGAGGGCTGGGCATTAGTGACAGACGCAAAAGAATCACTGGATTCTATTCCGACCTGATTGAGAACCGACAGATGGATAGTCGTGCCGTGACAGGGTGCGTTGAACATTTCCACTGAGAGGATGGGAGGTAGCCACTGACAACGGTGAAACCCTTGCATACAGCTTGCCATGGAAAGGAGTAAGAAGGATTGGATGAAGACAGTAGGAAAGCAGAGAGACGGAAGGGACCAAGCATCTTCATACGCTTATCTAAAATTCCCACCAATGAATTACATAAGTATCTCTATCTTTATCTTTATGTTTTATTCATCATTCATAACCATTTGAGTTTGCCTGACTAAGATTTACAAGGTGACCATAGCTTGCTTCATACCAACAATCTCTGTGGGATCGACCCTTACTCGCGTAAGGTTTATTACTTGGACGACCCAGTACACTTGCTGGTTAGTTGTGCGAAGTTGTGTTTATGCCATGGTATTGAACACCAAGTTTTTGGATTCATCACGTGGGATTATTTGAGTTGTGAAAAGTATTGATCACAATTTCGTGCACCAAGTTTTTAGCGCCGTTGCCGGGGATTGTTCGAGTATGGACAACTGACGGTTCATCTTGTTGCTTAGATTAGGTATTTTTCTTCAGAGTTCTTAAGAATGAAATCTAGTGTTTCAAGGTGATGTTCTTATCATCACCAAAGCTGATTGATTTTCATCAATTTAGCTCTTGAATGCAATGTCCTGCTGAAGCTTGTTCAGCCATGTCTAATTTCTTTAGACTGAAGCTTTAGACTAACATTGCATGATTCCTGGAATTCTCATTAAGAATTTTGATGCCTTTATTTTATTTTCCACTTAATTTTTGAAAAATCCAAAAAAAATTTACAAAATCATAACAACCAAAAATATTTTATGTTTCTTGTTGAATCTAGAGTCTCATTTTAAGTTTGGTGTCAATTGCATGTTTCTGTTCTCCTTGCATTCATTCATGTGTCTTAAGTGATCTTCAAGATGTTCTTGATGATTTCATTGCTCTGATCTTTAAATTCTCTTGACTTGAGTGTTTGTGTTTCTCATATGCATTCTCATTTTGTTAGTGTCAGTAGTATACAAACTGCTAAGTTTGGTGTCTTGCATGCATTGTTATTTGATTTTAGTTGCATTTTGATTATTCCTCACTATTAAAAATCCAAAAATATTTTTAATTTGTGTCTTTTCAAGTCAATAATACAGAGGATTGAAGATTCAGAACATACAGCAGAGGAACTACACAGAAAAAGCTGGGCGTTCAAAATGCCCAGTGAAGAAGACAGACTGGCATTTAAACGCCAGCCAGGGTGCCTGGCTGGGCGTTTAACGCCCAAAAGTGTAGTGGTTTGGGCGTTAAACGCCAGAATGTGCACCATTCTGGGCGTTTAACGCCAGGATGGCACAAGAGGGAAGATTTTGTTTTCAAATCAAATTTTTTTTAGTTTTCAAAATTTTTCAAAATCAAATCTTTTTCAAATCAAATCTTTTTAATCAAATCTTTTTCAAAATCAATTTCTTTCCATTTTCAAAAATACTTGCTATCAATTAATGATTTGATTCAACAATTCAAGTATGTTGCCTTTTCAGTTGAGAAAGGTTTAATGTTTGAATCATATCTTTTCTTGTTAGCCAAGTTATTAATTTTTAAAATCAAATCTTTTTAAAAATGTTTTTCAAATCATATCTTCTCAATCACATCTTTTTAAAACCATATCTTCTCAATCATATCTTCTTAATCATATCTTTTTCAAAATAGTTTTCAATGAAATCTTTTTTATTTCTAATTTCAAAATCTTTTTCAAAAATCACTTGATTTCTTTTCCACTCTTGGTTTTCGAAAATCAATTAGTGTTTTTCAAAATGTTTTCAAAATCTTTTACTTAATTACTTCCCCTCTTCTCACATCCTTCTATTTATGGACTAACACTATTCCTCAATGAACAATTCGAACTCTATCTCTCTTGATAAGTTCAAATTCTTCTACTTCTGCCTTCTATTTTTCTTTTCCTCTGACACCTCAAGGAATCTCTATACTGTGACATAGAGGATTCCATATTTTCTTGTTCTCTTCTCTTTCATATGAGTAGGAGCAAAGACAAGAGCATTCTTGTTGAGGCTGATCCTGAACCTGAAAGGACCTTGAAGCGAAAACTAAGAGAAGCTAAGGCACAATTCTCTGTAGAGGACCTAACAGAAATCTTCAAAGAAGAAGAACACATGGCAGCCGAAAACAACAACAATGCCAACAATGCAAGGAAGGTGCTGGGTGACTTTACTGCACCTACTCCCGACTTCTATGGGAGAAGCATCTCTATCCCTGCCATTGGAGCAAACAACTTTGAGCTTAAGCCTCAATTAGTTTCTCTAATGCAACAGAATTGCAAATTCCATGGACTTCCATTGGAAGATCCTCATCAGTTTTTAGCTGAATTCTTGCAAATCTGTAACACTGTCAAGACTAATGGGGTTGACCCTGAGGTCTACAGACTTATGCTATTCCCTTTTGCTGTAAGAGACAGAGCTAGGACATGGTTGGACTCACAACCTAAAGAAAGCCTGAACTCTTGGGAAAAGCTAGTCAATGCCTTCTTGGCAAAGTTCTTTCCACCTCAAAAATTGAGTAAGCTTAGAGTGGAAGTCCAAACCTTCAGACAGAAGGAAGGAGAATCCCTCTATGAAGCTTGGGAAAGATACAAACAATTAATCAGAAAGTGTCCCTCTGACATGCTTTCTGAATGGAGCATCATAGGTATTTTCTATGATGGTCTGTCTGAACTGTCCAAGATGTCCTTGGATAGCTTTGCTGGAGGATCTCTTCATCTGAAGAAGACGCCTACAGAAGCTCAAGAACTAATTGAAATGGTTGCAAATAACCAATTCATGTACACTTCTGAAAGAAATCCTGTGAACAATGGGACAAATCAGAAGAAAGGAGTTCTTGAGATTGATACTCTGAATGCCATATTGGCTCAGAACAAAATATTGACTCAGCAAGTCAATATGATTTCTCAAAGTCTGTCTGGAATGCAAAATGCATCAGGTAGTACTAAGGAAGCTTCATCTGAAGAAAAAGCTTATGATCCTGAGAACCCTTCAATGGAAAAGGTGAATTACATGGGAGAACCCTATGGAAACACCTATAATCCTTCATGGAGAAATCATCCAAATCTCTCATAGAAGGATCAACAGAGACCTCAACAAGGTTTCAACAATAATAATGGTGGAAGAAACAGGTTTAGCAATGGCAAGCCTTTTCCATCATCTTCTCAGCAACAGACAGAGAGTTCTAAGCAGAACCACTCTGACTTAGCAACCATGGTCTCTGATCTAATCAAAACCACTCAAAGTTTCATGACTGAAACAAGGTCCTCCATTAGAAACTTGGAGGGACAAGTGGGTCAGCTGAGCAAGAAAATTACTGAACTCCCTCCTAGTACTCTTCCAAGCAATACAGAAGAAAATCCAAAAGGGGAGTGCAAAGCCATCAACATGGCCGAATTTGGAGAGGAGGAAGAGGCAGTGAACGCCACTAAGAAAGACCTCAATAGACGTCCACTAGCCTCCAATGAGTTCCCCAATGAGGAACCATGGGAATCTGAGGCTCAAAATGAGACCATAGAGATTCCATTGGACTTACTTCTGCCATTCATGAGCTCTGATGAGTATTCTTCCTCTAAAGAGGATGAGTATGTCACTGAAGAGCAAGTTGCTAAATACCTTGGAGCAATCATGAAGCTAAATGACAAGTTATTTGGAAATGAGACTTGGGAGGATGAACCCCCTTTGCTCACCAAAGAACTGGATGACTTGTCTAGGCAGAAATTACCTCAAAAGAGACAGGATCCTAGGAAGTTTTCAATACCTTGTACCATAGGCACCATGACCTTCAAGAAGGCCTTGTGTGACTTAGGGTCAAGTGTAAACCTCATGCCTCTCTCTGTAATGGAGAAGCTAGGGATCTTTGAGGTGCAAGCTACAAAAATCTCACTAGAGATGGCAGACAACTCAAGAAAACAAGCTTATGGACTTGTAGAGGATGTTCTGGTAAAAGTTGAAGACCATTACATCCCTGCTAATTTCATAGTCCTAGAGACTGGGAAGTGCATGGATGAATCCATCATCCTTGGCAGACCCTTCCTAGCCACAGCAAAGGCTGTGATTGATGTTGATAGAGGAGAATTGACCATTCAAGTGAATGGAGAATCCTTTGTGTTTGAGGCTCAAGGATATCCCTCTGTCACCATGGAGAGGAAGCATGAAGAGCTTCTCTCAAAACAGAGCCAAACAGAGCCCCCACAGTCAAACTCTAAGTTTGGTGTTGGGAGGCCACAACCAACTTCTAAGTTTGGTGTTGAACCCCCACATTCAAACTCTAAGTTTGGTGTTGGGAGGTTCCAACATTGCTCTGAGCATCTGTGAGGCTCCATGAGAGCCCTCTGTCAAGCTACTGACATTAAAGAGGCGCTTGTTGGGAGGCAACCCAATGTTATATTTTATCTATTTTCCTTTGTTATTTTATGTTTTCTGTAGGTTGATGATCATGAGAAGTCACAAAATCAATTGAAAAAGCAAAAATAGAAAGAAAAACAGAAAGAAAAATAGCACATCCTGGAGGAGAACTTGCTGGCGTTTAAACGCCAGTAAGGCTAGCAGATGGGCATTTAACGCCCAGTCTGGTACCATTCTGGGCGTTTAACGCCAGAAAGGGGCACCAGACTGGCGTTAAATGCCAGGAAAGGGCAAGAAGTTGGCGTTAAACTCCAGAAATTGGCACCAGCCCGGCGTTTAACGCCAGAATTGGCACAGGGAGCAATTTTGCTCGCCACTTGGTGCAGGGATGACTTTTCCTTGGCACCTCAGGATCTGTGGACCCCACAGGATCCCCACCTACCCCACCACTCTCTCTCTTCTTCATCCATTCACCAATCACCTCAACTCCTCTTCCCCCAAAACCCTTCGCCTATCAAATCCCATCTTTCTCTTCACCACTCACATCCATCCTTCATAAAACCCCACCTACCTCACCATTCAAATTCAAACCACTTTCCCACCCAAACCCACCCATACATGACCGAACCCTACCCCTCTCCCCACTCCTATATAAACCCATCTTCACTCCTTCATTTTCACACAACCTAAACACTACTTCTTCCTCTTTGGCCGAAATACAAAGCCTCCTCCATCTCCTTCATTTCTTCTTCTTCTACTCTCTTCTTTCTTCTTTTGCTCGAGGACGAGCAAACCTTTTAAGTTTGGTGTGGTAAAAGCATTGCTTTTTGTTTTTCCATAACCATTTATGGCATCCAAGGCCGGAGAAACCTCTAGAAAGAGGAAAGGGAAGGCAAAAGCTTCCACCTCCGAGTCATGGGAGATGGATAGATTCATCTCAAGGGTGCATCAAGACCACTTCTATGAAGTTGTGGCCTTGAAGAAGGTGATCCCCGAGGTCCCCTTCAAACTCAAAAAGAGTGAATATCCGGAGATCCGACATGAGATCCGAAGAAGAGGTTGGGAAGTTCTTACCAACCCCATTTAACAAGTCAGAATCTTAATGGTTCAAGAGTTCTATGCCAATGCATGGATCACCAAGAACCATGATCAAAGTGTGAACCCGGACCCAAAGAATTGGCTTACTATGGTTCGGGGGAAATACTTGGATTTTAGTCCGGAAAATGTAAGGTTGGCATTCAACTTGCCCATGATGCAAGGAGATGAACACCCTTACACTAGAAGGGTCAACTTTGATCAAAGGTTGGACCAAGTCCTCACAGTCATTTGTGAAGAGGGCGCCCAATGGAAGAGAGATTCAAGCGGGAAGCCGGTTCAACTGAGAAGGCATGACCTCAAGCCTGTGGCTAGGGGATGGTTGGAGTTTATCCAACGCTCAATTATTCCCACTAGCAACCGGTCCGAAGTTACTATAGACCGGGCCATCATGATCCATAGCATCATGATTGGAGAAGAAGTAGAAGTTCATGAGGTTATAGCTCAAGAACTTTATAAGGTGGCGGACAAGTCCTCTACCTTGGCAAGGTTAGCCTTTCCTCATCTCATTTGTCACCTCTGTTATTCAGTTGGAGTTGACATAGAGGGAGACATTCCCATTGATGAAGACAAGCCCATCACTAAGAAGAGGATGGAGCAAACAAGAGACCCCTCTCATCATCAAATCCATGAGATGCCTCAAGGGATGCACTTTCCTCCACAAAACTATTGGGAGCAACTAAACACCTCTCTAGGAGAATTGAGTTCCAACATGGGACAACTAAGGGTGGAGCACCAAGAACACTCCGTACTCCTCCATGAAATTAGAGAAGATCAAAGAATCATGAGAGAGGAGCAACAAAGACAAGGAAGAGACATTGAGGAGCTCAAGCACTCCATAGGATCTTCAAGAGGAAGAACAAGCCGCCATCACTAAGGTGGACCCGTTCTTTAATTTCCTTGTTCTTTATTTTTCTTTTTTTCGAAAATTATGCTTATGTTTATTTATGTTTGTGTCTAGTGATCATTAGTGTCTTAGTGTCTATGCCTTAAAGTTATGAATGTCCTATGAATCCATCACCTCTCTTAAATGAAGAATGTTCTTAATTGAAAAAGAAAAGAATTGCATGAATTTTGAATTTTATAACAGTTTAATTATTTTGATGTGGTGGCAATACTTTTGTTTTCTGAATGTATGCTTAAACAGTGCATATGTCTTTTGAATTTGTGGTTCATGAATGTTGGCTCTTGAAAGAATGATGAAAAAGGAGACATGTTACTGAGGATCTGAAAAATCATAAAAATGATTCTTGAAGCAAGAAAAAGCAGTGAATACAAAAAAAAATTTCGAAAAAAAAGGAGAAAGAAAAAGAAAAAGAAAGAAAAAGAAAGAAAAAGAAAAAAATAAAGTGAGATCCAAGGCAAAAAGAGTGTGCTTAAGAACCCTGGACACCTCTAATTGGGGACTCTAGCAAAGCTGGGTCACAATCTGAAAAGGTTCACCCAATTATGTGTCTGTGGCATGTATATATCCGGTGGTAATACTGGAAGACAGAGTGCTTTGGGCCACGGCCAAGACTTAATAAGTAGCTGTGTTCAAGAATCATCATACTTAACTAGGAGAATTAATAACACTATCTGGATTCTGAATTCCTAAAGAAGCCAATCATTCTGAATTTCAAAGGATAAAGTGAGATGTCAAAACTGTTCAGAGGCAAAAAGCTAAAAGCCCCGCTCATCTAATTAATACTGATCTTCATAGATGTTTTTGGAATTCATTGCATATTCTCTTCTTTTTATCTTATTTGATTTTCAGTTGCTTGAGGACAAGCAACAATTTAAGTTTGGTGTTGTGATGAGCGGATAATTTGTACGCTTTTTGGCATTGTTTTTAGTATGATCTAGTTAATTTTTAGTATATTTTTATTAGTTTTTAGTTAAAATTCACTTTTCTGGACTTTACTATGAGTTTGTGTGTTTTTCTGTGATTTCAGGTATTTTCTGGCTGAAATTGAGGGACCTAAGCAAAAATCTGATTCAGAGACTAAAAAGGACTGCAGATGCTGTTGGATTCTGACCTCCCTGCACTCGAAGTGGATTTTCTGGAGCTACAGAAGCCCAATTGGCGCGCTCTCAACGGCGTTGGAAAATAGACATCCTGGGCTTTCCAGCAATATATGATAGTCCATACTTTGCCCAAGATTTGATGGCCCAAACCGGCGTTCAAAGTCACCATCAGAATTCCCAGCGTTAAACGCCGGAACTGGCACAAGGATGGGAGTTAAACGCCCAAACTGGCACCAAAGCTGGCGTTTAACTCCAAGAAGAGTCTCTACACGAAAATGCTTCAATGCTCAGCCCAAGCACACACCAAGTGGGCCCGGAAGTGGATTTTTATGTCATTTACTCATCTCTGTAAACCCTAGGCTACTAGTTCTCTATAAGTAGGACCTTTTACTATTGTATTTTCATCTTGGTTCTTCTGGTTCCCTCTCTGGGGCCGAAGCCAATGATCACACTATCACTTATGTATTTTCAACGGTGGAGTTTCTACACACCATAGATTACGGTGTGGAGCTCTGCTGTACCTCGAGTATTAATGCAATTACTATTGTTCTTCTATTCAATTCCGCTTGTTCTTGTTCCAAGATATCACTTGTTCTTCAACTTGATGAATGTGATGATCCGTGACACTCATCATCATTCTCACCTATGAACGTGTGCCTGACAACCACCTCCGTTCTACCTTAGATTGGGTGGATATCTCTTGGATTCTTTAACCGGAATCTTCATGGTATAAGCTAGAACTGATGGCGGCATTCAAGAGAATCCGGAAGGTCTAAACCTTGTCTGTGGTATTCTGAGTAGGATTCAATGATTGAATGACTGTGACGAGTTTCAAACTCCTGAGGGCTGGGCGTTAGTGACAGACGCAAAAGAATCACTGGATTCTATTCCGACCTGATTGAGAACCGACAGATGGATAGCCGTGCCGTGACAGGGTGCGTTGAACATTTCCACTGAGAGGATGGGAGGTAGCCACTGACAACGGTGAAACCCTTGCATACAGCTTGCCATGGAAAGGAGTAAGAAGGATTGGATGAAGACAGTAGGAAAGCAGAGAGACGGAAGGGACCAAGCATCTTCATACGCTTATCTAAAATTCCCACCAATGAATTGCATAAGTATCTCTATCTTTATCTTTATGTTTTATTCATCATTCATAACCATTTGAGTTTGCCTGACTAAGATTTACAAGGTGACCATAGCTTGCTTCATACCAACAATCTCTGTGGGATCGACCCTTACTCGCGTAAGGTTTATTACTTGGACGACCCAGTACACTTGCTGGTTAGTTGTGCGAAGTTGTGTTTATGCCATGGTATTGAACACCAAGTTTTTGGATTTATCACCTGGGATTATTTGAGTTGTGAAAAGTATTGATCACAATTTCGTGCACCAGTGATACCTTTCCTGTAATCATAAGCTCTGCTTTAAATCCACAGGAAGAGGAAGCACTGATTCAAGTGCTAAGGACACACAAGATAGCTCTTGGGTGGTCCATAAGTGATCTTAAGGGCATTAGCCCAGCAAGATGCATGCACAAGATCCTATTAGAGGATAATGCCAAACCAGTGGTCCAACCACAAAGGCGGCTAAATCCAGCCATGAAGGAGGTGGTGCAGAAAGAGGTCACTAAATTACTAGAGGCTGGAATTATTTATCCTATTTCTGATAGCCCCTGGGTAAGCCCTGTCCAAGTTGTCCCCAAGAAGGGAGGCATGACAGTGGTTCATAATGAAAAAAATGAACTGGTTCCTACAAGAACAGTTACAGGGTGGCGTATGTGTATTGACTACAGAAGGCTCAATACAGCCACCAGAAAGGATCATTTTCCTTTACCATTCATAGACCAAATGCTAGAAAGACTAGCTGATCATGATTATTACTGCTTTTTGGATGGCTATTCAGGTTACAACCAAATTGCAGTAGATCCTCAAGACCAAGAGAAAATAGCATTCCCTTGCCCTTCTGACGTGTTTGCCTACAGGAGGATGCCTTTTGGTCTATGTATTGCCCCTGCAACCTTTCAGAGATGCATGCTATCCATCTTCTCTGATATGGTGGAGAAATTCCTAGAAGTCTTCATGGATGACTTCTCAGTATATGGAGACTCATTCAGCTCCTGTCTTAACCACCTAGCACTTGTCCTGAAAAGGTGCCAAGAGACTAACTTGGTTTTAAACTGGGAGAAATGTCACTTTATGGTGACTGAAGAAATTGTCCTTGGGCACAAAATTTCAAGCAAGGGAATAGAGGTGGATAAGGCAAAGGTAGAGGTAATTGAAAAATTACCACCACCTGCCAATGTTAAGGCAATCAGAAGCTTTCTGGGACATGCAGGATTCAACAGAAGGTTTATAAAGGATTTTTCAAAAATTGCTAAACCTCTGAGCAACCTGCTAGCTGCCGACACACCATTTGTGTTTGACACACAGTGTTTGCAGGCATTTGAGACCCTGAAAGCCAAGCTGGTCACAGCACCAGTCCTCTCTGCACCAGACTGGACATTGCCATTCGAACTAATGTACGATGCCAGCGACCATGCTATTGGTGCAGTGTTGGGACAGAGGCATAACAAGCTTCTGCATGTCATTTATTATGCCAGCCGTGTTCTAAATGATGCATAGAAAAATTACACAACCACAGAAAAAGAGTTACTTGCAGTGGTCTATGCCATTGACAAGTTTAGATCCTATCTAGTAGGATCAAAGGTGATTGTGTACACTGACCATGCTGCTCTTAAGTACTTACTCACAAAGCAGGATTCAAAACCCAGGCTCATAAGATGGGTGTTGCTTCTGCAAGAGTTTGATATAGAGATAAGAGACAGAAAAGGGACAGAGAACCAAGTAGCTGATCATCTGTCCCGAATAGAACCAGTAGCTGGGGCG